>NW_025421444.1:600000-1060155 GCF_011764305.1 Mustela putorius furo | reverse complement strand
ATCCATTGCTTTTGTTTCCAGGCATCTGTCCTCAGAGGCCTGGTTTCTCATACAGCATATAGGAGATTCCTTAGGCACTCATCAACCCTCAAGGCCCCGGATCAAGCACCCCATTCCAAGGTCTCCATGGACACAAATGCACATTATGACCCATCCTCAACTCACCCCATTTCAACACACCCGCCTCGGTTACTCCCCTAGATCCAGCAGATCGAACTTGCCTTGGCGCTATGAGACACCTGGAATGGGAGGCAGGCTGCCCAGGCATCCATCCTTAGAACCCTGCTCTGGATAACTTCCTTATGGGATGTCCTGGAGCCATCCAGCAGGTCTCGACTGTCCCACGGAAGGAATCATTGCGGTTTGGAGCATCTCACAATTCCCATCGTGGGAAAACCTCCATGGCCTCGTGACACCCTCCCCTTCATGAAGGGGCCGTCATGGACAGAAACTCCAACCTGAGCCAACGTCTGATCCTAGCTCTGTCCTTCAGGTACACGGGATCTCGAATCATCTCTGCAGAGGGTTCCTGCCGTCCCCTCACCCCGAAATCTAAGTCTGGCTTGTGTTCTCAGAATTTTTTTTCTCACACTCCTGGCCCACAAGCCTTCCAGTTTGGGAATTCTGGAGCCACTATGTGGCACTGTGTCTTCCTTCCAGAAGAAAAACGTTGCCCTCTGGGGCTACCCAGTAACCATCCTCTCTTCCAAACCTCAGTTTTCAGGCTGTCAGAACCTAGAACTTAAATCCATCACAGTCCAGGAGTAAAAGTGTTGCAGAAATTAGAACTCCTTCTTCCCCATGGCCAGAAAACTTGTGGTTGCCATATTGTGCAACGTTCAGTGTAGGAGAAACCAGCATGGTACATTAGGCCACGCCCTGACTTGAGGGGCTCCTTGGGCACAAAAACACATTGTGAAACTCAATGTGACCGCTATGCTCAAGGAAGGCCTCTCAGTGTCTAGACCAAGAGCCCACATATGGGGCTTGCCATGTTCTTAGGTCCCAATGTTAACCAGAGTTCTGGTTGTCCAGTCGCACCTCCCCAGGACTCTGCTGTGGAATCCCTCTTTTGGTGGTCCACCTGAGGTAAAAAAAAAAAAAAAAAAAAAAAAAAAAAACTGAAAGGCCTCCTCCCTTTCCACAGAATGACCCCAAACTCTTGGGATTAGGTCAAATCCCCAGAAAGGGAGCCTCATCGATGGCCCATGAGGACACCCGGACATTCCATGGCAATCGGTGACACATATCCAGAAAAAAATAAGCATGAGCAAGCAACTCACTTTCGCCCTTTGTTCGTATCCCGAAGAGTTCTCCTCATGGTCTATATATCGGGCCGGCCATACCTACAGACCCAAACCTAAGTGGAGTTTGTGTTTTCAGACTTTTGTCCAAATACCCCTGGACCACACACGCTCCACACTTGGGTCCCTGGAGCCACACCTCAGGACTGTGCTTCCCTTTCAAGAGAATTCTTCCCACTCCATTGGCCACAACCTTGTAAATTAGGAAAAACCTCCAAAGTTACCGAGGCCATCCCAATAGTGTAGGCCGCCCAGAACAAACAGGTGTGATCTCAAACCAGCTGAGCAAATACCTCCACTCAGACAAAAGATGTCCCCAGAGAAGAATATTGAACCGGACAGGCCCCTAGGCCCTAATCAGATCCATTGCTTTGGTTTCCAGGCATCTCTCCTCAGAGGCCTCATTTCCAATACCAGGAAATGGTGGTTTCCTGAGGCACCAATAAGAACAAATCTCGTCTCCCCATGGAAAACTTGCTCATTGGAGCTTTGTTATCAACTCTGCTTAGGAGAATCCTTCAGGGCCCTGGTGCCACTGCCCCATACCAAGGTCTCAATGGACTCAAACCAACATTAAGACCATCCTCAGGAAAGTCCATTTCAACTCATTTAAGACCATCCTCAGGAAAGTCCATTCCAACTCAGCCCCCTTTGATGTTACCCCAAGCCAGCAGATCAAACGTTTCTTGTTGCTAGGAGACAATTGGAATTGAGGCTATCTGCCCAGGCATCCATACTTAGAACCCTGTTCTGGAAAAAATACCTTAGGAGACGTCCTGGAGCCATCCAACAAATCTTAATTGTCCCACAGAAGGAATCCTTGCGGTTTGGAGCATCTCACAACTCTAATAGTGGGAAAACCCCCATGGCCTCATAATGCACCCCCTTCATGAAGGGGCCAACATGGACAGAAACTCCAACCTGAGCCAAAGTCTGATCCTCGACCTGACTTCAGACTCATGAGATCGCAATTCAGCTCTGCAGAGTGTGCCTGCCATTTCCATTCCCCGAAATCTAAGCCTAGCTTGTGTTCTCAGACTTCCGTCCTCACTCTCCTGGCCCACAAGCCCTCCAGTTTGGGAATTCTGAAGCCACAATGCAGCACTCTGCCTGCCCTCCAGAAGAAAAACTTTGCCCTCTGCTGCTAATAAGAAACCCCAAATGATTATCTAATGCATGCCACTCGACTGTAAAGCAATTATACAGCTTACCCTGAATACGAATGCCCTGTCTGGCACAGCCTGAGACAAGACATCCTAAACGACACCTAGACAGCTGGCTCCAACCTGGATACAAGGGACCCGCTATGGCTGTAGTTCGTCATCTCTTCCCAACCTTGGTTTTCAGGCTTCAGAACCTAGACCTTATCTCCAATCACTGCCCAGGGGTGAACGTGATGCAGAAATTAGAATTCCTCCTTCCCCATGGCCAGAAACCTTGTGGTTGGCATGTTGTCCAACGTTCAATGTGGGAAAACCTGCATTGTCGGAAAGGCCACGCCAGTGCTTGAGGGCCGCCTAGGGCACAGACATGCATTGTGACCTGTAGCGTGAGTCCCGTATTAAAGTAACGCCTCTCAGTGGCTGGACCAATATCCTGCATATTGGGCTTGTCATATCCATAGGCCCCAAGGCTTCACCAGAGAGCGAGTATTCCAGTTGTCAGTACCCACTGCTATGCTCCAGAATCCCTCTACTGGGGGGACACATGAAGCAGAAAACAGGACTCTTCCCTTCCCACAGAATGACCCCAAACTCTTGGGGGCTGGACAAACTACCAGAGAGGGAGACTTCTACGACCCATGAGGCAACTCCTACATTAAACGGCCATTGTGGACAAAATATCCAGAGACAAAAGACTGAGCGGCTGCCTCCCTCTCACCCTTCTTTCATATCCAGAGGAGCTCCCCTCACGGACTCTAGATCAGGCCTGCCATAACCTCGGCCCCAACCCTGAGCTGAGTTTGGGTTTTTGGATGTCTGTCTGCACAGCCGTGGCCCACACCGCCTCCAGGCTGGGGTCTCTGGAGCCACACCACAGAACTGTGCCTGCTCTCTCCTAAGAAACTGCCCGTTCCATTGGCCACAACTCTACAAAATAGTAGAAACCTCAAGGTCCCCAAGGACATCCCACTACCGCAAGCCTCACTGGACAAACAGGGGCATTATGACACCAGCTGAGCAACTACTACCTCCATGCAGACACACAGACTGATATCCGCAGAGACAGAAGATTGAACCAGACAGGCCCCTAGGCCCTATTATGAACTCTGGCTTTGGTGTCCAGGTATCACTCCTCAGAGGCCTGGGTTCGAAGACCAGCATATGGGGCTATCCTGAGGCACCAGACAGAACACCTCTCATCTCCACATGGAAAGCTTCCTTGTTGGAGTTGTGTCAAACCCTTCGGGTTGGAGAATCCTGCAGAGTCCCTTAGCTACTGCCACATTCTAAGGTCTCCATGGCCACCAACCCACATTATGACTCATCCTCAGGAAAGTTCATTTAAACTCAGCCTTCTTCGTAGCTCACCCAAGAGCCCGCAGATTGAGCGTGCCTTGTCTCGACCAGGCAATGGGAAGGTGAGTTGGCGTTTCTCGGCATCCATGCTTAGGCCCCTGCTCCCGAGTCTTTCTGTATGGGGCATCCTGGAACCATCCAATAGTACTCAACTGTCCTGAAGAGGGAAACTTTGAAGTTTGGAGCAGCTCACAACTCCCAGCGTAGGGAAACCTCCCTGGCCTCATGACGCCCCCACCCCCTTCAGTAAGGGGCCGTCATGGACACAAACTCCAGCTTGAGGCAACATCTGATACTCGCCCTGACCTCAGATGCAGGAGATCTCGATCAGCCTCTGCACAGTGGGCCCAAACCTCGTGCTACCTTGTGTTTTCAGACTTCCTTCCTCACACTCCTGGCAAACATGTCCTCAAGACTTGGAATTCTGGAACCAAAATGCAGCCCTATGCTGGCCCTCCAGAAGAAAAACGTTGCTCTATGGGGATCTCCATAAACCCCAAATGAGGATCAACCTGCTCGGTTCTCGACCTCACCCCAATTGGATTGTTCGGGTTGTCCATTCATCCCTCCCCAGAGCTCTGCTTTGGAATCCCTCTTTTGGTGCGACACCTGAGGTAACAAAACTAAAAGGACTCCTCCCATCCTTCAGATTGACCCAAAACAATTGGGATTGGACCAAATTCACAGAGAGGAAGTCTCGTCCATGGCCCATGAGGCCTCCCCGAGATTCCACAGCCATCGTTGACAACAAATCCAGAGACAAAAGTCTGAGCATGCACCTCACACTCGCTCTTTTGTCGTATCCCGAAGAGTTCTCCTCACGGTCTGTAGATCGGGTCTGCCATACCTACTTCCCAAACCTAAGCCGAGTTTGTTTTTTCAGACTTCTGTCCCCACATTCCTGGCCCACAGACCCTTCAGGCTGGGGCCCTGGAGCCACACATCAGGACTGTGCCTGTCCATACCATGGGAATTCTGCCCATTCCATTGTCCACAATCGTACAAATTAGGAAAAACCTCCAGAGACCCCAAGGACATCCCAATAATGTAGGCCGCCCAGGACAAACAAGGGTCATCTGAAACCAGCTGAGCATCTTCCTCTACTCAGCGTAGATGGATATCCCCAGAGAAGAAGATTGAATCAGGCTCCTAGGCCTGAATCAGATTCTTTGCTTTCGGGTACAGGTATCTCTCCTCAGAGGCCTGGTTTCCAATATTAGCATATGGGGATTTCATGAGGCAGCAATCAGAACAAATCTCTTCTCCACATGGGAAAATCATCCTTTAAAGATGTCTCAAATCCTCCAGTTAGGAGAATCCTTCAGGGCCTGTGTGCCACTGCCACATTACAAGGTCTCCATAGACACAAAAACACATTAGGACTCATCCACAGGAGAGTCCATTTCAACTGAGCGTATTCGGTTGCTCCGCGATATCCAGCAGATCTAACTTGTCTTGATGCTAGGAGACAATTGGAATGTGAGGTGGACTACCCCGCCATCCATCCTTAAAACCCTGCTCGGAATCGTTGGCCTGGAGCCAACCAACAGGTCTCAATTTTCCTGCAGAAGAATCTTTGCAGTTGGGAGCTTCTCAGAACTCGCATCGTGAGAGAACCCCCATGGCCACATGATCCCACCCCCATCATAAAGGGCCCATCATGGACATAAGGTCCAACGTGAGCGATCGTCTGATCCTCACCCTCACTTCAGATGCACGAGATCTCGGTTCAGGTCTGTAGATTGTGCCTGCCATGTCCTCACCAAGAAACCTAAGCCTTGCTTGTGTCCTCAGACTTCTGTACACAGACTACTGGCTCACAAGCCCTCCAGTTTGGCAATGCAGAACTACAATGCAGCACTCTACCTGCCCTGCAGATGAAATACATTGCCCTCTGGGGCTACCTAGAAACTCCAAATGAATATCAACCTGCACGACACTTGGCTATACCCAAAATATATAGGATGACGTGGGCAATAATGCCCTTTCTGACGCAGCCTGAGCCTGGACCTCCTAGGCCCACCCAGACAGCTGGCTACAAACTGAGAACTTCAGACCCCCAATGGCCTTAGGTCGTTATCCCTTCCCAACCTCAGTTTTCAGGCTTCAGAACGCAGACCTTATCTCCAATCACTGCCCAGGTTTGAAAATGATGCAGAAATCAGAACTCCTTCCCGATTGCAGGAAAACTTGGGGTTGGCTTGTTGTCCAACGTTCAGTGTAGTGGAAACCAGTGTGTCCCTTGAGGCCCCGCCATTGCTCACGGTCCAGATAGGTAGCAAACACACATTGTGACCCTCAGACTTAGCCCAGTCCTCAGGTAAGGCCTCTCAGTGACTGGATGAAGAGACAGCATATTGGGCTTGCCATGCCCCTAGGCCCCAATTTTTAACCATAGTTCGTGTTGTCCCTTCACTCTTCCCCAGGGCTCTGCTTTGGAATTCCTCTTTTGGTGGGACACCTGATGTAACAACCCTGAAAGGAGTCGTCCATCCAACAGATTCACGAAAAACAATTGGGATCTGGCCAAATCAACAGAGAGCAAGATTCGTCCATGGCCCATGAGGCCTCCTCGACATTCCACGGCCATCGCTGATACAAAATCCAGAGACAAAAGCCTAAGCAAGCGCCTCAGACTCGCACTATCTTCATATCCTGAAGATGTCTTCTCATGGTTTGTAGATTGGGCTGCCATACCTACGTCCCCAAACCTAAGCTGAGTTTGTGTTTTCAGACTTCTGTCCTCAAAGTCCTGGGTCACACACCATCCAGGCTGGGGACGCTGGAGCCACACATTAGGACTGTGCCTACCCAATCCATGGGAATTCTGCCCATTCCATTGTCCAAAATCGTACCAATTAGGAGAACCCTCCAAAGTCCCTGAGGACATCCCAATAGTATAGGTCGCCCGGGACAAAATAGTCAGTCTGACACCAGCTGAGCATCTACCTCCACTCATACCCTAGAAGGATGTCCCCAGAGAAGAAGATTGAACCAGACAGGACCCTAATCCAAAATCGGATCCATTGCTTTGGTTTAAAGACATGTCTCTTTCAAAACCCTGGATTCCAATACCAGCATTGGGGTTTTCCTTAGGCACCCATCAGAACAAACCTCGTCTCCACAAGGAAACTTGTGCATGGGAGCTATGTCAAAAGCTTAGGAGAATACTTCAGGGTCCCGGTGCCACCACCCCATTCCAAGGCCCTCATGGACACAAACACACATTAGACCCATCCTCAGGAAAGTCCATTTCAACTCAGCCACCCCGGTTGCTCCCACAGAGCCGTCAGATCCTAACTCTCTTGTCGCTAGGAGACAATTGGAATGCGAGGCCGGCTTCCCAGGCATCCATCCTCGAACGTTGGTCTGGACTCATCCATATGGGATATCCTGGAGCTGTCCAACAGGTCTCAATTGTCCCGCAGAAGGAATCCTTGGAGGGGGCCTTCCACAACTCCCACCGTGGGAAAACCTCCACGGCCTCGAGATTCGGCTCCCTTCATGAAGGGGCCGTCATGAACAGAAAATCCAAGCTGAGCCAACGTCTGATCCTCGCTCTGACTTCAGATGCATGAGATATTGCTTCAGATCTTCAGGGGATACATGCCGTGCCCTCACCCTGAATCCCAAGTCTAGCTTGTGTTCTCAGACTTCCGTCCTCACACTCCTGGCCCCGAAGCCCACAAGTTTGGCAATTCCGGACCATCATTGCAGCACTCTCCCTGCCCTCGAGAAACAAAATATTGCCCAATGAGCTGCCCGGGCACATTAAATGAGAATAAACCTACACGGCACTTGAATGTACCCAAATTATATAGTCTAACCTGGGCAGTAATGCACTGTCTGACACACCCTGAGCCGGGACCTCCTGAGCAACACCCAGACAGCTGACCGCACCCTGAGCCCATAAGACCCACCGTGGCCTTAGGTCATCATCTCTTCCCTACCTCAGTTTTCAGGCTTCAGAACCTAGACCTTATCTCCAATCACTGCCCATGGGTGAGTGTGATGCAGAAATCAAAACTCTTCCTTACCCATGGCAAGAAACCTTATGGTTGGCATGTTGTCCAAAGTTCAGTGTAGGGGAAACCAGCATTCACCCTGAGGCCCCGCCCATTCTTGAGTGCAACGAGGGCATAAACACGCATTGTGACTCTCAGCGTGAGTCCTGTCCTCTAGTACGTCCTCTCAGTGGCTAGACCATTAGATGCCATAATGGCTTGACATGTCCCTAGGCCCCAAATTTAAACCAGATTTCTGGTTGTCCAATCGCCCCTCCCAAGGGCTCTACTCTGGAATCCCTCATTTGATGAGGTTTGAACAACCAAACCAAACCAAACAAAACAAAACAAAAACGGACTTCTTCCATCCCACAGAATGACCCCACACTCTTTGGACGGGGCCAAACTCCCAGAGAGTAAGACTCGTCCATTTCCCATGAAGTCACCCGGATATTTCATGACCATGAATGGCACGATATCCAGAGACAAAAACTTGAGCAAGAGCCTCACACTCGCCCTTATTTCATATCCCGAAGAGTCTCCTCATGGTCTGTAGATCAGTCCTGCCATACCTATGACCCGAAACATAAGCCGAGTTTGTGTTTTCTGACAACTGTCCAAGCAGCCCAGGCCTACACACCCTACAGGCTAAGGCCCCTGGAGCCAAGCTGAAGACTGTACTTGCCCTCTCCAAGGGAATTCTGTGTGCCCATTCCAATGGCCAAAACCCTACTAATAGAATAAACCTCCAAAGTCCCTGAGGCCATCCCAGTAGTGGTGGCTTCCCAGGACAAACATGAGCAATCTGAGCCCATCTGAGAACCTACCTGCACTCAGACTCGTCGACTGATATCCCCAGAGGTAAAAAGGAATGAACAGGCCCCTAGGCCCTAATCGGATCCATTGCTTTGGTTTCCAGGCATCTTCCTCAGAGGCCTGGATTACAGTACCAGCATATGAGTGTTTCTTGACTCCCCCATCAGAACAAAACTCATCTACACATGGGAAAGTTGCACGTGGGAGGTGTGTCAAAGCCTCTTTTTAGGAGAACCCTTCAGGGCCCCAGTGCCACCGCTTCATTCCAAGGTCTCCATAGACACAAAATCATATTAGGACACATGCTCGGGAGAGTCCAATTCTACTCAGCATATTCGGTTGCTCTGCGAGATTCAGCAGATCTAACTCGTCTTGTTGCTAGGAGATAATTGGAAAGCGAGGTGGCCTACCCCGCCATCAATCCTTAAAACCCTGCTCGGAATCATTGGCCTGGAGCCAACCAACAGGTCTCAATTTTCCTGCAGAAGAATCTTTGCATTTGGGATCTTCTCACAACTCCCATCGTGCGAAAACCCCTTGGCCTCGTGATACCCCCCCCTTCATGAAGGGGCCATCAGGGACATAAGGTCCAACCTGAGAAATAGTCTGATCCTCACCTTGACTTCAGATGCACGAGATCTAGATTCAGGTCTGTAGATTGTGCCTGCCATGTCCTCACCCAGAAACCTAAGCATATCTTGTGTCCTCAGACTTCCGTCCTCAGACTAATGGCCCACAAGCCCTCGAGTTTGGCAATCCAGAATTACAATGCAGCACTCTGCTAGCCCTCCAGAAGAAAAACATTGCCCTCTGGGGCTACCCAGAAACCCCAAATGAAGATCAACCTGCACGCCACTTGGCTGTACCCAAAATATATAGGCTGACCTGGGCAATAATGCCCTTTCTGACAGAGCCTAAGCCTGGACCTCCTGGCCCCATCCAGACAGCTTCCCGCTCACTGAGCACATAGGACCAGCCATTGCCTTATGTCGTTATCTCTTTCCAACCCCGGTTTTCAGGATTCAGATCCTAGACCTTATCTCCAATCACTGCCCAGGTTTGAAAATGAAAAGAAATCAGAACTACTGCCCAATGGCAAGAACCGTGTTGTTGGCTTGTTGTCCAACGTTCAGTGTAGTGGAAACCTGTTTTTCCGATGAGGCCTCGCCATTGCTCGCGGGCAACATAGGTGGCAAACTCACATTGTGACCCTCAGCTTTAGCCCAGTCCTCAGGTAAGGCCTCTCAGTGGCTGGATGAAGAGACAGCATATTGGGCTTGCCATGCCCCTAGCCCCAATTTTTAACCATAGTTCGGTTTGTCCCTTCACTCTTCCCCAGGGCTCTGCTTTGGAACTCCTCTTTTGGTGGGACACCTGAGGTAACAACCCTGAAAAGAGTACTCCATCCAGCAGTTTGACGAAAAACAATTGGGATTGGGCCAAATCCACAGAGAGTAAGATTCGTCCATGGCCCATGAGGCCTCCTCGACATTCCCCGGACATCGCTGAAATAAAATCCAGAGACAAAACACTGAGCAAGCGCCTCAGACTCGCACTTTCTTCATATCGTGAAGATGTCTTCTCATGGTTTGTAGATCGGGCCTGCCATACCTACGTCCCCAAACATAAGCTGAGTTTCTGTTTTCAGACTTCTGTCCTCAAAGTCCTAGCCCACACACTATACAGGCTGGGGACCCTGGAGCCACACATTAGGACTGTGCCTACCCAATCCATGGGAATTCTGCCCATTCCATTGTCAAAAATCGTACAAATTAGGAGAACCCTCCAAAGTCTCTGAGGCCATCCCAATAATATAGGTCGCCCGGGACAAAAAAGGTCAGTCTGTCACCAGCTGAGCATCTACCTCCACTCATACCCTAGATGGATGTCCCCAGAGAAGAAGATTGAACCAGACAGGACCCTAGGCCAAAATCGGATCCAATGCTTTGGTTTACAGGCATGTCTCCTCAAAACCCTGGATTCCAGTACCAGCATTGGGGTTTTCCTGAGGCACCCATCAGAACAAACCTCGTCTCCACAAGGAAACTTGTGCATGGGAGCTATGTCAAAAGCTTAGGAGAATACTTCAGGGTCCCGGTGCCACCGCCGCATTCCAAGGCCCTCATGGACACAAAAACACATTAGACCCATCCTCAGGAAAGTCCATTTCAACTCAGCCACCCCGGTTGCTCCCGCAGAGCCATCAGATCTAAACTGTCTTGTCGCTAGGAGACAATTGGAATGCGAGGCGGGCTTCGCAGGCATCCATCCTCGAACGTAAGTCTGGACTCATCCATATGGATTGTCCTGGAGCTGTCCAACAGGTCTCAATTGTCCCGCAGAAGGAATCCTAGGAGGGGGCATCCCACCACTCCCACCGTGTGAAAACCTCCAAGGCCTCGAGATTCGGCTCCCTTCATGAAGGGGCCGTCATGAACATAAAATCCAAGCTGAGCCAAGGTCTGATCCTCGCTCTGACTTCAGATGCATGAGATATTGCTTCAGATCTTCAGGGGATACATGCCGTGCCCTCACCCTGAATCCCAAGTCTAGCTTGTGTTCTCAGACTTCCGTCCTCACACTCCTGGCCCCGAAGCCCACAAGTTTGGCAATTCCGGACCATCATTGCAGCACTCTGCCTGCCCTCTAGAAACAAAATATTGCCCAATGAGCTGCCTGGGCACATTAAATGAGAATAAACCTACACGGCACTTGAATGTACCCAAATTATATAGTCTAACCTGGGCAGTAATGCACTGTCTGACACACCCTGAGCCGGGACCTCCTGAGCAACACCCAGACAGCTGACCGCACCCTGAGCCCATAAGAACCGCCGTGGCCTTAGGTCATCATCTCTTCCCTACCTCAGTTTTCAGGCTTCAGAACCTAGACCTTATCTCCAATCACTGCCCATGGGTGAGTGTGATGCAGCAATCAGAACTCTTCCTTACCCATGGCAAGAAACCTAATGGTTGGCATGTTGTCCAAAGTTCAGTGTAGGGGAAACCAGCATTCACCCTGAGGCCCCGCCCATTCTTGAGTGCAACGAGGGCATAAACACGCATTGTGACTCTCAGCGTGAGTCCTGTCCTCTAGTACGTCCTCTCAGTGGCTAGACCATTAGATGCCATAATGGCTTGACATGTCCCTAGGCCCCAAATTTAAACCAGATTTCTGGTTGTCCAATCGCCCCTCCCTAGGGCTCTACTCTGGAATCCCTCATTTGGTGAGGTTTGAAAAATCAAACAAAACAACAACAACAACAACAACAACAAAAACGGACTTCTACCATCCCACAGAATGACCCCACACTCTTTGGACGGGGCCAAACTCCCAGAGAGTAAGACTCGTCCATTTCCCATGAAATCACCCGGATATTTCATGACCATGAATGGCACGATATCCAGAGATAAAAACTTGAGCAAGAGCCTCACACTCGCCATTTTTTCATATCCCGAAGTGTTCTCCTCATGGTCTGTAGATCAGTCCTGCCATACCTATGACCCGAAACATAATCCGAGTTTGTGTATTCAGAAAACTGTCCAAACAGCCCAGGCCTACACACCCTATAGGCTCAGGCCCCTGGAGCCAACCTGAGGACTGTACTTGCCCTCTCCAAGGGAATTCTGTGTGCCCATTCCAATGGACACAACCTTACTAATAGATTAAACCTCCAAAGTCCCTGAGGCCATCCCAAAAGTGGTGGCTTCCCAGGACAAACAGGAGCAATCTGAGCCCATCTGAGAACCTACCTGCACTCAGACTCGTCGACTGATATCCCCAGAGGTAAAAAGGAATTAACCGGCCCCTAGGCCCTAATCGGATCCATTGCTTTGGCTTCCAGGTATCTTCCACAGAGGCCTGGATTTCAGTACCAGCATATGACTATTTCTTGACTCCCCCATCAGAACAAAGCTCATCTTCACATGGGAAACTTGCACGTGGGAGGTGTATCAAAGCCTCTTTTTAGGAGAACCCTTCAGGGCCCCAGTGCCACCGCTTCATTCCAAGGTCTCCATAGACACAAAATCATATTAGGACACATGTACGGGAGAGTCCAATTCTACTCAGCATATTCGGTTGCTCCGTGAGATCCAGCATATCTAATTGTCTTGTTGCTAGGAGACAATTGGAATGCGAGGTGGCCTACTCCGCCATCCATCCTTAGAACCCTGCTCGGAATCATTGGCCTGGAGCCAACCAACAGGTCTCAATTTTCCTGCAGAAGAATCTTTGCAGTTGGGATCTTCTCACAACTCCCATCGTGAGAAACCCCCATGGCCTCGAGATACCCCCCCCCTTCATGAAGGGGCCATCAAGGACATAAGGTCCAACCTGAGAAATAGTCTGATCCTCACCTTGACTTCAGATGCACGAGATCTCGATTCAGGTCTGTAGATTGTGCCTGCCATGTCCTCACCCAGAAACCTCAGCCTATCTTGTGTCCTCAGACTTCAGTCCTCAGACTAATGGCCCACAAGCCCTCCAGTTTGGCAATCGAGAATTACAATGCAGCACTCTGCTAGCCCTCCAGAAGAAAAACATTGCCCTCTGGGGCTACCCAGAAACCCCAAATGAAGATCAACCTGCAAGCCACTTGGCTGTACCCAAAATATATAGGCTGACCTGGGCATTAATGCCCTTTCTGCAGAGCCTGAGCCTGGACCTCCTGGCCCCAACCAGACAGCTTGCCGCTCACTGAGCACATAGGACCAGCCATTGCCTTAGGTCGTGATCTCATCCCAACACGGTTTTCAGGATTCAGATCCTAGACCTTATCTCCAATCACGCCCAGGTTTGAAAATGAAAAGAAATCAGAACTACTGCCCAATGGCAAGAACCGTGTTGTTGGCTTGTTGTCCAACGTTCATTATAGTGGAAACCTGTTTGTCCGATGAGGCCTCCCCATTGCTCGCTGGCCACATAGGTGGCAAACTCACATTGTGACCCTCAGCTTTAGCCCCGTCCTCAGGTAAGGCCTCTCAGTGGCTGGATGAAGAGACAGCATATTGGGCTTGCCATGCCCATAGGCCCCAAATTTTAACCATAGTTCGGGTTGTCCCTTCATTCTTCCCCATGGCTCTGCTTTGGAATGCCTCTTTTGCTGTGACACCTGATGTTACAACCCTGAAAGGAGTCCTCCATCCTACAGATTGACGAAAAACAATTGCCATCGGTCCAAATCCACAGAGAGGAAGATTCGTCCTTGGCCAATGAGGCCTCCTCGACATTCCACGGCCATCGCTGAAACAAAATCCAGAGACAAAAGTCTGAGCAAGCGCCTCAGACTCGCACTATCTTCATATCGTGAAGATGTCTTCTCATGGTTTGTAGATCGGGCCTGCCATACCTACGTCCCCAAACATAAGCTGAGTTTCTGTTTTCAGACTTCTGTCCTCAAAGTCCTAGCCCACACACTATACAGGCTGGGGACCCTGGAGCCACACATTAGGACTGTGCCTACCCAATCCATGGGAATTCTGCCCATTCCATTGTCAAAAATCGTACAAATTAGGAGAACCCTCCAAAGTCTCTGAGGCCATCCCAATAATATAGGTCGCCCGGGACAAAAAAGGTCAGTCTGTCACCAGCTGAGCATCTACCTCCACTCATACCCTAGAAGGATGACCCCAGAGAAGAAGATTGAACCAGACAGGACCCTAGGCCAGAATGGGATCCATTGCTTTGGTTTACAGGCATGTCTCCTCAAAACCCTGGATTAAAATACCAGCATTGGGGTTTTCCTGAGGCACCCATCAGAACAAACCTCGTCTCCACAAGGAAACTTGTGCATGGGAGCTATGTCAATAGCTGAGGAGAATACTTCAGGGTCCCGGTGCCACCGCCCCATTCCAAGGCCCTCATGGACACAAACACACATTAGACCCATCCTCAGGAAAGTCCATTTCAACTCATCCACCCCGGTTGCTCCCGCAGAGCCATCAGATCTAAACTGTCTTGTCGCTAGGAGACAATTGGAATGCGAGGCGGGCTTCCCAGGCATCCATCCTCGAACGTTGGTCTGGACTCATCCATATGGGATGTCCTGGAGCTGTCCAACAGGTCTCAATTGTCCCGCAGAAGGAATACTAGGAGGGGGCATCCCACCACTCCCACCGTGGGAAAACCTCCACGGCCTCGAGATTCGGCTCCCTTTATGAATGGGCCGTCATGAACAGAAAATCCAAGCTGAGCCAACGTCTGATCCTCGCTCTGACTTCAGATGCATGAGATATTGCTTCAGATCTTCAGGGGGTACATGCCGTGCCCTCGCCCTGAAACCCAAGTCTAGATGTCCCTAGGACCCAATTTTAACCAGATTTCTGGTTGTCCAGTCGCCCCTCCCCAGGGCTCTACTCTGGAATCCCTCATTTGGTGGGACGCCTGAGTTTGAAGAACAAAACAAAACAACAACAACAACAACAACAAAACGGACTTCTTCCGTCCCAGAGACTGACCCCAAACTCTTTGGATTGGGCCAAACCCCAAGGGAGTAAGACTCGCCTATTTCCCATGAAGTCACCCGGAAACTTCATGACCATGAATGGCATGAAATCCAGAGATAAATACTTGACCAAGAGCCTCACACTCGACCTTTTTTCATATCCCGAAGAGTTCTCCTCATGGTCTGTAGATCAATCCTGCCATACCTATGACCCGAAACATAAGCCGAGTTTCTGTTTTCAGAAAACTGTCCCAACAGCTCTGGCCTACACACCCTACAGGCTCAGGCCCCTGAGGCCAAACCTGAGAACTGTGCTTCCCCTCTCCAAGGGAATTGTATGTGCCCATTCAATGGCCACAAACCTACTAAGAGGATAAACCTCCAAAATTCCTGAGGCCATCCCAATAGTTGTGGCTTCCCAACAAACAGGGGCAATCTGAGCCCATCTGAGCATCTACCTGCACTCAGACCCGTAGACTGATATCCCCAGAGGTAAAAAAGGAACGAACAGGCCCCTAGGCACCTATCGGACCCATTTGCTTTGGTGAAAGGCATCTGTCTCTCAGAGGCCTAGATTTCAATAAACAGCAATGGATGTTTTTCTTGACTTCACCGTCAGAACATTCTCTCTTACACATGGTGAAAAATTGCACGATGGAAGCTGTGTGAAAGCCTCTCTTTAGGAGGAACCCTTCAGGGGCCCAGTGCCCACCGCTCATCCAGGTTCTCCATCCGACACTGAATGATATTAGGGACCATCCACGGCTAGAGTCCATCTCAAACAACTCCTCGGTGGCTCCCCAGACGCATCAGAATTTTGAAATGTCCCCAAGGCGGACCATTTGCAAATGGAATGCAGAATTTATCTTAACCTGTAACCCAGGGCATCCAATCCTTGACGTTGGTATGCTGTCTCCATATGCAGTTGTCCTGGAAAAGTGTCATCCAAAGAAGGTTCCTCAATTCTTGTCCGAAGCCACCAACAGAAGAATGTCGGGCAGATCTAGTTGGGAGGCTTCTAACACCACACCATCGTGGGGAAAACCCCCCTGCCTCGTGATCCAACACCCCTTCAAGAAGGGCATGAGGGACAGAAATGTCCAAGTTGATCAACCATAGGTCTTGATCCTCGCTACCTCCAATTCAGATGCATGAGACTCTTGCTTCAGGTCTACGGCAATTGTTCGTCCCTGCCATATCCTCACCCCGAAGGAATCCGAGGCCTAGCTTGGGTTCTAAGACCTCCATCCTCAGGACTCCTGGCCCACAGAAGCCCTCAAGTTTGGCAATCCAGACCCATCATTGCAGCCACTCTGCCTGCCCTCTAGAGAAAAATGTTATTGCCTCCGAATGAGCTGCCCGGGCAAGTCATGAAATGAGAATAAAACTACACGGCACTCGAATGTACCCCAATTATATAGTCTAACCTGGGCCAAGTAATGCACTGTCTGACACCACCCTGAGCCGGGACCTCCAGAACCTCATGAGCAACACCCAGACAGCTGACCGCACACTGAGCCACATCAGACCCGCCATGGCCTTAGGTCCATCATCTCTTTCCCTACCTCAGTTTTCAGGCTTCCAGAACCTAGACCTTATCTCCAATCACTGCCCAGGGTTGAAACTGTGATGCAGAAATCCAGAAAATGGCAGAAACTCTTGCCTTACCCATGGTGCCAAGAAATCGTTGTGGTTTGGCATAGTGGTTGTCCCCTACGTTCAGTGTAGGAGAAAAACAAGCAATTCACCCTGAGGCCCCAATCCCCATTCCTTGAGTGCGACGAGGGCATAAAACACGCATTGTGGCCCAACCTCAGCGTGAGTCCTCTCCCTGTCCTCTAGTAAAACCGTCCTCTCAGGTGGCTGGAAACATTAGATGTCATAATGGGGCTTGACATGTCCCTAGGCCCAAAAATTTTAACCAGATTTCTGGTTGTCCAATCGCCGCTCCCAGGGCTCTACTCTGGAATCCCTCATTTGGTGGGGACACCTGAGGGTTCTTGAAAAAAAACAAAACAAAACAAATCAAACCAACAAAAGAAAAACGGACTTCTTCCATCCCACAGAATGACCCCAAACTCTTTGGACGGGGGCCAAACCCCCAGAGAGTAAGACTCGTCCATTTCCCATGAAGTTCACCCGGAAATTTCACGACCATGAGTGGACACGATATCCAGAGACAAAACTTGAGCAAGAGCCTCACAACTCGCCCTTTTTTCATATCCCGAAGAGTTCGCCTCATGGTCTGTAGATCAGTCCTGCAATACCTATGACCACGAAACATAAGCCGAGTTTGTGTTTTCAGACAACTGTCCAAACAGCCCTGGCCTACACACCCATACAGGCTCAGGCCCCTGGAGCCAAACCTGACGACTGTGCTTGCCCTCTCCAAGGGATTTGTATGTGCCCATTCCAATGGCACAACCCTACTAATAGGAATAAACCTCCAAAGTCCCTGAGGCCATCCCAATATTTGTGGCTTTCCCAGGACAAACAGGGCAATCTGGGCCCCATCTGAGCACCTACCGGACACTCAGACCCGTAGACTGATGTCCCCAGAGGTAAAAGGAACGAACAGGCCCCTAGGCACCTATCGGATCCATTGGTTTGGTTTCCAGGCATCTCTCCTCAGAGGCCTGGATTTTCAATAACAGCATATGGCTGTTTCTTGACTCACCCATCAGAACAAATCTCATCTACACATGGGAAACTTGCACGATGGAGCTGTGTGAAAGCCTCTCTTTAGGAGAACCCTTCAGGGCCCCAGTGCCACCGCTTCATTCCAAGGTCTCCATAGACACAAAATCATATTAGGACACATCCACGGGAGAGAGTCCATTTCAAACTCAGCCTCCTCGGTTGCTCCCCCAGATCCAGCAGATCTAACCTGTCTTGTTGCTTGGAGACAATTGGAATGCGAGGTGGGCTACCCAGCCATCCATCCTTAGAACCCTGCTCGCTCGAAACGTTGTCCTGGAGCCCAACCAAAGGTCTCAATTGTCCTGCAGAAGAATCTTTGCAGTTGGGAGCTTCTCACAACTCCCATCGTGGGAAAACCCCATGGCATCGTGATCCACCCCCCTTCAAGAAGGGGCCATCAGGGACAGAATGTCCAACCTGAGCGATCGTCTGATCCTCGCCCTGACTTCAGATGCACGAGATCTCGATTCAGGTTCTGTAGATTGTGCCTGCCATATCCTCACCAGAAACCTAGGCCTAGCTTGGCAGTTCTCAGACTTCCGTCCTCAGACTACTGGCCCACAAGCCCTCCAGTTTGGCAATCCAGAACTACAATGCAGCACTCTGCCTGCCCTCCAGAGAAAAACATTGCCCTCTGGGGCTACCCAGAAAACCCCAAATGAGGATCAACCTGCACGCCATTCGGCTGTACCCCAAAATATATAGGCTGACCTGGGCACTAATGCCCTTTCTGACACAGCCTGAGCCTGGACTCCTGGCCCCACCCAGACAGCTGGCCGCACACTGACAACATCGGACCCGCCATGGCCTTAGTCGTCATCTCTTCTCAACCTCGGTTTTCAGGCTTCAGCAACTTAGAACCTAGAAACTATCTCCAATCACGGCCCGGGTTTGAAAAATGATGCAGAAATCAGAACTCTTTCCCCATGGCAAGAAACCTTGTGGTTGGCATGTTGTCCAAGGTTCAGTGTAGTTGAAACCACCAGTGTGGCCCATGAGGCCCCGCCCATGCTTGCGGGCCACATTGGTCACAAACACACATTGTGACCCTCAGCCTTGAGCCCAGTCCTCAGGTAAGGCCTCTCAGTGGCTGGATGGAGAGACAGCATATTGGGCTTGCCATGCCCCCTAGGCCCCAATTTTAACCATAGTTCGGGTTGTCCCTTCACTCTTCCCCCAGGGCTCTGCTTTGGAATTCCTCTTTTGGTGGGACACCTGAGGTAAACAAACCTGAAAGGAGTCCCCTCCCATCCCACAGATTGACGAAAAACAATTGGGATCGGGCCAAATCCACAGAGAGCAAAGATTCCGTCCATGGCCCATGAGGCCTCCCCAACATTCCACGGCCATCGCTGATACAAAATCCAGAGACAAAAAGCCTGAGCACGCGCCTCAGACCTCGCTCATTCTTCATATCCTGAAGAGTTTCTTCAGATAAGAACCTACACGGCACTCGAATGCACCCAAAATATAATAGTCTAACCTGGGCACTAATTCACTGTCTGACAACCTGAGCCCGGACCTCGTGACCAACACCCAGACAGCTGACCGCACACTGAGCACATCAGACCGCCATGGCCTTAGGGTCATCATCTCTTCCCTACCTCAGTTTTTCAGGCTTCAGAAACCTAGAACTTATCTCCAATCACTGCCCAGGGGTGACTGTGATGCAGAAATCAGAACTCTTCCTTACCCATGGCAAGAAACCCTTGTGGTTGGCATGTGTTGTCCAACGTTCAGTGTAGGAGAAACCAGCATTCACCCTGAGGCCCCCGCCCATTCTTGAGTGCGACGAGGGCATAAAACACGCATTGTGACCCTCAGCGTGAGTCCTGTCCTCTAGTACGTCCTCTCAGTGGCTGGACCATTAGATGTCATAATGGGCTTGACATGTCCCTAGGCCCCAATTTTTAACCAGATTTCTGGTTGTCCCCCGTCGCCCCTCCCCAGGGCTCTACTCTGGAATCCCTCATTTGGTGGGACACCTGGAGGTTGAAAAACAAAACAAAACAAATCAATCAACAACATAACAACGGACTTCTTCCATCCCACAGAATGACCCCAAACTCTTTGGACGGGGCCAAACCCCCAGAGAGTAAGACTCGTCCATTTCCCATGAAGTCACCCGGAAATTTCACGACCATGAGTTGACACGATATCCAGAGACAAAAACTTGAGCAAGAGCCTCACACTCGCGCCTTTTTCATATCCCGAAGAGTTCTCCTCATGGTCTGTAGATCAGTCCTGCTATACCTATGACCCGAAACATAAAGCCGAGTTTGTGTTTTCAGACAACTGTCCAAACAGCCCTGGCCTACACACCCCTACAGGCTCAGGCCCCTGGAGCCAAACCTGACGACTGTGCTTGCCCTCTCCAAGGGAATTGTATGTGCCCATTCCAATGGCCACAACCCTACTAATAGGATAAACCTCCAAAGTCCCTGAGGCCATCCCAATATTTGTGGCTTCCCAGGACAAACAGGGGCAATCTGGGCCCATCTGAGCACCTACCTGCCACTCAGACCCGTAGACTGATGTCCCCAGAGGTAAAAAAGGAACGAACAGGCCCCTAGGCACCTATCGGATCCATTGCTTTGGTTCCAGGCATCTCTCCTCAGAGGCCTGGATTTTCAATAACAGCATATGGCTGTTTCTTGACTCACCCATCAGAAACAAATCTCATCTACACATGGGAAACTTGCACGATGGAGCTGTGTGAAAGCCTCTCTTTAGGAGAAACCCTTCAGGGCCCCCAGTGCCACCGCTTCATTCCAAGGTCTCCATAGACACAAAAATCATATTAGGACACATCCACGGGAGAGTCCATTTCAACTCAGCCTCCTCGGTTGCTCCCCCCAGATCCAGCAGATCTAACCTGTCTTGTTGCTTGGAGGACAATTGGAAATGCGAGGTGGGCTACCCAGCCATCCATCCTTAGAACCCTGCTCGGAATCGTTGTGTCTGGAGCCAACCAAACAGGTCTCAATTGTCCTGCAGAAGAATCTTTGCAGTTGGGAGCTTCTCACAAACTCCCATCGTGGGAAAACCCCATGGCCTCGTGATCCACCCCCCCTTCAAGAAGGGGCCATCAGGGACAGAATGTCCAACCTGAGCGATCGTCTGATCCTCGCCCTGACTTCAGATGCACGAGAATCTCGATTCAGGTCTGTAGATTGTGGTCCATATCCTCACCCAGAAAACCTAGGCCTAGCTTGGGTTCTCAGACTTCCGTCCTCAGACTACTGGCCCACAAGCCCTCCAGTTTGGCAATCCAGAACTACAATGCAGCACTCTGCCTGCCCTCCAGAAGAAAAACATTGCCCTCTGGGGCTACCCAGAAACCCCAAATGAGGATCAACCTGCACGCCATTCGGCTGTACCCCAAATATATAGGCTGACCTGGGCACTAATGCCCTTTCTGACACAGCCTGAGCCTGGACCCTCCTGGCCCCACCCAGACAGCTGGCCGCACACTGAGCACATCGGACCCGCCATGGCCTTAGGTCGTCATCTCTTCTCAACCTCGGTTTCAGGCTTCAGAACCTAGACCTTATCTCCAATCACGGCCCGGGTTGAAAAATGATGCAGAATCAGAACTCTTTTCCCCATGGCAAGAAAACCTTGTGGTTGGCATGTTGTCCAAGGTTCAGTGTACTTGAAACCAGTGTGGCCCATGAGGCCCCGCCCATGCTTGCGGGCCACATTGGTCACAAACACACATTGTGACCCCTCAGCCTGAGCCCAGTCCTCAGGTAAGGCCTCTCAGTGGCTGGATGGGAGAGACAGCATTTGGGCTTGCCATGCCCCTAGGCCCCAATTTTTAAACCATAGTTCGGGTTGTCCCTTCACTCTTCCCAGGGCTCTGATTTGGAATTCCTCTTTTGGTGGGACACCTGAGGTAACAAACCTGAAAGGAGTCCTCCCATCCCACAGATTGACGAAAAAACAATTGGGATCGGGCCAAATCCACAGAGAGCAAGATTCGTCCATGGCCCATGAGGCCTCCCCAACATTCCACGGCCATCGCTGATACAAAATCCAGAGACAAAAGCCTGAGCACGAGCCTCAGACTCGCTCATTCTTCATATCCTGAAGAGTTCTTCAGATAAGAACCTACACGGCACTCGAATGCACCCAAATATATAGTCTAACCTGGGCACTAATGCACTGTCTGACAACCTGAGCCCGGACCTCGTGACCAACACCCAGACAGCTGACCGCACACTGAGCACATCAGACCCTCATGGCCTTAGGGTCATCATCTCCTTCCCTACCTCAGTTTTCAGGCTTCAGAACCTAGACCTTATCTCCAATCACTGCCCAGGGGTGACTGTGATGCAGAAATCAGAACTCTTCCTTACCCATGGCAAGAAACCTTGTGGTTGGCATGTTGTCCAACGTTCAGTGTAGGAGAAACCAGCATTCACCCTGAGGCCCCGCCAATTCTTGAGTGCGACGAGGGCATAAAACACGCATTGTGACCCTCAGCGTGAGTCCTGTCCTCTAGTACGTCCTCTCAGTGGCGGACCATTAGATGTCATAATGGGCTTGACATGTCCCTAGGCCCCAAATTTTTAACCAGATTTCTGTTGTCCAGTCGCCCCCTCCCCAGGGCTCTACTCTGGAATCCCTCATTTGGTGGGACACCTGAGGTTGAAAAACAAAACAAAACAAAAATCAACAACAACAGAAACAACGGAACTCTTCCATCCCACAGAATGACCCCAAAACTCTTTGGACGGGGGCAAACCCCCAGAGAGTAAGACTCGTCCATTTCCATGAAGTCACCCGGAAATTTCACGACCATGAGTGACACGATATCCAGAGACAAAAAAAACTTGAGCAAGAGCCTCACACTCGCCCTTTTTTCATATCCCGAAGAGTTCTCCTCATGGTCTGTAGATCAGTCCTGCCATACCTATGACCCGAAAACATAAGCCGAGTTGGTGTTTTCAGACAAACTGTCCAAACAGCCCTGGCCTACACACCCTACAGGCTCAGGCCCCTGGAGCCAAACCTGACGACTGTGCTTGCCCCTCTCCAAGGGAATTGTATGTGCCCATTCCAATGGCCACAACCCTACTAATAGGATAAACTCCAAAGTCCCTGAGGCCATCCCAATATTTGTGGCTTCCCAGGACAAAACAGGGGCAATCTGGGCCCATCTGAGCACCTACCGGCACTCAGACCCGTAGACTGATGTCCCCAGAGGTTAAAAAGGAACGAACAGGCCCCTAGGCACCTATCGGATCCATTGCTTTGGTTTCCAGGCATCTCTCCTCAGAGGCCTGGATTTCAATAACAGCATATGGCTGTTTCTTGACTCACCCCATCAGAACAAATCTCATCTACACATGGGAAACTTGCACGATGGAGCTGTGTGAAAGCCTCTCTTTAGGAGAACCCTTCAGGGCCCCAGTGCCACCGCTTCATTCCAAGGTCTCCATAGACACAAAATCATATTAGGACACATCCACGGGAGAGTCCATTTCAACTCAGCCTCCTCGGTTGCTCCCCCAGATCCAGCAGATCTAACCTGTCTTGTTGCTTGGAGAACAATTGGAATGCCGAGGTGGGCTACCCAGCCATCCATCCTTAGAACCCTGCTCGGAATCGTTGTCCTGGAGCCAACCAACAGGTCTCAATTGTCCTGCAGAAGAATCTTTGCAGTTGGGAGCTTCTCACAACTCCCATCGTGGGAAAACCCCATGGCCTCGTGATCCACCCCCCCTTCAAGAAGGGGCCATCAGGGACAGAATGTCCAACCTGAGCGATCGTCTGATCCTCGCCCTGACTTCAGATGCACGAGATCTCGATTCAGGTCTGTAGATTTGCCTGCCATATCCTCACCAGAAACCTAGGCCTAGCTTGGGTTCTCAGACTTCCGTCCTCAGACTACTGAGCCCACAAGCCCTCCAGTTTGGCAATCCAGAACTACAATGCAGCACTCTGCCTGCCCTCCAGAAGAAAAAAAACATTGCCCTCTGGGGCTACCCAGAAACCCCACAAATGAGGATCAACCTGCACGGCATTCGGCTGTACCCCAAATATATAGGCTGACCTGGGCACTAAGCCCTTTCTGACACAGCCTGAGCCTGGACCTCCTGGCCCCACCAGACAGCTGGCCGCACACACTGAGCACATCGGACCCGCCATGGCCTTAGGTCGTCATCTCTTCTCAACCTCGGTTTTCAGGCTTCAGAACCTAGACCTTATCTCCAATCACGGCCCGGGTTTGAAAATGATGCAGAAATCAGAACTCTTTCCCCATGGCAAGAAACCTTGTGGTTGGCATGTTGTCCAAGGTTCAGTGTTAACCAGTTGAAACCAGTGTGGCCCATGAGGCCCGCCCATGCTTGCGGGCCACATTGGTCACAAACACACATTGTGGACCCTCAGCCTGAGCCCAGTCCTCAGGTAAAGGCCTCTCAGTGGCTGGATGGAGAGACAGCATATTGGGCTTGCCATGCCCCTAGGCCCCAAATTTTAAACCATAGTTTCGGGTTGTTCCCTTCACTCTTCCCCAGGGCTCTGCTTTGGAATTCCTCTTTTGGTGGCGACACCTGAGGTAACCAAACAAACTGAAAGGAGTCCTCCCATCCCACAGATTGACGAAAAACAATGGGGATCGGGCCAAATCCACAGAGAGCAAGATTCGTCCAGGCCCATGAGGCCTCCCCAACATTCCACGGCCATCGCTGATACAAAATCCAGAGACAAAAGCCTGAGCACGCGCCTCAGACTCGCTCATTTCTTCATATCCTGAAGAGTTCTTCAGATAAGAACCTACACGTCACTCGAAGGCACCCCAAAATATATAGTCTAACCTGGGCACTAATGCACTGTCTGACAACCTGAGCCCGGACCTCGCATGACCAACACCCAGACAGCTTGACCGCCACACTGAGCACATCAGACCCGCCATGGCCCTTAGGTCATCATCTCTTCCCTACCCTTCAGTTTTCAGGCTTCAGAACATAGACCTTTATCTCCAATCAACACTGCCCAGGGGTGACTGTGATGCAGAAATCAGAACTCTCCTTACTACCCATGGCAAGAAACCTTGTGGTTGGCATGTTGTCCAAACGTTCAGTGTAGGAGAAACCAGCATTCACCCTGAGGCCCCGCCCATTCTTGAGTGCGACGAGGGCATAAACACGCATTGTGACCCTCAGCGTGAGTCCTGTCCTCTAGTACGTCCTCTCAGTGGCTGGAACCATTAGATGTCATAATGGGCTTGAACATGTCCCTAGGCCCCCAATTTTTAACCAGATTTCTGGTTGTCCAGTGCGCCCCTCCCCCAGGGGCTCTACTCTGGAATCCCTCATTTGGTGGGGACAACCTGAGGTTGAAAAACAAAACAAAACAACACACAGTCAACAACAACAGAACAACGGACTTCTTCCATCCCACAGAATGACCCCAAAACTCTTTGGACGGGGCCCAAACCCCCAGAGAGTAAGACTCGTCCATTTCCCATGAAGTCACCCGGAAATTTCACGACCATGAGTGACCACGATATCCAGAGAGACAAAAACCTTTGAGCAAAGAGCCTCACACTCGCCCTTTTTTCATATCCCGAAGAGTTCTCCTCATGGTCTGTAGATCAGTCCTCCTGCCAATACCTATGACCCAGAAACATAAGCCGAGTTTGTGTTTTCAGACAACTGTCCAAACACCCTGGCCTACACACCCACTACAGGCTCAGGCCCCTGGAGCCAAACCTGACGACTGTGCTTGCCCTCTCCAAGGGAATTGTATGTGCCCATCCAATGGCCCACAACCCTACTAAGAGGATAAACCTCCAAAGGTCCCTGAGGCCATCCCAATATTTGTGGCTTCCCAGGACAAACAGGGGCAATCTGGGCCCATCTGAGCACCTACCGGCACTCAGACCCCATAGACTGATGTCCCCAGAGGTAAAAGGAACGAACAGGCCCCTAGGCACCTATCGGATCCATTGCTTTGGTTTTCCAGGCATCTCTCCTCAGAGGCCCTGGATTTCAATAAAATACAGCATATGGCTGTTTCTTTCTTTCCTTCACCAGAAACATAACAAATCTCATCTACCACATGGAAAACCTTTGCACGATGGAGCTGTGTGGAAAGCTGCCTCCTTAGGAGAACCCTTCAGGGCCCCAGTGCCACCGCTTTCCATTCAATCATTCCAAGGTCTCCATAGACACAAAATCTATTAGGACACATCCACGGGAGAGTCCATTTCAACTCGCAGCTCCTCGGTTTGCTCCCTCAGATCCAGCAGATCTAACCTGTTTCCTTGTTGCTTGGAGACAATTTCTTTGGTAATCCATGAGGTGGGCTACCCAGCAATCCATCCATAGAATCCCTGCTCGGAAATGTTCTCCTGGAGCCAACCAACAGGTCTTAATTGTTCCTGCAGAAAGAATCTTTGCAGTTGGTTAGCTTCTCACAACTCCCCTCGTGGGAAAAACCCCCATGGCCTCGTGATCCAACACCCTTTCAAAAAAGGGCCATCAGGGACAGAATGTCGAACCTGAGCGATCGTCATGATCCTCGACCTGACTTCAAGATGCACGAGATTCTTGATTACAGTCTGGAGATTGTGCCTGCCATAAACTCACCCAGAAAAAACCCTAGGCCTAGCTTGGTTTCTCAGACTTCCGTCCTTCAGACTACTGGCCACAAGCCCTCCAGTTTGGCAATCCAGAACTACAATGCAGCCACTCTGCCTTCCCTCCAGAAGAAAAAAATTGCCCCAGCTGGGGCTACCCAGAAACCCCAAATGAGATCAACATGCACGGCATTCGGCTGTACCCCAAATATATAGGCTACCCTGGGCACTAATGCCCTTTCTGACACAGCCTGAGCCCCTGGCACCTCCTTCCCCCCAGACAGCTGGGCAGCCCACTGAGCACATCCGGACCCGCCATGGCCTTTTAGGTCGTCACTCTTCGTCAACCTCGGTTTTCAGGCTTCAGAAGCTAGCCTAGACCCTATCTCTTCCCATCACTGCCCGGGTTTTTGAAAATGATGTCAGAAATAGAGAACTCTTTCCCCATGGCAAGAAACACTTGTGTGTGGCTTATTGTCCCCAAGTTTCAGTTGTAGTGAAAACCAGTGTGGCCCATGAGGGCCCCGCCCATCCCTTCGGACCACATTGGTCACAAACACCACATTGTGACGTCTCAGCCTGAGCCCAGTCAGAGAGGTAAGGCCTCTCAGTGGCTTGGATGGGAGAGTAGCATCATATTGGGCTTGCCATTGTGTCTCTAGGACCCCAATTTTAAACATTAGTTCTGTTTGTCCCGTCCCCACTCTTCCCCAGGGCTCTGCTTTGGAAATTCCTCTTTTGTGGGACCCTGAGGTAACAAACCTGAAAAGGAGACCTCCCATCCCACAGATTGACGAAAAAACAATTGGGATCGTGCCAAATACCAGAGAGAGCAAGATTCGTCCATGGCCCATGAGGCCTCCCCAGATTCCACGGCCATCGCTGATTTGATACAAAAATCCAGAGACAAAAGCCTGAGCACGCGCCTCAGACTCGCTCATTCTTCATATCCTGAAGAGTTCTTCAGATTAGAACCTACAACGGCACTCGAAGGCACCAAAAAATATATAGTGTAACCTGGGCACTTAATACACTGTCTGAACAACCTGAGCCCGGACCTCGAACCAACAACACCCAGACAGCTGAACACACACTGAGCACATCTGACCCGCCATGGCCTTAGGTCAATTTTATTTCCCTACCTCAGTTTTCAGGCTTCAGAAACCTAGACCTTATCTCCAATCAATGCCCAGGGGGTGACTGTGATGCAGAGAAATCAGAAACTCTTCCTTACCCATGGCAAGAAAAACCTTGTGTTGGCATGTTGACCCAACGTTCAGTGTAGGAGAAACCAGCATTCAGCCTGAGGCCCCCGCCCCCGCCCATTCTTGAGTGCGACGAGGGCATATACACGAATTGTGACACCCCTCAGCGTGAGTCCTGTCCTCTAGTAAGTAATCTCAGTGGCTGGAACAATAGATGCACATAATGGCTTGACATGTCCTAAGCCCCAATTTTTAACCAGATTTCTGGTTGTCCAATCGCCCCATCCCCAGTTCCTCTACCCTCTCCCTCATTGGTGGGACATTGATGGGGTTTGAAAAACAAAACAAAACAACAACAAAAAAAAAAAAACGGATTTCTTCCATCCCACAGAATGACCAACGAACGCTTTGGATTGGGCCAAACCCCCCCCCAGAGAGTAGGTAGACTCGTCCCATTTCCCATGAAGTCACCTGGATATTTCATGACCATGAATGGCACGATATCCAGAGATTAAAAACTTGAGCAAAAAAAAGCCTCACACTCGCCCATTTTTCATATCCCGAAGAGTTCTCCTCATGGTCTGTCGATCAGTCCTGCCATAACCTATGACCCGAAACATAATCCGAGGTTTGTGTTTTAGGACAACTGTCCAACACCAGCCCAGGCCTACACACCCCCCTACAGGCTCAGGCCCCTGGACCCAAAAAAAACCACGATGAGGACTGTACTTGCCCTCTCTCCAAGGGAATTCTGTGTGCCCATTCCAATGGCCACAACTCTACTAATAGAATAAACCTCCAAAGTCCCTGAGGCCATCCCAATAGTGGTGGCTTCCCAGGACAAACAGGAGCAATCTGGGCCCATCTGAGAAGCTACCTGCACTACTCAGACTGTAGACTGATATCCCCAGAGGAAAAAGGAATGAACAGGCCCCTAGGCCCTAATCGGATCCATTGCTTTGGTTTCCAGGCATCTCTCCTCAGAGGCCTGGATTTTAGTACCAGCATTTATGGATGTTTCTTGACTCACCCATCAGAACAAATCTCATCTACACATGGGAAACTTGCACGTGGGGGAGGTGTGTCAAAGCCTCTTTTTAGGAGAACCCTTCAGGGCCCCAGTGCCACCGCTTCATTCCAAGGTCTCCATAGACACAAAATCATATTAGGGGGACACATGCACGGGAGAAAACCAATTTCAAACTCAGCCATATTCGGTTTGCTCCGCGAGATCCAGCATATCTAACTTGTCTTGTTGCCAGGAGACAATTGGAAATGCGAGGGTGGTGGGCTACCCCGCCATCCATCCTTAGAACCCTGCTCAGGATCATGGGCCTGGAGCCAACCAACAGGTCTCAATTGTCCTGCAGAAGAATCTTTGCAGTTTGGAGCTTCTCACAACTCCCATCGTGGGAAAACCCCCATGGCCCTCGTGATCCACCCCCCCCTTCAAGTAGGGGGCCATCAGGGACAGAATGTCCAACCTGAGCGATCGTCTGATCCTCGCCCTGGCTTCATATGCACGAGATCTCGATTCAGGTCTGTAGATTGTGCCTGCCCATATCCTCACCAGAAACCCTAGGCCTAGCTTGGTTTCTCAGACTTCCGTCCTCAGACTACTGGCCCACAAGCCCTCCAGTTTGGCAATCCAGAACTACAATGCAGCACTCTGCCTGCCCTCCAGAAGAAAAACATTGCCCTCTGGGGCTACCCAGAAACCCCAAAATGAGGATCAACCTGCACGCCATTCGGCTGTACCCCCAAATATATAGGCTGACCTGGGCACTACACTAATGCCCTTTCTGACACAGCCAGTGCATGGACCTCCTGGCCCCACCCAGACAGCTGGCCGCACACTGAGCAACAACGGACCCGCCATGGCTTAGGGTCGTCATCTCTCAATGCTCAACCTCGGTTTTCAGGCTTCAGAACGTAGACCTTATCTCCAATCACGGCCCGGGTTTGAAAATGATTGCAGAAATCAGAACTCTTTTCCCCATGGCAAGAAACCTTGTGGTTTGGCATGTTGTCCCAAGGTTCAGTGTACTTGAAACCAGTGTGGCCCATGAGGCCCCACCCATGCTTGCGGGCCACATTGGTCACAAACACACATTGTGACCCTCAGGCCTGAGCCCCAGTCCTCAGGTAAGGGCCTCTCAGTGGCTGGATGGAGAGACAGCATATTGGGCTTGCCATGCCCCTAGGCCCCAATTTTTAACCGTAGTTCGGGTTGTCCCTTCACTCTTCCCAGGGCTCTGCTTGGGAATTCCTCTTTTGGTGTGGGACACCTGAGGTAACAAACCTGAAAGGAGTCCTCCCATCCCACAGATTGACGAAAAACAATTGGGATCGGGCCAAGTCCACATAGAGCAAGATTCGTCCATGGCCCATGAGTCCTCCCCAACATTCCACGGCCATCGCTGATACAAAATCCAGAGACAAAAAGCCTGAGACACGCACCTCAGAATAGCTCATTTCTTCATATCCTGAAGAGTTCTTCAGATTAGAACCTACACGGCACTCGAAGGCACCCAAAAATATATAGTCTAACCTGGGCACTAATACACTGTCTGACAACCTGAGCCCGGACCTCGTGACCAAAACCCAGACAGCTGACCACACACACTGAGGCACATCTGACCCCGCCATGGCCTTAGGTCATCATCTCTTCCCTACCTCAGTTTTCAGGCTTCAGAACCTAGACCTTATCTCCAATCACTGCCCACAGGGGTGAACTGTGATGCAGAAATCAGAACTCTTCCTTACCCATGGCAAGAAACCTTGTGGTTGGCATGTTTGTCCAACGTTCAGTTGTAGGAGAGGAAACCAGCATTCAGCCTGAGGCCCCCGCCCATTCTTGAGTGCGACGAGGGCATAAACACGCATTGTGACCCTCAGCGTGAGTCCTGTCCTCTAGTAAGTAATCTCAGTGGCTAGAAACAAATAGATGCCATAATGGCTTGACATGTCCCTAAGCCCCACATTTAAACCAGATTTCTGGTTGTCCAATCGCCCCCCCTCCCCAGTTCTCTACTCTGTAATCCCTCATTTGGTGGGGTTTGAAAAACAAAAAAAACAAAACAACAACAAAAAAAAAAAAACGGATTTCTTCCATCGCACAGAATGACCACGAACGCTTTGGATTGGGCCAAACCCCAGAGAGTAGGACTCGTCCATTTCCCATGAAGTCACCCGGATATTTCATGACCATGAATGGCACGATATCCAGAGATAAAAACTTGAGCAAGAGCCTCACACTCACCCATTTTTTCATATCCCAAAGAGTTCTCCTCATGGTCTGTCGATCAGTCCTGCCATACCTATGACCCGAAAACATAATCCGAGTTTGTGTTTTAGGACAACTGTCCAAACAGCCCAGGCCTACACACCCTACAGGCTCAGGCCCCTGGACCCAACCTGAGGACTGTACTTGCCCTCTCCAAGGGAATTCTGTGTGCCCATTCCAATTGGCCACAACTCTACTAATAGAATAAACCTCCAAAGTCCCTGAGGCCATCCCAATAGTGGTGGCTTCCCAGGACAAACAGGAGCAATCTTAGCCCATCTGAGAAGCTACCTGCACTCAGACTTGTAGACTGATATCCCCAGAGGAAAAAGGAATGAACAGGCCCCTAGGCCCTAATCGGATCCATTGCTTTGGTTTCCAGGCATCTTCCTCAGAGGCCTGGATTTTAGTACCAGCATATGGCTGTTTCTTGACTCACCCATCAGAACAAATCTCATCTACACATGGGAAACTTGCTACGTGGGAGGTGTGTCAAAGCCTCTTTTTCGGAGAACCCTTCAGGGCCCCAGTGCCACCGCTTCATTCCAAGGTCTCCATAGACACAAAATCATATTAGGCACATGCACGGGAGAAACCAATTCAACTCAGCATATTCGGTTGCTCCGCGAGATCCAGCATATCTAACTTGTCTTGTTGCCAGGAGACAATTGGAATGCGAGCTGGCCTACCCCGCCATCCATCCTTAGAACCCTGCTCAGAATCATGGGCCTGGAGCCAACCAACAGGTCTCAATTGTCCTGCAGAAGAATCTTTGCAGTTTGGAGCTTCTCACAACTCCCATCGTGGGAAAAACCCCCATGGCCTCGTGATCCACCCCCCCTTCAAGTAGGGGCCATCAGGGACAGAATGTCCAACCTGAGCGATCGTCTGATCCTCGCCCTGGCTTCATATGCACGAGATCTCGATTCAGGTCTGTAGATTGTGCCTGCCATATCCTCACCCAGAAACCTAGGCCTAGCTTGGTTTCTCAGACTTCCGTCCTCAGACTACTGGCCCACAAGCCCTCCAGTTTGGCAATCTAGAACTACAATGCAGCACTCTGCCTGCCCTCCAGAAGAAAAACATTGCCCTCTGGGGCTACCCAGAAACCCCAAATGAGGATCAACCTGCACGCCATTCGGCTGTACCCCAAACATATAGGCTGACCTGGGCACTAATGACCTTTCTGACACAGCCTGAGCCTGGACCTCCTGACCCCACCCAGAGAGCTGGCGGCACACTGAGCACATCGGACCTGCCATGGCCTTAGGTCGTCATCTCTTCTCAACCTCGGTTTTCATGCTTCAGAACCTAGACCTTATCTCCAATCACGGCCCGGGTTTGAAAATGATGCAGACATCAGAACTCTTTCCCCATGGCAAGAAACCTTGTGTTTATCATGTTGTCCAAGGTTCATTGTACTTGAAACCAGTGAGGTCCATGAGGCCCCGCCCAGGCTTGGGGCCACATTGGTCACAAACACACATTGTGACCCTCAGCCTGAGCCCAGTCCTCAGGTAAGGCCTCTCAGTGGCTGGATGGAGAGACAGCATATTGGGCTTGCCATGCCCCTAGGCTCCAATTTTTAACCGTAGTTAGGGTTGTCCCTTCACTCTTCCCCGGGGTCTGCTTTGGATTTCCTCTTTTGGTGGGACACCTGAGGCAACAAACCTGAAACGAGTCCTCCCATCCCACAGATTGAGGAAAAACAATTGGGATCGTGCCAAATCCACAGAGAGCAAGATTCGTCCATGGCCCAGGAGGCCTCCCCAACATTCCAGGGCCATCGCTGATACAAAATCCAGTTACAAAAAAGACTGAGCACGCGCCTCAGACTCGCTCATTCTTCATATCCTGAAGAGTTCTTCAGATAAGAACCTACACGGCACTCGAAGGCACCCAAACATATATAGTCTAACCTGGGCACTAATGCACTGTCTGACAACCTGAGCCCGGACCTCGTGACCAACACCCAGACAGCTGACCGCACACTGAGCACATAGTCCCGCCATGGGCCTTAGGTCATCATCTCTTCCCTACCTCAGTTTTCAGGCTTCAGAAACTAGACCTTATCTCCAATCACTGCCCAGGGGGTGACTGTGATGCAGAAATCAGAACTCTTCCTTACCCATGGCAAGAAACCTTATGGTTGGCATGTTGTCCAAAGTTCAGTGTAGGGGAAACCAGCATTCACCCTGAGGCCCCCGCCCATTCTTGAGTGCGACGAGGGCATAAACTCGCATTGTGACCCTCAGCGTGAGTCCTGTCCTCTAGTACGTCATCTCAGTGGCTAGAACAATAGATGCCATAATGGCTTGACATGTCCCTAAGCCCCAAATTTAAACCAGATTTCTGGTTGTCCAATCGCCCCTCACAGTTCTCTACTCTGTAATCCCTCATTTGGCGGGGTTTGAAAAACAAAACAAAATAACAACAACAAAAAAAAAAAAAAACGGATTTCTCCATCCCACAGAATGACCACAAACGCTTTGGATTGGGCCAAACCCCCAGAGAGTAGGACTCGTCCATTTCCCATGAAGTACCCGGATATTTCATGACCATGAATGGCACGATATCCAGAGATAAAAACTTGAGGAAGAGCCTCACACTCGCCCATTTTTCATATCCCGAAGAGTTCTCCTCATGGTCTGTCGATCAGTCCTGCCATACCTATGACCCGAAACATAATCCGAGTTTGTGTTTTAGGACAACTGTCCAAACAGCCCAGGCCTACACTCCCTACAGGCTCAGGCCCCTGGACCCAACCTGAGGACTGTACTTGCCCTCTCCAAGGGAATTCTGTGTGCCCATTCCAATGGCCACAACTCTACTAATAGAATAAACCTCCAAAGTCCCTGAGGCCATCCCAATAGTGGTGGCTTCCCAGGACAAACAGGAGCAATCTTAGCTCATCTGAGAAGCTACCTGCACTCAGACTTGTAGACTGATATCCCCAGAGGAAAAAGGAATGAACAGGCCCCTAGGCCCTAATCCGATCCATTGCTTTGGTTTCCAGGCATCTTCCTCAGAGGCCTGGATTTTAGTACCAGCATAGGGCTGTTTCTTGACTCACCCATCAGAACAAATCTCATCTACACATGGGAAACTTGCTACGTGGGAGGTGTGTCAAAGCCTCTTTTTCGGAGAACCCTTCAGGGCCCCAGTGCCACCGCTTCATTCCAAGGTCTCCATACACACAAAATCATATTAGGCACATGCACGGGAGAAACCAATTCAACTCAGCATATCGGTTGCTCCGCGAGATCCAGCCTATCTAACTTGTCTTGTTGCCAGGAGACAATTGGAATGCGAGGTGGCCTACCCCGCCATCCATCCTTTGAACCCTGCTCAGAATCATGGGCCTGGAGCCAACCAACAGGTCTCAATTGTCCTGCAGAAGAATCTTTGCAGTTTGGAGCGTCTCACAACTCCCATCGTGGGAAAACCCCCATGGCCTCGTGATCCAACCCCCTTCAAGTAGGGGCCATCAGGGACAGAATGTCCAACCTGAGCGAAGGTCTGATCCTCGCCCTGACTTCAGATGCACGAGATCTCGATTCAGGTCTGTAGATTGTGCCTGCCATATCCTCACCCAGAAACCTAGGCCTAGCTTGGGTTCTCAGACTTCCGTCCTCAGACTACTGGCCCACAAGCCCTCCAGTTTGGCAATCCAGAACTACAATGCAGCACTCTGCCTGCCCTCCAGAAGAAAAACATTGCCCTCTGGGGCTACCCAGAAACCCCAAATGAGGGTCAACCTGCACGCCATTCGGCTGTACCCCAAATATATAGGCTGACCTGGGCACTAATGCCCTTTCTGACACAGCCTGAGCCTGGACCTCCTGGCCCCACCCAGAGAGCTGGCCGCACACTGAGCCCATCGGACCCGCCATGGCCTTAGGTCGTCATCTCTTCTTAACCTCGGTTTTCATGCTTCAGAACCTAGACCTTATCTCCAATCACGGCCCGGGTTTGAAAATGATGCAGACATCAGAACTCTTTCCCCAGGGCAAGAAACCTTGTGTTTGGCATGTTGTCCAAGGTTCATTGTACTTGAAACCAGTGTGGCCCATGAGACCCCGCCCATGCTTGCGGGCCACATTGGTCACAAACACACATTGTGACCCACAGCCTGAGCCCAGTCCTCAGGTAAGGCCTCTCAGTGGCTGTATGGAGAGACAGCATATTGGGCTTGCCATGCCCCTAGGCTCCAATTTTTAACCGTAGTTCGGGTTGTCCCTTCACTCTTCCCCGGGGTCTGCTTTGGATTTCCTCTTTTGGTGGGACACCTGAGGCAACAAACCTGAAAGGAGTCCTCCCATCCCACAGATTGAGGAAAAACAATTGGGATCGTGCCAAATCAACAGAGAGCAAGATTCGTCCATGGCCCAGGAGGCCTCCCCAACATTCCAGGGCCATCGCTGATACAAAATCCAGTTACAAAAGACTGAGCACGCGCCTCAGACTCGCTCATTCTTCATATCCTGAAGAGTTCTTCAGATAAGAACCTACACGGCACTCGAAGGCACCCAACATATATAGTCTAACCTGGGCACTAATGCACTGTCTGACAACCTGAGCCCGGACCTCGTGACCAACACCCAGACAGCTGAGCGCACACTGAGCACATAGACCCGCCATGGCCTTAGGTCGTCATCTCTTCCCTACCTCAGGTTTCAGGCTTCAGAACCTAGACCTTATCTCCAATCACTGCCCAGGGGTGACTGTGATGCAGAAATCAGAACTCTTCCTTACCCATGGCAAGAAACCTTATGGTTGGCATGTTGTCCAAAGTTCAGTGTAGGGGAAACCAGCATTCACCCTGAGGCCCCGCCCATTCTTGAGTGCGACGAGGGCATAAACACGCATTGTGACCCTCAGCGTGAGTCCTGTCCTCTAGTACGTCATCTCAGTGGCTAGAACAATAGATGCCATAATGGCTTGACATGTCCCTAAGCCCCAAATTTAAACCAGATTTCTGGTTGTCCAATCGCCCCTCCCCAGTTCTCTACTCTGTAATCCCTCATTTGGTGGGGTTTGAAAAACAAAACAACAACAACAAAAAAAAAAAACGGATTTCTTCATCCCACAGAATGACCACAAACGCTTTGGATTGGGCCAAACCCAGAGAGTAGGACTCGTCCATTTCCCATGAAGTCTCCCGGATATTTCATGACCATGAATGGCACGATATCCAGAGATAAAAACTTGAGCAAGAGCCTCACACTCGCCCATTTTTCATATCCCGAAGAGTTCTCCTCATGGTCTGTCGATCAGTCCTGCCATACCTATGACCCGAAACATAATCCGAGTTTGTGTTTTAGGACAACTGTCCAAACAGCCCAGGCCTACACTCCCTACAGGCTCAGGCCCCTGGACCCAACCTGAGGACTGTACTTGCCCTCTCCAAGGGAATTCTGTGTGCCCATTCCAATGGCCACAACTCTACTAATAGAATAAACCCTCCAAAGTCCCTGAGGCCATCCCAATAGTGGTGGCTTCCCAGGACAAACAGGAGCAATCTTAGCCCATCTGAGAAGCTACCTGCACTCAGACTTGTAGACTGATATCCCCAGAGGAAAAAGGAATGAACAGGCCCCTAGGCCCTAATCGGATCCATTGCTTTGGTTTCCAGGCATCTTCCTCAGAGGCCTGGATTTTAGTACCAGCATATGGCTGTTTCTTGACTCACCCATCAGAACAAATCTCATCTACACATGGGAAACTTGCTACGTGGGAGGTGTGTCAAAGCCTCTTTTTCGGAGAACCCTTCAGGGCCCCATTGCCACCGCTTCATTCCAAGGTCTCCATAGACACAAAATCATATTAGGCACATGCACGGGAGAAACCAATTCAACTCAGCATATTCGGTTGCTCCGCGAGATCCAGCATATCTAACTTGTCTTGTTGCCAGGAGACAATTGGAATGCGAGCTGGCCTACCCCGCCATCCATCCTTAGAACCCTGCTCAGAATCATGGGCCTGGAGCCAACCAACAGGTCTCAATTGTCCTGCAGAAGAATCTTTGCAGTTTGGAGCTTCTCACAACTCCCATCGTGGGAAAACCCCCATGGCCTCGTGATCCACCCCCCCTTCAAGTAGGGGCCATCAGGGACAGAATGTCCAACCTGAGCGAAGGTCTGATCCTCGCCCTGACTTCAGATGCACGAGATCTCGATTCAGGTCTGTAGATTGTGCCTGCCATATCCTCACCCAGAAACCTAGGCCTAGCTTGGGTTCTCAGACTTCCGTCCTCAGACTACTGGCCCACAAGCCCTCCAGTTTGGCAATCCAGAACTACAATGCAGCACTCTGCCTGCCCTCCAGAAGAAAAACATTGCCCTCTGGGGCTACCCCGAAACCCCAAATGAGGGTCAACCTGCACGCCATTCGGCTGTACCCCAAATATATAGGCTGACCTGGGCACTAATGCCCTTTCTGACACAGCCTGAGCCTGGACCTCCTGGCCCCACCCAGAGAGCTGGCCGCACACTGAGCCCATCGGACCCGCCATGGCCTTAGGTCGTCATCTCTTCTCAACCTCGGTTTTCATGCTTCAGAACCTAGACCTTATCTCCAATCACGGCCCGGGTTTGAAAATGATGCAGACATCAGAACTCTTTCCCCAGGGCAAGAAACCTTGTGTTTGGCATGTTGTCCAAGGTTCATTGTACTTGAAACCAGTGTGGCCCATGAGGCCCCGCCCATGCTTGCGGGCCACATTGGTCACAAACACACATTGTGACCCTCAGCCTGAGCCCAGTCTTCAGGTAAGGCCTCTCAGTGGCTGGATGGAGAGACAGCATATTGGGCTTGCCATGCCCCTAGGCTCCAATTTTTAACCGTAGTTCGGGTTGTCCCTTCACTCTTCCCCGGGGTCTGCTTTGGATTTCCTCTTTTGGTGGGACACCTGAGGCAACAAACCTGAAACGAGTCCTCCCATCCCACAGATTGAGGAAAAACAATTGGGATCGTGCCAAATCCACAGAGAGCAAGATTCGTCCATGGCCCAGGAGGCCTCCCCAACATTCCAGGGCCATCGCTGATACAAAATCCAGTTACAAAAGACTGAGCACGCGCCTCAGACTCGCTCATTCTTCATATCCTGAAGAGTTCTTCAGATAAGAACCTACACGGCACTCGAAGGCACCCAACATATATAGTCTAACCTGGGCACTAATGCACTGTCTGACAACCTGAGCCCGGACCTCGTGACCAACACCCAGACAGCTGACCGCACCCTGAGCCCATAAGACCCGCCGTGGCCTTAGGTCATCATCTCTTCCCTACCTCAGTTTTCAGGCTTCAGAACCTAGACCTTATCTCCAATCACTGCCCAGGGGTGACTGTGATGCAGAAATCAGAACTCTTCCTTACCCATGGCAAGAAACCTTATGGATGGCATGTTGTCCAAAGTTCAGTGTAGGGGAAACCAGCATTCACCCTGAGGCCCCGCCAATTCTTGAGTGCGACGAGGGCATAAACACGCATTGTGACCCTCAGCGTGAGTCCTGTCCTCTAGTACGTCATCTCAGTGGCTAGAACAATAGATGCCATAATGGCTTGACATGTCCCTAAGCCCCAAATTTAAACCAGATTTCTGGTTGTCCAATCGCCCCTCCCCAGTTCTCTACTCTGTAATCCCTCATTTGGTGGGGTTTGAAAAACAAAACAAAACAACAACAACAACAAAAAAAACGGATTTCTTCCATCCCACAGAATGACAACAAACGCTTTGGATTGGGCCAAACCCCCAGAGAGTAGGACTCGTCCATTTCCCATGAAGTCACCCGGATATTTCATGACCATGAATGGCACGATATCCAGAGACAAAAACTTGAGCAAGAGCCTCACACTCGCCCATTTTTCATATCCCGAAGAGTTCTCCTCATGGTCTGTCGATCAGTCCTGCCATACCTATGACCCGAAACATAATCCGAGTTTGTGTTTTAGGACAACTGTCCACACAGCCCAGGCCTACACACCCTACAGGCTCAGGCCCCTGGACCCAACCTGAGGACTGTACTTGCCCTCTCCAAGGGAATTCTGTGTGCCCATTCCAATGGCCACAACTCTACTAATAGAATAAACCTCCAAAGTCCCTGAGGCCATCCCAATAGTGGTGGCTTCCCAGGACAAACAGGAGCAATCTTAGCCCATCTGAGAAGCTACCTGCACTCAGACTTGTAGACTGATATCCCCAGAGGGAAAAAGGAATGAACAGGCCCCTAGGCCCTAATCGGATCCATTGCTTTGGTTTCCAGGCATCTTCCTCAGAGGCCTGGATTTTAGTACCAGCATATGGCTGTTTCTTGACTCACCCATCAGAACAAATCTCATCTACACATGGGAAAACTTGCTACGTGGGAGGTGTGTCAAAGCCTCTTTTTTCGGAGAACCCTTCAGGGCCCCAGTGCCACCGCTTCATTCCAAGGTCTCCATAGACTCAAAATCATATTAGGCACATGCACGGGAGAAACCAATTCAACTCAGCATATTCGGTTGCTCCGCGAGATCCAGCATATCTAACTTGTCTTGTTGCCAGGAGACAATTGGAATGCGAGCTGGCCTACCCCGCCATCCATCCTTAGAACCCTGCTCAGAATCATGGGCCTGGAGCCAACCAACAGGTCTCAATTGTCCTGCAGAAGAATCTTTGCAGTTTGGAGCTTCTCACAACTCCCATCGTGGGAAAACCCCCATGGCCTCGTGATCCACCCCCCCTTCAAGTAGGGGCCATCAGGGACAGAATGTCCAACATGAGCGATAGTCTGATCCTCGCCCTGACTTCAGATGAACGAGATCTCGATTCAGGTCTGTAGATTGTGCCTGCCATATCCTCACCCAGAAACCTAGGCCTAGCTTGGGTTCTCAGACTTCCGTCCTCAGACTACTGGCCCAAAAGCCCTCCAGTTTGGCAATCCAGAACTACAATTCAGCACTCTGCCTGCCCTCCAGAAGAAAAACATTGCCCTCTGGGGCTACCCAGAAACCCCAAATGAGGATCAACCTGCTCGCCATTCGGCTGTACCCCAAATATATAGGCTGACCTGGGCACTAATGCCCTTTCTGACACAGCCTGCGCCTGGACCTCCTGGCCCCACCCAGAGATCTGGCCGCACACTGAGCCCATCGGACCCGCCATGGCCTTAGGTCGTCATCCCTTCTCAACCTCGGTTTTCATGCTTCAGAACCTAGACCTTATCTCCAATCACGGCCCGGGTTTGAAAATGATGCAGACATCAGAACTCTTTCCCCAGGGCAAGAAACCTTGTGTTTGGCATGTTGTCCATGGTTCATTGTACTTGAAACCAGTGTGGCCCATGAGGCCCCGCCCATGCTTGCGGGCCACATTGGTCACAAACACACATTGTGACCCTCAGCCTGAGCCCAGTCCTCAGGTAAGGCCTCTCAGTGGCTGGATGGAGAGACAGCATATTGGGCTTGCCATGCCCCTAGGCTCCAATTTTTAACCGTAGTTCGGGTTGTCCCTTCACTCTTCCCCGGTGTCTGCTTTGGATTTCCTCTTTTGGTGGGACACCTGAGGCAACAAACCTAAAAGGAGTCCTCCCATCCCACAGATTGAGGAAAAACAATTGGGATCGTGCCAAATCCACAGAGAGCAAGATTCGTCCATGGCCCAGGAGGCCTCCCCAACATTCCAGGGCCATCGCTGATACAAAATCCAGTTACAAAAGACTGAGCACGCGCCTCAGACTCGCTCATTCTTCATATCCTGAAGAGTTCTTCAGATAAGAACCTACACGGCACTCGAAGGCAACCAACATATATAGTCTAACCTGGGCACTAATGCACTGTCTGACAACCTGAGCCCGGACCTCGTGACCAACACCCAGACAGCTGACAACACCCTGAGCCCATAAGACCCGCCGTGGCCTTAGGTCATCATCTCTTCCCTACCTCAGTTTTCAGGCTTCAGAACCTAGACCTTATCTCCAATCACTGCCCAGGGGTGACTGTGATGCAGAAATCAGAACTCTTCCTTACCCATGGCAAGAAACCTTATGGTTGGCATGTTGTCCAAAGTTCAGTGTAGGGGAAACCAGCATTCACCCTGAGGCCCCGCCAATTCTTGAGTGCGACGAGGGCATAAACACGCATTGTGACCCTCAGCGTGAGTCCTGTCCTCTAGTACGTCATCTCAGTGGCTAGAACAATAGATGCCATAATGGCTTGACATGTCCCTAAGCCCCAAATTTAAACTAGATTTCTGGTTGTCCAATCGCCCCTCCCCAGTTCTCTACTCTGTAATCCCTCATTTGGTGGGGTTTGAAAAACAAAACAAAACAACAACAACAAAAAAAAACGGATTTCTTCCATCCCACAGAATGACCACAAACGCTTTGGATTGGGCCAAACCCCCAGAGAGTAAGACTCGTCCATTTCCCATGAAGTCACCCGGATATTTCATGACTAAGAATGGCACGATATCCAGAGATAAAAACTTGAGCAAGAGCCTCACACTCGCCCATTTTTCATATCCCGAAGAGTTCTCCTCATGGTCTGTCGATCAGTCCTGCCATACCTATGACCTGAAACATAATCCGAGTTTGTGTTTTAGGACAACTGTCCAAACAGCCCTGGCCTACACACCCTACAGGCTCAGGCCCCTGGAGCCAAACCTGACGACTGTGTTTGCCCTCTCCAAGGCAATTGTATGTACCCATTCCAATGGCCACAACCCTACTAATAGAATAAACCTCCAAAGTCCCTGAGGCCATCCCAATATTTGTGGCTTCCCCGGACAAACAGGGGCAATCTGGGCCCATCTGAGCACCTACCTGCACTCAGACCCGTAGACTGATGTCCCCAGAGGTAAAAAGGAAGGAACAGGACCCTAGGCACCTATCGCATCCATTGCTTTGTTTTACAGGCATCTCTCCTCAGAGGCCTGAATTTCACTAACAGCATATTGCTGTTTCTTGACTCACCCATCAGAACAAATCTCATCTACAATGGGAAACTGGCACGATGGAGCTGTGTGAAAGCCTCTCTTTAGGAGAACCCTTCAGGGCCCCAGTGCCAATGCTTCATTCCAAGGTCTCCATAGACACAAAATCATATTAGGAAACATCCACGAGAGAGTCCATTTCAACTCAGCCTCTTCGGTTGCTCCCCCAGATCCAGCAGATCTGACCTGTCTTGTTCCTTGGAGACAATTGGAATGCGAGGTGGGCTACCGAGCCATCCAATCTTAGAACCCTGCTCGGAATCGTTGTCCTGGAGCCAACCAACAGGTCTCAATTGTCCTGCAGAAGAATCTTTGCAGTTGGGAGCTTCTGAGAACTCCCATCGTGGGAAAACCCCCATGTCTTCGTGATCCACCCCCCCTTCAAGAAAGGGCCATCAGGGACAGAATGTCCAACCTGAGCGATCGTCTGATCTTCGCCCTGACTTCAGATGCACGATATCTCCGTTCAGGTCTGTAGATTGTGCCTGCAATATCCTCACCCAGAAACCTAGACCTAGCTTGGGTTCTCAGACCTCCGTCCTCAAACTACTGGCCCACAAGCCCTCCAGTTTAACAATCTAGAACTACAATGCAGCACTCTCCTTGCACTCCAGAAGAAAAACATGGCCCTCTGGGGCTACCCAGAAACCCCAAATGAGGATCAACCTGCAGACCATTCGGCTGTACCCCAAATATATAGGCTGACCTGGGCACTAATGCCCTTTCTGACACAGCCTGAGCCTGGACCTCCTGGCCCCACCCAGACAGCTGGCCGCATACTGAGGACATCGGACCCGCCATGGCCTTAGGTCGTCATCTCTTCTCAACCTCGGTTTTCATGCTTCAGAACCTAGACCTTATCTCCAATCACGGCCCGGGTTTGAAAATGATGCAGACATCAGAATTCTTTCCCCAGGGCAAGAAACCATGTGTTTGGCATTTTGTCCAAGGTTCATTGTACTTGAAACCAGTGTGGCCCATGAGGCCCCGCCCATGCTTGCGGGCCACATTGGTCACAAACACACATTGTGACCCTGAGCCTGAGCCCAGTCCTCAGGTAAGGCCTCTCAGTGGCTGGATGGAGGGACAGCATATTGGGCTTGCCACGACCCTAGGCCCCAATTTTCAACCGTAGTTCGGGTTGTCCCTACACTCCTCCCCAGGGGTCTGTTTGGAATTCCTCTTTTGTTGGGACACCTGAGGCAACAAACCTGAAAGGAGTCCTCCCATCCCACAGATTGACGAAAAACAATTGGGATCGGGCCAAATCCACAGAGAGCAAGAATCGTCCATGGCCCATGAGGCCTCCCCAACATTCCTCGGCCATCGCTGATACAAAATCCAGAGACAAAAGCCTGAGCACGTGCCTCAGACTCTCTCATTCTTCATATCCTGAAGAGTTCTTCAGATAAGAACCTACACGGCACTCGAAGGCACCCAACATATATAGTCTAACCTGGGCACTAATGCACTGTCTGACAACCTGAGCCCGGACCTCGTGACCAACACCCAGACATCTGACCGCACTCTGAGCACATCAGACCCGCCAGGGCCTTAGGTCATCATCTCTTCCCTACTTCAGGTTGCAGGCTTCATAACCTAGACTTTATCTCCAATAACTGCCCAGTGGTGACTGTGATGCAGAAATCAGAACTCTTCCTTACCCATGGTAAGAAACCTTGGGGTTGGCATGTTATCCAACGTTCAGTGTAGGAGAAACCAGCATTCACCCTGAGGCCCCACCCATTCTTGATTGCGACGAGGGCATAAACACGCATTGTGACCCTCAGCGTGAGTCCTGTCCTCTAGTACGTCCTCTCAGTGGCTGGACCATTAGAGGTCATAATCGGCTTGACATTTCCCTAGGCCCCAATTTTTAACCAGATTTCTGATTGTCCAGTCGCCCCTCCCCAGGGCTCTACTCTGGAATCCCTCATTTGGTGGGTCACCTCAGGTTGAAAAACAAAACAAAACAAATCAACAACAACAGAACAAGGGACTTCTTCCATCCCACAGAATGACCTCAAACTCTTTCGATGGGGCCAAACCCCCAGAGAGTAAGACTCGTCCATTTCCCTTGAAGTCACCCGGAAATTTCACGACCATGAGTGACACGATATCCAGAGACAAAAACTTGAGCAAGAGCCTCACACTCGCCCTTTTTTCATATCCCGAAGTGTTCTCCTCATGTTCTGTAGATCAGTCCTGCCATACCTATGACCCGAAACATAAGCCGAGTTTGTGTTTTCAGACAACTGTCCAAACAGCCCTAGCCTACACACCCTACAGGCTCAGGACCCTGGAGCCAATCATGAAGACTGTGCTTGCCCTCTCCAAGGGAATTGTATGTGCCCATTCCAATGCCCACAGCCCTACTAATAGGATAAACCTCCAAAGTCCCTGAGGCCATCCCTATATTTGGGGCTTCCCAGGACAAACAGGGGCAATCTGGGCCCATCTGAGCACCTACCGGCACTCAGACCCATGGACTGATGTCCCCAGAGTACAAAGGAACGAACAGGCCCATAGGCACCTATCGGATATATTGCTTTGGTTTCCAGGCATCTCTCCTTAGAGATCCTTAGAACCCTTAGAATCTTGCTCTTGCATCGTTTCTTATGGGACATCCTTGAGCCATCCAACAGGTCTCGACTGTCCCACAGGAATCCTTGTGCATGGACCACCTCACAACTCATATCATGGAAAGCTTCCAAGGTCACATGATGCCCCCAATCTTCATGAAGGCGGATCATGGAAAGAAACTCCAACCTGACCCAAAGGCTGATCTTCGCCTTGACTTCAGATGCACGAGATCTTGATTAAGCTCTTCAGAGTGCACCTGCTGTGCCCTCACCCCAAAACCTAAGCATAGCTAGTGTTCTCAGACTTCCGTCCTCACTCTCCTGGACCACACGCCCTCCATTTTGGGATTTCCGATGACACAGTGCTGCACTCTGCCTGCCCTCTAGAAGAAAAACGTTGCCCTATGGGTCTACCCAGAAACCTCAAATAAGGATAAACCTTCATGCCACTCAACTGTACACCAATGATATAGTCTAGCCTGTGCACTAATGCCCTGTCTGACACAACCTGAGGCCTGAATTCCCAACCGACACCCAGACAGCTTGCCGTACACTGAGAACATCTGAACCGCCATGGCCTTAGGTAGCCATCTCTTTCCAACCTGGTTTTCAGGCTACAGATACCTAGACCTTATCTCTACTCATTTCCCATGGGTGAACGTGATGCAGAAATCATAACTCCTCCTTCCTCTCGCCAGAATCTTGTGGTTGGCATCTTATCCAAAGTTCAGTGTAGGACCCCTGTAGGGCCTACAGGAGTAGGAGTAGGGCCCCTGAGGGTAGTGTAGGGTCCCTGAGGCCCTGCCCATGCTTAAGAGCTGCGGTGGGCACAAACACACATTGGGACCCTCAGTTTGAGCCCTGTCCTCAAGTAAAGCCTCTCAGTGACTGGGCCATGAGCCCGCATATGGGGCCTGCCATGCCCCAAGTCACCCATTCTTAACCAGAGGTAGAGACATCTAGTCACCCCTACTCAGGGCTCTGCTCTGGAATCCCTCTTTGGTGGGACATTTGAGGTAAGTAAACACAGAAAGGATTCCTTCCACCCACAGAATGACCGCAATCATTTGGGATCAGGCCATCCCCAGAGAGAAAGACTCCTCCATGGCCCATGAGGCCAGCCCGACATTCCACAGCCACTATTGACACAAAATCCAGAGACATAAGCCTCCCTTAGGTCATAGCCCAAAAAATTCTGCTCATAGTCTGTAGATCGGGCCTGCCATACCTACGTCCCCAAACCGTGTTTTCACACTTCTATCCTGACATCCCTGTCCCACACACCCTCCAGGCTGAGGCCTCTGGAGCCACACCTGTGCCTGCCCTCTCTAAGGAAATTCTTCCCATTCCATTGGCCACAACCCTATAGATTAGGAGAAACCTCCAAAGTCCCAGAGGCCATTCAATAGTGTAGGCCGCCCAGTACAAAGAGGGGTGATCTGTCACAAGCTGAGCAACGACCTCAACTCACCCGTAGACAGATACCCCAAGAGAAAGGCATTAAACTGGACAGGCCCCTAGAAGGTAATTGGTTCTTTGCTTTTGTTTCTTAGCATCTCTCCTCCGAGGCCTGTTTTCCAATACCAGCATATGGGGGCTTCCAGAGATACCAATCAGAACAAATCTTGTCTCCACATGGGAAACTTATCCTTTGGAGCTCTGTAAAAACCTCCAGTTAGGAGAAAGCTTCAGGTAACCGGAGCCACCGCCCTATTCCAAGGTCTCCATGGACAAAAACGTGCATTATGACCATTCGGCAGGAGAGTACATTTCAACTCAGCCCCGTTGATTACTCCCCCAGAGCCAGAATATCAAACCTGCCTTGTCGCTAGGAGACAACTTGAATACAAAGCAGACCTTCTAGGCATCCGTCGTTGGAATCCTGCTCTGGCGCCGTTCCATATGGGATGTCCTGGGAGCCTTCCAACAGGTCTTGACTGTCCCACAGAAGGAATCCTTGCAGATTGGAGAATCTCACAACTCCTATCGTGGAAAACCTACATGGCCTCATGAGATGCTCCCCTTTATAAAGGGGCCATCATGGACAGAAACTCCAACCTGAGTCAACTTCTGATCCATTGCTTTGGTTTCTATGTATCTCTCCTCAGAGGCCTGGTTTCCAATATCAGAATTTGGGGGTTTCCTAAGGAAACAATCAGAACAGATCTCATCTTCACATGAGAAACTTGCTCTTTGGAGCTGTGTCAATACCTCAGGTTAGGAGGATCCTTCAGGGCGCTGGCACCATGGCCCAATTCCAAGGTCTCCAAGGACACAAACTTACATTATGATCCATCCTCAGGAGAGTCCATTTCAAATCAGCCCCCTCGGCTGCTCACCCAGAGCCAGCAGATCAAACCTGCCTTTTCACTAGGAGACAGTTGGAATGTGAGGTGGACTGCCCAGGCATCCATCCTTAGAACACTGCTCTGGAGAATTTCTTTATGGGACGTCTTGAATCCAACCAACCTGTCTTGACTGTCTCGCAGAATGAATCCTTGTGGTTTGAAGCATCACACAATCCCACTGTGAGAAAACCTCCATTTCCTCATGATGCCCCACACCTTAATAAATGGGCCATCATGGACAGAAACTCCATCCTAAGCCAAAGTCTGATCTGCGCCCTGAATTCAGAAGCACGAGATCTGGATTCAGCACTTAAGAGTGTGCCTGCTGTGCCCTCGCCCCGAAACCTAAGCCTAACTTGTGTTCTCAGACTTCCGTCTTCACAATCCTGGCCACACCCCTCCAGTTTGGCAATTCTGGAGACACAATGCAGCACTCTGCCTGCCCTCCAGAAGAAAAATGTTGCCCTATAGGGCTAACCAGAAATGGCAAATGAGTAACAACCTGCATGCCACTCGACCATAATCCAATTATACAATCTAGCCTGTGCACTAAAGCCCTGTCTGACACAGCCTGAAGGCAGACCTCCAGTCCAACACCCAGACAGCTGGCCGTACACTGAGCATATCAAACCCACAATGGCTTTCGGCCATCATCTCTACCCAACCTCAGTTTTCACCTTCAGAACCTAGACCTTATCTCCACTCACTGCTCAGGAGTGAACGTGATACAAGAATCAGAACTTCTCCTTCGCCATGGCAAGAAACCTTGTGGTTGGCATGTGGTCCAACGTTCATTGTAGGAGAAAGCAGCATGGACTATGAGGCCCCACCTATCGCTGAGGGCTACAATTTGCACAAACACACATTGTGACCCTCAGCGTGAGCCCTATCCTCATGTAAAGCCTCTTAGTGACTGGAACAACAGCCCACATATGGGGCTGCCAAGCCCCTAGTCCCCCAATCTCAACCAGAGTTAGAGATGTCTAGTCACCCCTACTCAGGGCACTGCTCTGGAATCCCTCTTTGGTGGGACACCTGAGGTAAAAAAAAAATACAGAAAGGACTCTTCCCATCGACAAAATGATCCCAACCACTTGGGATCAGGCCAAATCACCAGAGAAAGACTTGTCCATGGCCCTTGAGGACACCCCGACCTTCCACAGCCACCGTAGGCACAAAATCCAGAGACAAAAGCCTGAGCAAATGCCACATACTCGCCCTTTGTTCATAGCCCGGAAAATTCTCACGGTCCGTAGATCGAGCCTTCATACATACATCCCCAAACCTAAGCTGAGTTTGTGTTTTCAGACTTCTGTCCCCACAGTCCTGGCCCACACACCATCCAAGCTGGGGCCCCTGGACCCACACCTGAGGACTGTGGCTTCCTTCTCCAGGGTAATTCTGCCATTTCCATTGGCCACAACCCTATAGATTAGGAGAAACCTCCAAACTCCCCGAGGCCATCCCAATAGTGTTGGCTGCCCAGGAGAAGCAGGGATGATCTTTCACTAGTTAGGAAACTACCTCCACTCAGACCCAGAGACAGATATCCCCATAGAATAAGATTGAACTGGACAGGCACTTAGGCCCTAATCAGATCCATTGCTTTTGATTCCAGGCATCTCTCCTCAGAGGCCTGGTTACCAATACCAGCATATGGGGGATTACTGAGGCACTCATAGAAAAATCTCGTCTCCAATAGGAAATGTACTCTTTGGAGCTCTATAAAAACCTCTGTTTAGGAGAATCTTTCAGGGCCCTGGATCAAGCGCCCCATTCCAAGGTATCCATGGACTTAAACACACATTATGATCTATCCTCGGTAGAGTCCATGTCAACTCATCCCCCTTGGTTTCTCCACCAGGGCCTGCAGATCAAACCTGCCTTGTTGCTAGGAGACAACATAGAATGGGAGGCGGGCTGCCCAGGCATCCATCCTTAGAACCCTACTCTGGAGTCGTTCCATATGGGACATCCTAGAGCCATCCAACAGGTCTCAAGTGTCCCACAGAAGGAATCTTTGCAGTCTGGTGCATCTCACAACTCCCATTGTGGGAAAATCTTCATGGCCTCTTGAGACGCTCCACTTTATAAAGGGGCCATCATGGACAGAAACTCCAACCTGAGCAAACGTCTGATATTCGCCCTGGCTTCAGGTGCATGAGATCTTGATTCAGCTCTGCAGAGTGTGCCTTCTGTGCCCTCACCCCAAAAAAAACTAAGCCTAGCTTGTGTTCTCAGACTACCGTCCTCACACCCCTGGCCCAAAAGCCCTACAGTTTGGCAATACTGGGGCCACAATGCAGCACTCTGCCTTCCCTCCAGAAGAAAAACTTTGCCTTATGGATCTACCTAGAAACCCGAATGAGGATCAACTGAACGCCACTCGACTGCACCCCAAATATACAGTCTACCCTGTCTAATGCCCTGTCTGACACAGCATGAGCCCACACCTCCAGACCTACACTCAACAGCTAGCCACACATTGAGCTCATTGTACCCATCAGGTCCTTAGTTCTTCACCTCTTCCCAACCTCGGTTTTCGGGTTTCAGAACCTAGACCTAAACTCCAATCACTGTCCAGGGGTGAACGTGATGCAGAAATCACAACTCTTCCTTCGCCATGGCCGGAAACCTTGTGGTTGGCATATTCTCCAACGTTCAGTGTAGGAGAATCCAGCGTGGCCCATGAGGCCCTTCCCATGCTTGAGGGCCTTGTTGGGCACAAATAGGCATTGTGACCCTCAGCATGAGCCCTGTCCTAAAGGAAGACCTCTCAGTGTCTGAATCAAGAGCCCACATATTGGACTTGCCATGCCCCTAGGCCCCCAAACTTAAACAGAGTTGGGGTTATCCAGTTGTCCCTACTAAGGACTCTGCTCTGGAATCCCTCTTTTATTGGCACACATGAGGTACATAAAATAAAATAAAAAAAACAGAAAGGACACCTCCCATCCCACAGAATGTACTCAAACTCTTGGGATTGGGTCAAATCCTCAGAGAAGGAAAGCCGTCCACAACCCATGAGGCCACGCCAGCATTCGACCCACATTGTTGACACAAATCCAGAGACAAAACCTGAGCAAGCACCTCAAACTCACCCTTTTTCATATCCCGAAGTGTTATCACGGTCTGTAGATTGGGCGTGCCATACCTATGTCCCCAATCCTAAGCGGAGTTTGTGTTTTCAGACTTCTGTCCCCACAGGCCTGGCCCACACACCCTCAAGGCTGGGCCCCTAGAGCCAAACTCAGAACTGTGCCTGCCCTCTCCAGGGGATTTCTGCCCATTCCATTGGCCACAACCCTATAGATTAGGAGAAACTCCAAAATCCCGAGGACATTCCCAATATTATAGGCTGCCCAGGACCACCAGGGGCGATCTGACACAAGCCGAGCAACTACCTCCCCTCAGATCCATAGACACGTATCCCCAGGAAAGAGATTGATCCAGACAGGCACCTAGGCCCTAATCATATCCATTGCTTTTGTTTCCAGGCATCTCTCCTCAGAGGCCTGGTTTCCAATACCAGCATATGGGAGATTCCTTAGGCACTCATCAAAACAATTCTCTTCTCTACCTAGGAAACGTACTCTTTAGAGCTCCATCAAAACCTCCGGTTATGAACATCCCTCAAGGCCCCGGATCAAGCACCCCATTCCAAGGTCTCCATGGACACAAATGCACATTATGACCCATCCTCAACTCACCCATTTCAACACACCCGCCTCGGTTACTCCCCTAGATCGAACAGATCAAACTTGCCTTGGCGCTATGAGACACCTGGAATGGGAGGCAGGCTGCCCAGGCATCCTTCCTTAAGACCCTGCTCTGGATAACTTCCTTATGGGATGTCCTGGAGCCATCCAGCAGGTCTCGACTGTCCCACGGAAGGAATCATTGCGGTTTGGAGCATCTCACAATTCCCATCGAGGGAAAACCTCCATGGCCTCGTGACACCCTCCCCTTCATGAAGGGGCCGTCATGGACAGAAACTCCAACCTGAGCCAACGTCTGATCCTAGCTCTGTCTTCAGGTACACGGGATCTCGAATCATCTCTGCAGAGGGTTCCTGCCGTCCCCTCATCCCGAAATCTAAGTCTGGCTTGTGTTCTCAGAATTTTTTCCTCACACTCCTGGCCCACAAGCCTTCCAGTTTGGGAATTCTGGAGCCACTATGTGGCACTGTGTCTTCCTTCCAGAAGAAAAACGTTGCCCTCTGGGGCTACGCAGTAACCACAAATGAGTACCAACCTGCACGAAACTCGACTGCACCCCAGTGATACAGTCTAGCCTGGGCACTAATTCCCTGTCGGCCACAGCCTGAGCCTGCACCTCCCAACCCACACTCAACAGCTGGCCGAACACTGAGCACATCAGTCACACCATGGCCTTAGGTCTTCATCTCTTCCCAACCTCAGTTTTCAGGCTTCAGAACCTAGACCTTAAATCCAATCACAGTTCAGGAGTGAAAGTGTTGCAGAAATTAGAACTCCTTCTTCCCCATGGCCAGAAAACTTGTGGTTGCCATACTGTGCAACGTTCAGTGTAGGAGAAACCAGCATGGTACTTAGGCCACGCCATGACTTGAGGGGCTCCTTGGGCAGAAAAACACATTGTGAATCTCAATGTGAGCCCTATGCTCAAGGAAGGCCTCTCAGAATCTGGACCAAGAGCCCACATATGGGGCTTGCCATGTTCTTAGGTCCCAATGTTAACCAGAGTTCTGGTTGTCCAGTCGCCCCTCCCCAGGACTCTGCTGTGGAATCCCTCTTTTGGTGGTCCACCTGAGGTAAAAAAAAAAAAAAAAAAAAAAAAAAACAGAAAGGCCTCCTCCCTTCCCACAGAATGACCCCAAACTCTTGGGATTGGGTCAAATCCCCAGAAAGGGAGCCTCATCGATGGCCCATGAGGACACCCGGACATTCCATGGCAATCGGTGACACATAACCAGAAAAAAATAAGCATGAGCAAGCACCTCACTTTCGCCCTTTGTTCATATCCCGAAGAGTTCTCCTCACGGTCTATATATCGGGCCGGCCATACCTACAGACCCAAACCTAAGTGGAGTTTGTGTTTTCAGACTTTTGTCCAAATAGCCCAGGACCACACACGCTCCACACTTGGGTCCCTGGAGCCACACCTCAGGACTGTGCTTCCCTTTCAAGAGAATTCTTCCCATTCCATTGGCCACAACCTTGCAAATTCGGAAAAACCTCCAAAGTTACCGAGGCCATCCCAATAGTGTAGGCCGCCCAGGACAAACAGGTGTGATCTCAAACCAGCTGAGCAACTACCTCCACTCAGACAAAAGATGTCCCCAGAGAAGAATATTGAACCGGACAGGCCCCCTAGCCCTAATCAGATCCATTGCTTTGGTTTCCAGGCATCTCTCCTCAGAGGCCTCATTTCCAATACCAGCAAATGGTGGTTTCCTGAGGCACCAATAAGAACAAATCTCGTCTCCCCATGGAAAACTTGCTCATTGGAGCTTTGTTATCACCTCTGGTTAGGAGAATCCTTCAGGGCCCTGGTGCCACTGCCCCATACCAAGGTCTCAATGGACTCAAACCAACATTAAGACCATCCTCAGGAAAGTCCATTTCAACTCATTTAAGACCATTCTCAGGAAAGTCCATTCCAACTCAGCCCCCTCTGATGCTACCCCAAGCCAGCAGATCAAACGTTTCTTGTTGCTAGGAGACAATTGGAATTGAGGCTGTCTGCCCAGGCATCCATACTTAGAACCCTGTTTTGGAAAAATACCTTATGAGACGTCCTGGAGCCATCCAACAAATCTTAATTGTCCCACAGAAGGAATCCTTGCGGTTTGGAGCATCTCACAACTCTAATAGTGGGAAAACCCCTATGGCCTCATAATGTCCACCCCTTCATGAAGGGGCCAACATGGACAGAAACTCCAACCTGAGCCAAAGTCTGATCCTCGACCTGACTTCAGACTCATGAGATCTCAATTCAGCTCTGCAGAGTGTGCCTGCCATGTCCATTCCCCAAAACCTAAGCCTAGCTTGTGTTCTCAGACTTCCGTCCTCACTCTCCTGGCCCACAAGCCCTCCAGTTTGGGAATTCCGAAGCCACAATGCAGCACTCTGCCTGCCCTCCAGAAGAAAAACTTTGCCCTATGCTGCTAATAAGAAACCCCAAATGATTATCTAATGCATGCCACTCGACTGTAAAGCAATTATACAGCCTACCCTGAATACGAATGCCCTGTCTAGCACAGCCTGAGACAAGACATCCCAAACGACACCTAGACAGCTGGCTCCAACCTGGACACAAGAGACCCGCTATGGCTGTAGTTCGTCATCTCTTCCCAACCTCGGTTTTCAGGCTTATGAACCTAGACCTTATCTCCAATCACTGCCCAGGGGTGAACGTGATGCAGAAATTAGAATTCCTCCTTCCCCATGGCCAGAAACCTTGTGGTTGGCATGTTGTCCAACGTTCAATGTGGGAAAACCTGCATTGTCGGAAAGGCCACGCCAGTGCTTGAGGGCCACCTAGGGCACAGACATGCATTGTGACCTGTAGCGTGAGTCCCGTATTAAAGTAACGCCTCTCAGTGGCTGGACCAAGATCCTGCATATGGGGCTTGTCATATCCATAGGCCCCCAGGCTTAACCAGAGAGCGAGTATTCCAGTTGTCAGTACCAACTGCTATGCTCCAGAGTCCCTCTACTGGGGGGACACATGAAGCAGAAAACAGGACTCTTCCTTTCCCACAGAATGACCCCAAACTCTTGGGGGCTGGACAAACTACCAGAGAGGGAGACTTCTACAACCCATGAGGCAACTCCTACATTAAACGGCCATTGTGGACAAAATATCCAGAGACAAAAGACTGAGCGACTTCCTCCCTCTCACCCTTCTTTCATATCCAGAGGAGCTCCCCTCACGGACTGTAGATCAGGCCTGCCATAACCTCGGCCCCATACCTGAGCTGAGTTTGGGTTTTTGGATGTCTGTCTGCACAGCCGTGGCCCACACCGCCTCCAAGCTGGGGTCTCTGGAGCCACACCACAGAACTGTGCCTGCTCTCTCCTAAGAAACTGCCCGTTCCATTGGCCACAACTCTACAAAATAGTAGAAACCTCAAGGTCCCCAAGGACATCCCACTACCGCAAGCCACACTGGACAAACAGGGGCATTATGACACCAGCTGAGCAACTACTACCTCCATGCAGACACACAGACTGATATCCGCAGAGACAGAAGATTGAACCAGGCAGGCCCCTAGGCCCTATTATGAACTCTGGATTTGGTGTCCAGGTATCACTCCTCAGAGGCCTGGGTTCGAAGACCAGCATATGGGGCTATCCTGAGGCACCAGACAGAACACCTCTATCTCCACATGGAAAGGTTCCTTGTTGGAGTTTTGTCAAACCCTTCGGGTTGGAGAATCCTGCAGAGTCCCTTAGCTACTGCCACATTCCAAGGTCTCCATGGCCACCAACCCACATTATGACTCATCCTCAGGAAAGTCCATTTAAACTCAGCCTTCTGGGTAGCTCACCCAAGAGCCCGCAGATTGAGCGTGCCTTGTCTCGACCAGGCAATGGGAAGGGGAGTTGGCGTTTCTCGGCATCCATGCTTAGGCCCCTGCTCTCGAGTCTTTCTGTATGGGGCATCCTGGAACCATCCAATAGTACTCGACTGTCCTGAAGAAGGAACCTTTGAAGTTTGGAGCAGCTCACAACTCCCAGCGTAGAGAAACCTCCCTGGCCTCATGACGCCCCCCCCCTTCAGGAAGGGGCCGTCACGGACACAAACTCCAGCTTGAGGCAACATCTGATACTCGCCCTGACCTCAGATGCAGGAGATCTCGATTCAGCCTCTGCACAGTGGGCCCAAACCTCGTGCTACCTTGTGTTTTCAGACTTCCTACCTCACACTCCTCGCAAACATGTCCTCAAGACTTGGAATTCTGGAACCAAAATGGAGCCCTATGCTGGCCCTCCAGAAGAAAAACGTTGCTCTATGGGGATCTCCATAAACCCCAAATGAGGATCAACCTGCTCGGTTCTCGACCTCACCCCAATTGGATTGTTCGGGTTGTCCATTCAACCAACCCAGAGCTCTGCTTTGGAATCCCTCTTTTGGTGGGACACCTGAGGTAACAAAACTAAAAGGACTCCTCCCATCCTTCAGATTGACCCCAAACAATTGGGATTGGACCAAATTCACGGAGAGGAAGTCTCGTCCATGGCCCATGAGGCCTCCCTGAGATTCCACAGCCATCGTTGACAACAAATCCAGAGACAAAATTCTGAGCAAGCGCCTCACACTCGCTCTTTTGTCATATCCCGAAGAGTTATCCTCACAGTCTGTAGATCGGGCCTGCCATACCTACTTCCCAAACCTAAGCCGAGTTTGTGTTTTCAGACTTCTGTCCCCACATTCCTGGCCAACAGACCCTTCAGGCTGGGGCCCCTGGAGCCACACATCAGGAGTGTGCCTGTCCATACCATGGGAATTCTGACCATTCCATTGTCCACAATCGTACAAATTAGGAAAAACCTCCAGAGTCCCCAAGGACACCCCAATAATGTAGGCCGCCCAGGACAAACAAGGTTCATCTGAAACCAGCTGAGCATCTACCTCTACTCAGCGTAGATGGATGTCCCCAGATAAGAAGATTGAATCAGACAGGCCCCTAGGCCTGAATCATATTCATTGCTTTCGGTTACAGGTATCTCTCCTCAGAGGCCTGGTTTCCAATATTAGCATATGGGGATTTCATGAGGCAGCAATCAGAACAAATCTATTCTCCACATGGGAAAATTATCCTTTGAAGATGTCTCAAAACCTCCATATAGGCGAATCGTTCAGGGCCTGTGTGCCACTGCCCCATTACAAGGTCTCCATAGACACAAAAACACATTAGGACCCATCCACAGGAGAGTCCATTTCAACTGAGTGTATTCGGTTGTTCCGCGAGATCCAGCAGATCTAACTTGTCTTGTTGCTAGGAGACAATTGGAATGTGAGGTGGCCTACCACGCCATCCATCCTTAAAACCCTGATCGGAATCGTTGGCCTGGAGCCAACCAACAGGTCTCAATTGTCCTGCAGAAGAATCTTTGCAATTGGGAACTTCCCAGAACTCCCATCGTGAGAGAACCCCCATGGCCACATGATCCCCCCCCCTTCATTAAGGGGCCATCAGGGACATAAGGTCCAACCTGAGCGATCGTCTAATCCTCACCCTGACTTCAGATGCACGAGATCTCGGTTCAGGTCTGTAGATTGTGCCTGCCATGTCCTCACCCAGAAACCTAAGCCTTGCTTGTGTCCTCAGACTTCTGTCCACAGACTACTGGCTCACAAGCCCTTCAGTTTGGCAATCCAGAACTACAATGCAGCACTCTACCTGCCCTGCAGAAGAAATACATTGCAATCTGGGGCTACCTAGGAACCACAAATGAAGATCAACCTGCACGACACTTGGCTATACCCAAAATATATAGGATGACCTGGGCAATAATGCCCTTTCTGACACAGCCTGAGCCTGGACCTCCTAGGCCCACCCAGACAGCTGGCTACAAACTGAGAACTTCAGACCCCCCATGGGCTTAGGTCGTTATCCCTTCCCAACCTCAGTTTTCAGGCTTCAGAACCTAGACCTTATCTCCAATCACAGCCCAGGATTGAAAATGATGCAGAAATTAGAACTCCTTCCCAATGGCAGGAAAACTTGTGGTTGGCTTGTTGTCCAACGTTCAGTGTAGTGGAAACCAGTGTGTCCCTTGAGGACCCGCCATTGCTCGCGGTCCAGATAGGTAGCAAACACACATTGTGACCCTCAGCCTTAGCCCAGTCCTCAGGTAAGGCCTCTCAGTGGCTGGATGAAAGACAGCATATTGGGCTTAACATGCCCCTAGGCCCCAATTTTAAACCATAGTTCGTGTTGTCCCTTCACTCTTCCCCAGGGCTCTGCTTTGGAATTCCTCTTTTGGAGGGACACCTGATGTAACAACCCTGAAAGGAGTCCTCCATCCAACAGATTGACGAAAAACAATTGGGATCGGGCCAAATCCACAGAGAGCAAAATTCGTCCATGGCCCATGAGGCCTCCCCAATATTCCATGGCCATCGCTGATACAAAATCCAGAGACAAAAGCCTAAGCAAGCGCCTCAGACTCTCACTATCTTCATATCCTGAAGTTGCCTTCGCATGGTTTGTAGATCGGGCCTGCCATACCTATGTCCCCAAACATAAGCTGAGTTTGTGTTTTCAGACTTCTGTCCTCAAAGTTCCAAAATTGTACAAATTAGGAGAACCCTCCAAAGTCCCTGAGGCCATCCTAATAGTATAGGCCGCCCGGGACAAAAAAGGGCAGTCTGACACCAGCTGAGCATCTAACTCCACTCATACCCTAGAAGGATTTCCCCAGAGAAGAAGATTGAAAAAGACAGGACCCTAGGCCAAAATCGGATCCATTGCTTTGCTTTACAGTCATGTCTCCTCAAAACCCTGGATTCCAATACCAGCATTGGGGTTTTCCTGAGGCACCCATCAGAACAAACCTCGTCTCCACAAGGAAACTTGAGCATGGGAGCTATGTCAAAAGCTTAGGGTAATACTTCAGGGTCCCGGTGCCACCGCCCCATTCCAAGGCCCTCATGGACACAAACACTCATTAGACCCATCCTCAGGAAAGTCCATTTCAACTCAGCCACCCCGGTTGCTCCCGCAGAGCCATCATCTAAACTGTCTTGTCGCTAGGAGACAATTGGAATGCGAGGCGGGCTTCCCAGGCCTCCATCCTCGAACGTTGGTCTGGACTCATCCATATGGGATGTCCTGGATCAGTCCAACAGGTCTCAATTGTCCCGCAGAAGGAATCCTTGGAGGGGGCATCCCACCACTCCCAACGTGGGAAAACCTCCACGGCCTCGAGATTCGGCTCCCTTTATGAAGGGGCCGTCATGAACAGAAAATCCAAGCTGAGCCAACGTCTGATCCCCGCTCTGACTTCAGATGCATGAGATATTGCTTCAGATCTTCAGGGGGTACATGCCGTGCCCTCGCCCTGAAACCCAAGTCTAGCTGTCCCTAGGACCCAATTTTAACCAGATTTCTGGATGTCCAATCGCCCCTCACAAGGGCTCTACTCTGGAATCCCTCATTTGGTGGGACCTCTGAGTTTGAAAAACAAAACAAAAACAAAACAAGAACAAAAAACGGACTTCTTCCGTCTGACAAAATGACCCCAAACTCTTTAGATTGGGCCAAACCCCTGGGAGTAAGACTTGTCCATTTCCCATGAAGTCACCCGGAAATTTCATGACCATGAATGGCATGATATCCAGAGATAAATACTTGAGCAAGAGCCTCACACTCGCTCTTTTTTCATATCCCGAAGAGTTCTCCTCATGGTCTGTAAATCAGTCCTGCCATACCTATGACCCGAAACATAAGCCGAGTTTGTGTTTTAAGACAACTGTCCAAACTGCCCTGGCCTACACAGCCTACAGGCTTAGGCCCCTGGAGCCAAGCTGACGACTGTACTTGCCCTCTCCAAGGGAATTCTGTGTGCCCATTCCAATGGCCACAACGCTACTAATAGGATAAACCTCCAAAGTCCCTGAGGCCATCCCAATAGTGGTGGCTTCCCAGGACAAACAGGAGCAATCTGAGCCCATCTGAGAACCTACCTGCACTCAGACTTGTACACTGATATCCCCAGAGGTAAAAAGGAACGAACAGGCCCCTAGGCCCTAATCGGATCCATTGCTTTGGTTTCCAGGCATCTCTCCTCAGAGGCCTGGATTTCAGTACCAGCATATGGCTGTTTCTTGACTCACCCACCAGAACAAATCACATCTACCCATGGGAAACTTGCATGTGGGAGTGAAGTCAAAGCCTCTGTTTAGGAGAACCCTTCATGGCCCCAGTGCCACCGCAACATTCCAAGGTATCCATAGACACAAAAACACATTAGGACCCATCCACAGGAGAGTCCATTTCAACTCAGCCTCCTCGGTTGCTCCCCCAGATCCAGCAGATCTAACTTGTCTTGTTGCTAGGAGACAATTGGAATGCGAGGTGGGCTACCCAGCCATCCATCCTTAGAACCCTGCTCGGTACCGTTAGCCTGGAGCCAACCAACAGGTCTCAATTGTCCTGCAGAAGAATGTTTGAAGTTGGGAGCTTCTCACAACTCCCATTGTGAGAAAACACCCATGGCCTCGTGATCCCCCCCCCCTTCATGAAGTAGCCCTCAGGGACATAAGGTCCAACCTGAGCGATCGTCTGATCCTCACCCTGACTTCAGATGCACGAGATCTCGGTTCAGATCTGTAGATTGTGCCTGCCATGTCCTCACCCAGAAACCTAAGCCTAGCTTGTGTCCTCAGACTTCAATCCTCAGACTACTGGCCCACAAGCCCTACAGTTTGGCAATCCAGAATTATAATACAGCACTCTGCCTGCCCTCCAGAAGAAAAACATTGCCTTCTGGGGCTACCCAGAAACCCCAAATGAAGATCAACCAGCACGGCACTTGCATGTACCCAAAATATATAGGCTGACCTGGGCAATAATGCCCTTTTTGACAGAGGCTGAGCCTGGTCCTCCTGGCCCCACCCATACACCTGGCCGCTCACTGAGCACATCGGACCAGCCATTGCCTTAGTTTGTTATCTCTTCCCAGCCTCGGTATTCAGGATTTAGAACCTAGACGTTATCTCCAATCACTGCCCATGTTTGAAAATGATGCAGAAATCAGAACTCTTTCCCCATGGCAAGCAACCTTGTGGTAGGCTTGTTGTATAATGTTCAGTGTAGTGGATACCAGGGTGTCCAATGAGGCACCGCCATTGCTAGCGGGCCACATAGGTGGGAAACAAATATTGTGACCCTCAGCCTTAGCCCAGTCCTCAGGTAAGGCCTCTCAGTGGATGGATGGAGAGACAGCATATTGGGTTTGCCATGCCCCTAGGCCCCAATTATTAACCATAGTTCGTGTTGTACCTTCACTCTTCCCCAGGGCTCTGCTTTGGCATACCTCTTTTGAAGGGACACCTGAGGTAACAAACCTGAAAGGAGTCCTCCCATCCCACAGATTGACAAAAAACAATTGGGATCGTGCCAAATCCACAGAGAGCAAGATTCGTCCATGGCCCATGAGGCCTCCCCAACATTCCACGGCCATCGCTGATACAAAATCCAGAGACAAAAGCCTGAGCTCGCGCCTCAGACTCGCTCATTCTTCATATCCTGAAGAGTTCTTCAGATAAGAACCTACACGGCACTCGAAGGCACCCAAAATATATAGACTAACCTGGGCACTAATGCACTCTCTGACAACCTGAGCCCGGACCTCGTGACCAACACACAGACAGGTGACCGCACACTGAGTAAATCAGACCCGTCATGGCCTTAGGTCATCATCTCTTCCTACCTCAGTTTTCAGGCTTCAGAACCTAGACCTTATCTCTAATAACTGCCCAGGGGTGACTGTGATGCAGAAATCAGAACTCTTCCTTACCCATGGCAAGAAACCTTGTGGTGGCATGTTGTCCAACGTTCAGTGTAGGAGAAAGCAGCATTCATCCTGAGGCCCCGCCCATTCATGAGTGCGAAGAGGGCATAAACACGCAATGTGACCCTCAGCGTGAGTCCTGTCCTCTAGTACGTCCTCTCAGTGGCTGGACCATTAGATGTCATAATGGGCTTGACATGTCCCTAGGCCCCAATTTTTAACCAGATTTCTGGTTGTCCAGTCGCCCCTCCCCAGGGCTCGACTCTGGAATCCCTCATTTGGTGGGACACCTGAGGTTGAAAAACAAAACAAAACAAATCAACAAGAGAAAAACAGACTTCTTCCATCCCACAAAATGAACCCAAACTCTTTGGATGGGGCCAAACCCCCAGAGAGTAAGACTCGTCCATTTCCCATGAAGTCACCCGGAAATTTCACGACCATGAGTGACACGATATCCAGAGACAAAAACTTGAGCAAGAGCCTCACACTCGCCCTTTTTTCATATCCCAAAGAGTTCTCCTCATGGTCTGTAGATCAGTCCTGCCATACCTATGACCTGAAACATGAGCCGAGTTTGTGTTTTCAGACAAGTGTCCAAACAGCCCTGACCTAACACCCTACAGGCTCAGGCCCCTGGAGCCAAACCTGACGACTGTGCTTGCCCTCTCCAAGGGAATTGTGTGTGTCCATTCCAATGGCCACAACCCTACTAATAGGATAAACCTCCAAAGTCCCTGAGGCCATCCCAATATTTGTGGCTTCCCAGGACAAACAGGGGCAATCTGGGACCATCTGAGCACCTACCTGCACTCAGACCCGTAGACTGATGTACCCAGAGGTAAAAAGGAACTAACAGGCCCCTAGGCACCTATCGGATCCATAGCTTTGGTTTCCAGGCATCTCTCCTCAGAGGCCTGGGTTTAAATAACAGCATATGGCTGTTTCTTGATACACCCATCAGAACAAAGTTCATCTACACATGGGAAACTTGCATGATGGAGCTGTGTGAAAGCCTCTCTTTAGGAGAAACCTTCAGGGCCCCAGTGCCACCACTTCATTCCAAGATCTCCATAGACACAAAATCATATTAGGACACATTCACGAGAGAGTCCATTTCAACTCAGCCTCCTCAGTTGCTCCCCCAGATTCAGCAGATCTAACCTGTCTTGTTGCTTGGAGTCAATTGGAATGCGAGGTGGGCGACCCAGCCATCCATCCTTAGAACCCTGCTCGGAATCGTTGTCCTGGAGCCAACCAACAAGTCTCAATTGTCCTGCAGAAGAACCTTTGCAGTTGGGAGCTTCTCATAACTCCGATCGTGAGAAAACCCCCGTGGCCTCGTGATCGACCCCGCCCCCCCTTCAAGAAGGGGCCATCAGGGACAGAATGTCCAACCTGAGCGATCATCTGATCCTAACCCTGACGTCAGATGAACGAGATCTCGATACAGGTCCCACAAAGAAACGTAGGCCTAGCTTGGGTTCTCAGACTTCAGTCCTCAGACTACTGGCCCACAAGCCCTACAGTTTGGCAATACAGAACTTCAATGCAGCATTCTGCCTGTTCTCCATAATAAAAACATTGCCCTCTGGGGCTACCCAGAAACCGTTGGCACAGGTTGGAGTTTATTTCCATGATCCGACTTCATGAAGATTGGGGGCATCATGTGACCTTGGAAGCTTTCCATGATATGAGTTGTGAGGTGGTCCATATACAAGGAATCCTGTGGGACAGTCTACACCTGTTGGATGGCTTAAGGATGTCCCATAAGGAACGATGCAAGAGCACGGTTCTAAGGGTTCTAAGGATCTCTAAGGAGAGATGCCTGGAAACCAAAGCAATAGATCCGATAGGTGCCTATGGGCCTGTTCGTACCTTTTTACCTCTGGGACATCAGTCTACGAGTCTGAGTGGCGGTAGTTGCTCAGATGGGCCCAGATTGCCCCTGTTTGTCCTGGGAAGCCACAAATATTGGGATGGCCTCAGGGAATTTGGAGGTTTATCCTATTAGTAGGGTTGTGGCCATTGGAATGGGAACATACAATTCCCTTGGAGAGGGCAAGCCCAGTCTTCATGTTTGGCTCCAGGGGCCTGAGACTGTAGCGTGTGTAGGCCTGAAAACTGAGGTTGAGAAGAGATGACGAACTAAGGCCATGACAGGTCCGATGTTCTATGGGTGCGGCCAGCTGTTTGGGTGGGACGTGGAGGTTTATCCTATTAGTAGGGTTGTGGCCATTGGAATGGGCACACACAATTCCCTTGGAGAGGGCAAGCACAGTCGTCAGGTTTGGCTCCAGGGCCTGAGCCTGTAGTGTGTGTAGGCCAGGGCTGTTTGGACAGTTGTTTGAAAACACAAACTCGGCTTATGTTTCGGGTCATAGGTATGGCAGGACTGATCTACAGACCATGAGGAGAACTCTTCGGGATATGAAAAAAGGGCGAGTGTGAGGCTCTTGCTCAAGTTTTTATCTCTGGTTATCGTGTCACTCATGGTCGTGAAATTTCCGGGTGATTTCATGGGAAATGGACGAGTCTTACTCTCTGGGGGTTTGGCCCCGTCCAAAGAGTTTGGGGTCATTCTGTGGGATGGAAGAAGTCCGTTGTTCTGTTGTTATTGATTTGTATTGTTTTGTTTTTCAACCTCAGGTGTCCCAGCAAATGAGGGATTCCAGAGTAGAGCCCTGGGAGGGGCGACTGGACAACCAGAAATCTGGTTAAAATTTGGGGCCTAGGCACATGTCAAGCCCATTATGACATCTAATGGTCCAGGTACTGAGAGGACGTACTAGAGGACAGGACTCACACTGAGGGTCACAATGCGTGTTTATGCCCTCGTCGCACTCAAGAATGGGCGGGGCGTCAGGGTGAAAGCTGGTTTCTGTCCTACACTGAACGTTGGACAACATGCCATCCACATGGTTTCTTGCCTTGGGTAAGGAAGAGTTCTGATTTCTGCATCATAGTCACCCCTGGGCAGTGATTGGAGATAAGGTCTAGGTTTTGAAGACTGAAAACTGAGGTAGGTAAGAGATGATGACCTAAGGCCATGGCGGGTCTGCTGTGCTCAGTGTGCGGTCAGCTGTCTGGGTGTTGGTCACGACGTCCGGGCTCAGGTTGTCAGACAGTGCATTAGTGCCCAGGTTAGACTATATATTTTGGGTGCCTTCGAGTGACGTGTAGGTTCTTATCTGAAGAACTCTTCAGGATATGAAGAATGAGCGAGTCTGAGGCGCGTGCTCAGGCTTTTGTCTCTGGATTTTGTATCAGCGATGGCCGTGGAATGTTGGGGAGGCCTCATGGGTCATGGAAGAATTTTTCTCTCTGTGGACTTGGCCCGATTCCAATTGTTTTTCGTCAATCTGTGGGATGGGAGGACTCCTTTTAGGTTTGTTACCTCAGGTGTCCGACCAAAAGAGGAATTCCAAATCAGAGCCCTGGGGAAGAGTGAAGGGACAATCCGAACTATGGTTAAAAATTGGAGCCTAGGGGCATGGCAAGCCCAATACATGTCTCTCCATCCAGCCACTGAGAGGCCTTACCTGAGGACCGGGCTCAGGCTGAGGGTCACAATGTGTGTTTGTGACCAATGTGGCCCGCAAGCATGGGCGGGGCCTCATGGGCCACACTTGTTTCAAGTACACTGAACCTTGGACAACATGCCAACCACAAGGTTTCTTGCCATGGGGAAAGGGTTCTGAAGTCACGATTCCGAGAAGTGTTCTAAGGATGGATGGCTGGGTAGCCCATCTCGCATTCCAATTGTCTGCAAGCAACAAGACAGGTTAGTTCTGCTGGATTTGGGGGAGCAACCGAGGAGGCTGAGTTGTAATGGACTCTCCCGTGGATGTGTCCTAATATGATAATATGTCTATGGAGACCTTGGAATGAAGCGGTGGCCCTGGGGCCCTGAAGGGTTCTCCTAAAGAGAGGCTTTCACACAGCTCCATCGTGCAAGTTTCCCCAGTGTAGATGAGATTTGTTCTGATGGGTGAGTCAGGAAACAGCCCTATGCTGTTATTGAAATCCATTCCTCTGAGGAGAGATGACTGGAAACCAAAGCAATGGATCGGATATGTGCCTAGGGGCCTGTTCGTTCCTTTTTACCTCTGGGGACATCAGACTACGGGTCTGAGTGCCGGTAGGTGCTCAGATGGGCCCAGATTGCCCCTGTTTGTCCTGGGAAGCCACAAATATTGGGATGGCCTCAGGGACTTTGGAGGTTTATCCTCTTAGTTGGGTTGTGGTCATTGGAATGGGCACACACAATTCCCTTGGAGAGGGCAAGCACAGTCGTCAGGTTTGGCTCCTGAGCCTGTAGGGTGTGTAGGCCAGGGCTGTTTGGAAAGTTGTTTGAACACACAAACTCGGCTTATGTTTCGGGTCATAGGTATGGCAGGACTGATCTACAGACCATGAGGACAACTCTTCGGGATATGAAAATAGGGCGAGTGTGAGGCTCTTGCTCAAGTTTTTATCTCTAGTTATCGTGTCACTCATGGTCCTGAAATTTCCGGGTGACTTCATGGGAAATGGACGAGTCTTACTCTCTGGGGGTTTGTCCCCGTCCAAAGAGTTTGGCGTCATTCTGTGGGATGGAAGAGGTCCGTTGTTCTGTTGTTATTGATTTGTTTTGTTTTGTTTTTCAACCTCAGGTGTCACAGCAAATGAGGGATTCCAGAGTAGAGCCCTGGGAGGGGCGACTGGACAACCAGAAATCTGGTGAAAAATTGGGGCCTAGGGACATGTCAAGCCCATTATGACATCTAATGGTCCAGCCACTGAGAGGACGTACTAGAGGACAGGACTCACACTGAGGGTCACAATGCGTGTTTATGCCCTCTTCGCACTCAGGAATGGGCGGGGCGTCAGGGTGAAAGCTGGTTTCTGTCCTACACTGAACGTTGGACAACATGCCAACCACATGGTTTCTTGCCTTGGGTAAGGAAGAGTTCTGATTTCTGCATCATAGTCACCCCTGGGCAGTGATTGGAGATAAGGTCTAGGTTTTGAAGACTGAAAACTGAGGTAGGTAAGAGATGATGACCTAAGGCCATGGCGGGTCTGATGTGCTCATTGTGCGGTCAGCTGTCTGGGTGTTGGTCACGACGTCCGGGCTCAGGTTGTCAGTGCATTAGGGCCCAGGTTAGACTATATATCTTGGGTGCCTTCGAGTGACGTGTAGGTTCTTCTCTGAAGAACTCTTCAAGATATGAAGAATGAGCGAGGCTGAGGCGCGTGCTCAGGCTTTTGTCTCTGGATTTTGTATCAGCGATGGCCGTGGAATGTTGGGGAGTCCTCATGGGCCATGGACGAATCTTGCTCTCTGTGGACTTCTCCCGATCCCAATTGTTTTTCGTCAATCTGTGGGATGGGAGGACTCCTTTTAAGTTTGTTACCTCAGGTGTCCGACCAAAAGAGAAATTCCAAATCAGAGCCCTGGGGAAGAGTGAAGGGACAACCCGAACTATGTTTAAAAATTGGGGCCTAGGGGCATGGCAAGCCCAATATGCTGTATCTCCATCCAGCCACTGAGAGGCCTTACCTGAAGACTGGGCTCAGCCTGAGGTTCTCAATGTGTGTTTGTGACCAATGTGGCCCGCAAGCATGGTCGGGGCCTCATGGACCACATTGGTTTCAAGTACAATGAACCTTGGACAACATGCCAACCTCAAGGTTTCTTCCCATGGGGAAAGCGTTCTGATTTCTGCATCATTTTCAAACCGGGCCGTGATTGGAGATATTGTCTAGGTTCTGAAGCCTGAAACCGAGATTGAGAAGAGATGAAGACCTAAGGCCATGGCAGGTCATATGAGCTCAGTGTGCGGCCAGCTGTCTGGGTGTTGCCAGGAGGTCCAGACTCAGCCTGTCTCAGAAAGGGCATTAGTGGCAGGTCAGCCTATATATTTGGGGTACAGCTGAATGGTGTGCAGGTTGAATCTCATTTGGGGTTTCTGCGTAGCCCCAGACGGCAAAGTTTTTCTTGTGGAGGGCAGGCAGAGTGATGAACTGTAGTTTTGGATTGCCAACTGGAGGGCATGTGGGCCAGTAGTCTGAGGACGGAAGTCTGAGAACCCAAGCTAGGCCTAGGTTTCTGGGTGAGACCGGAATCTAGATCTCGTGCATCTGAAGTCAGAGCGAGGATCAGACGATCGCTCAGGTTGGACATTCTGTCCCTGATGGCCCCTTCTTGAAGGGGGGCGTGGATCACGAGGCCATGCGGGTTTTCCCATGATGGGAGTTGTGAGAAGCTCCCAACTGCAAAGATTCTTCTGCAGGACAATTGAGACCTGTTGGTTGGCTCCAGGACAACGATTCCGAGCAGGGTTCTAACGATGGATGGCTGGGTAGCCCCTCTCGCATTCCAATTGTCTGCAAGCAACAAGACAGGTTAGATCTGCTGGATCTGGGGGAGCAATCGAGGAGGCTGAGTTGAAATGGACTCTCCCGTTTATGTGTCCTAATATGATAATATGTCTATGGAGACCTTGGAATGAAGAGGTGGACTGGCGCCCTGAAGGGTTCTCCTAAAGAGAGGCTTTCACACAGCTCCATCGTGCAAGTTTCCCATGTGTAGATGAGATTTGTTCTGATGGGTGAGTCAAGAAACAGCCATATGCTGTTATTGAAATCCATTCCTCTGAGGAGAGATGCCTGGAATCCAAAGCAATGGATCGGATATGTGCCTAGGGGCCTGTTCGTTCCTTTTTAACTCTGGGGACATCAGTCTACGGGTATGAGTGCCGGTAGGTGCTCAGATGGGCCCAGATTGCCCCTGTTTGTCCTGGGAAGCCACAAATATTGGGATGGCCTCAGGGACTTTGGAGGTTTATCCTCTTAGTTGGGTTGTGGCCATTGGAATGGGCACACACAATTCCCTTGGAGAGGGCAAGCACAGTCGTCAGGTTTGGCTCCAGGGTCCTGAGCCTGTAGGGTGTGTAGGCCAGGGCTGTTTGGACAGTTGTTTGAAAACACAAACTCGGCTTATGTTTCAGGTCATAGGTATGGCAGGACTGATCTACAGACCATGAGGAGAACTCTTCGGGATATGAAAATAGGGCGAGTGTGAGGCTCTTGCTCAAGTTTTTATCTCTGGTTATCGTGTCACTCATGGTCGTGAAATTTCCGGGTGATTTCATGGGAAATGGACGAGTCTTACTCTCTGGGGGTTTGGCCCCGTCCAATTTTTGGGGTCATTCTGTGGGATGGAAGAAGTCCCTTGTTCTGTTGTTATTGATTTGTTTTGTTTTGTTTTTCAACTTCAGGTGTCCCAGCAAATGAGGGATTCCAGAAGAGCCATGGGAGGGGCGACTGGACAACCAGAAATCTGGTTAAAATTTGGGGCCTAGGCACATGTCAAGCCCATTATGACATCTAATGGTCCAGCCACTGAGAGGACGTACTAGAGGACAGGACTCACACTGAGGGTCACAATGCGTGTTTATGCCCTCGTCGCACTCAAGAATGGGCGGGGCGTCAGGGTGAAAGCTGGTTTCTGTCCTACACTGAACGTTGGACAACATGCCAACCACATGGTTTCTTGCCTTGGGTAAGGAAGGGTTCTGATTTCTGCATCATAGTCACCCCTGGGCAGTGATTGGAGATAAGGTCTAGGTTTTGAAGACTGAAAACTGAGGTAGGTAAGAGATGATGACCTAAGGCCATGGCGGGTCTGATGTGCTCAGTGTACGGTCAGCTGTCACGGTGTTGGTCACGACGTCCGGGCTCAGGTTGTCAGACAGTGCATTAGTGCCCAGGTTAGACTATATATTTTGGGTGCCTTCGAGTGACGTGTAGGTTCTTATCTGAAGAACTCTTCAGGATATGAAGAATGAGCGAGTCTGAGGCGCGTGCTCAGGCTTTTGTCTCTGGATTTTGTATCAGCGATGGCCGTGGAATGTTGGGGAGGCCTCATGGGCCATGGACGAACCTTGCTCTCTGTGGACTTGGCCCGATCCCAATTGTTTTTCGTCAATCTGTGGGATGGGAGGACTCCTTTTAGGTTTGTTACCTCAGGTGTCCGACCAAAAGAGGAATTCCAAAGCAGAGCCCTGGGGAAGAGTGAAGACACAACCCGAACTACGGTGAAAAATTGGGGCCTAGGGGCATGGCAAGCCCAATATGCTGTCTCTCCATCCAGCCACTGAGAGGCCTTACCTGAGGACTGGGCTCAGGCTGAGGGTCACAATGTGTGTTTGTGACCAATGTGGCCCGCAAGCATGGGCGGGGCCTCATGGGCCACACTTGTTTCAGTACACTGAACCTTGGACAACATGCCAACCACAAGGTTTCTTGCCATGGGGAAAGCGTTCTGATTTCTGCATCATTTTCAAACCCGGGCCGTGATTGGAGATAATGTCTAGGTTCTGATGCCTGAAACCCGAGATTGAGAAGAGATGAAGTCCTAAGCCCATGGCAGGTCATATGAGCTCAGTGTTTGGCCAGCTGTCTGGGTGTTGCCAGGAGGTCCAAACTCAGGCTGTCTCTGAAAGGGCATTAGTGCCAGGTCAGCCTATATATTTGGGGTATAGCCGAATGGTGTGCAGGTTGAATCTCATTTGGGGTTTCTGGGTAGCCCCAGACAGCAAAGTTTTTCTTGTGGAGGGCAGGCAGAGTGCTGCACTGTAGTTCTGGATTGCCAAACTGGAGGGCTTGTGGGCCAGTAGTCTGAGGACTGAAGTCTGAGAACCCAAGCTAGGCCTAGGTTTCTGGGTGAGACCGGAATCTTGATCCGTGCATCTGTAGTCAGGGCGATGATCAGACGATCGCTCAGGTTGGACATTCTGTCCCTGATGGCCCCTTCTTGAAGGGGGGCGTGGATCACGAGGCATGCGGGTTTTCCCATGATGGGAGTTGAAGAAGTTCCCAACTGCAAAGATTCTTCTGCAAAACAATTGAGACCTGTTGGTTGGCTCCAGGACAACGATTCCGAGCTGGGTTCTAAGGATGGATGGCTGTGTAGCCCATCCCGCATTCCAATTGTCTGCAAACAACAAGACAGGTTAGATCTGCTGGATCTGGGGGAGCAACCGAGGAGGCTGAGTTGAAATGGACTCTCCCGTGGATTTGTCCTATTATGATAATATGTCTATGGAGACCTTGGAAAGAAGCGGTGGCACTGGGGCCCTGAAGGGTTCTCCTAAAGAGAGGCTTTCACATAGCTCCATCGTGCAAGTTTCCCATGTGTAGATGAGATTTGTTCTGATGGGTGAGTGAAGAAACAGCCATATGCTGTTATTGAAATCCATTCCTCTGAGGAGAGATGCCTGGTAACCAAAGCAATGGATCGGATATGTGCCTAGGGGCATGTTCGTTCCTTTTTATCTCTGGGGACATCAGTCTACGGGTCTGAGTGCCGGTAGGTGCTCAGATGGGACCAGATTGCCCCTGTTTGTCCTGGGAAGCCACAAATATTGGGATGGCCTCAGGGACTTTGGAGGTTTATCCTCTTAGTTGGGTTGTGGCCATTGGAATGGGCACACACAATTTTCTTGGAGAGGGGAAGCACAGTCGTCAGGTTTGGCTCCAGGGGCCTGAGCCTGTAGGATGTGTAAGCCAGGGCTGTTTGGACAGTTGTCTGAAAACACAAACTCGACTTATATTTCGGGTCATAGGTATGGCAGGACTGATCTCCAGACCATGAAGAGAACACTTCGGGATATGAAAATAGGGCGAGTGTGAGGCTCTTGGTCAAATTTTTATCTCTGGTTATCGTGTCACTCATGGTCCTGAAATTTCCGGGTGACTTCATGGGAAATGGACGAGTCTTACTCTCTGGGGGTTTGGCACCGTCCAAAGAGTTTGGGGTCATTCTGTGGGATGGAAGAAGTCCGTTGTTCTGTTGTTATTGATTTGTTTTGTTTTGTTTTTCAACCTCAGGTATCACAGCAAATGAGGGATTCCAGAGTAGAGCCCTGGGAGGGGCGACTGGACAACCAGAAATCTGGTTAAAAATTGGGGCCTAGGGACATGTCAAGCCCATTATGACATCTAATGGTCCAGCCACTGAGAGGACGTACTAGAGGACAGGACTCACACTGAGGGTCACAATGCGTGTTTATGCGCTCGTCGCACTCAAGAATTGGTGGGGCGTCAGGGTGAAAGCTGGTTTCTGTCCTACACTGAACGTTGGACAACATGCCAACCACATGGTTTCTTGCCTTGGGTAAGGAAGAGTTCTGATTTCTGCATCATAGTCACCCCTGGGCAGTGATTGGAGATAAGGTCTAGGTTTTGAAGACTGAAAACTGAGGTAGGTAAGAGATGATGACCTAAGGCCATGGCGGGTCTGATGTGCTCAGTGTGCGGTCAGCTGTCTGGGTGTTGGTAACGACGTCCGGGCTCAGGTTGTCAGACAGTGCATTAGTGCCCAGGTTAGACTATATATTTTGGGTGCCTTCGAGTGACGTGTAGGTTCTTATCTGAAGAACTCTTCAGGATATGAAGAATGAGCGAGTCTGAGGCGCGTGCTCAGGCTTTTGTCTCTGGATTTTGTATCAGCGATGGCCGTGGAATGTTGGGGAGGCCTCATGGGCCATGGACGAATCTTGCTCTTTGTGGACTTGGCCCGATCCCAATTGTTTTTCGTCAATCTGTGGGATGGGAGGACTCCTTTTAGGTTTTTTACCTCAGGTGTCCGACCACAAGAGGAATTCCAAATCAGAGTCCTGGGGAAGAGTGAAGGGACAACCCGAACTATGTTTAAAAATTGGGGCCTAGGGGCATGGCAAGCCCAATATGCTGTCTCTCCATCCAGCCACTGAGAGGCCTTACCTGAGGACTGGGCTCAGGCTGAGGATCTCAATGTGTGTTTGTGACCAATGTGGCCCGCAAGCATGGGCGGGGCCTCATGGGCCACACTTGTTTCAAGTACACTGAACCTTGGACAACATGCCAACCACAAGGTTTCTTGCCATGGGGAAAGCGTTCTGATTTCTGCATCATTTTCAAACCCGGGCCGTGATTGGAGATAATGTCTAGGTTCTGAAGCCTGATACCCGAGATTGAGAAGAGATGAAGTCCTAAGGCCATGGCAGGTTATATGAGCTCAGTGTGCGGCAAGCTGTCTGGGTGGGGCCCGGAGGTCCAAACTCAGGCTGTCTCAGAAAGGGCTTTAGTGCCCAGGTCAGCCTATATATTTGGGGTACAGCCGAATGGCGTGCAGGTTGAATCTCATTTGGGGTTTCTGGGTAGCCCCAGACAGCAATGTTTTTCTTCTGGAGGGCAGGCAGAGTGCTGCACTGTAGTTCTGGATTGCCAAACTGGAGGGCTTGTGGGCCAGTAGTCTGAGGACGGAAGTCTGAGAACCCAAGCTAGGCCTAGGTTTCTGGGTGAGACCGGAATCTAGATCTCGTGCATCTGAAGTCAGGGCGAGGATCAAACGATCGCTCAGGTTGGATATTCTGTCCCTGAAGGCCCCTTATGTAGGGGGGCGTGGATCACGAGGCCATGGGGGTTTTCCCAGATGGGAGTTGTGAGAAGCTCCCAACTGCAAAGATTCTTCTGCAGGACAATTGAGACCTGTTGGTTGGCTCCAGGACAACGATTCCGAGCAGGGTTCTAAGGATGGATGGCTGGGTAGCCCATCTCGCATTCCAATTGTCTGCAAGCAACAAGACAGGTTAGATCTGCTGGATCTGGGGGAGCAACCGAGGAGGCTGAGTTGAAATGGACTCTCCCGTGGATGGGTCCTAATATGATAATATGTCTATGGAGACCTTGGAATGAAGCGGTGGCACTGGCGCCCTGAAGGGTTCTCCTAAAGAGAGGCTTTCACACAGCCCCATCGTGCAAATTTCCCATGTGTAGATGAGATTTGTTCTGATGGGTGAGTCAAGAAACAGCCATATGCTGTTATTGAAATCCATTCCTCTGAGGAGAGATGCCTGGAACCCAAAGCAATGGATCCGATAGGTGCCTAGGGGCCTGTTCGTTCCTTTTTAACTCTGAGGACATCAGTCTACGGGTCTGAGTGCCGGTAGGTGCTCAGATGGGCCCAGATTGCCCCTGATTGTCCTGGGAAGCCACAAATATTGGGATGGCCTCAGGGAGTTTGGAGGTTTATCCTATTAGTAGGGTTGTGGCCATTGGAGTGGGCACATTCAATTCCCTTGGAGAGGGCAAGCACAGTCGTCATGTTTGGCTCCAGGGGCCTGAGCCTGTAGGGTGTGTGGACAGGGCTGCTTGGACAGTTGTCTGAAAACACAAACTCGGCTTATGTTTCGGGTCATAGGTATGGCAGGACTGATCTACAGACCATGAGGAGAACTCTTCGGGATATGAAAAAAGGGCGAGTGTGAGGCTCTTGCTCAAGTTTTTGTCTCTGGATATCGTGTCACTCATGGTCGTGAAATTTCCGGGTGACTTCATGGGAAATGGACGAGTCTTACTCTCTGGGGGTTTGGCCCCGTCCAAAGTGTTTGGGGTCATTCTGTGGGATGGAAGAAGTCCGTGTTCTGTTGTTGTTGATTTGTTTTGTTCTGTTTTTCAACCTCAGGTGTACCACCAAATGAGGGATTCCAGAGTAGGGCCCTGGGGAGGGGCGACTGGACAACCAGAAATCTGGTTAAAAATTGGAGCCTACGGACATGTCAAGCCCATTATGACATCTAATGGTCCAGTCACTGAGAGGACGTGCTAGAGGACCGGACTCACGCTGAGGGTCACAATACATGTTTATGCCCTCTTCGCATCAAGAATGGGTGGGGCCTCAGGGTGAATGCTGGTTTCTCCTACACTGAACGTTGGACAACATGCCAAACACAAGGTTTCTTGCCATGGGTAAGGAAGAGTTCTGATTTCTGCATCACAGTCACCCCTGGGCAGTGATTGGAGATAAGGTCTAGGTTCTGATTCCTGAAATCTGAGGTAGGTCAGAGATGATGACCTAAGGCCATGGCGGGTCCGATGTGCTCAGTGTGCGGTCAGCTGTCTGGGTGTTGGTCACGAGGTCCGGGCTCAGGTTGTCAGACAGTGCATTAGTGCCCAGGTTAGACTATATATTTTGAGTGCATTCGAGTGCCATGTAGGTTCTTATCTGAAGAACTCTTCAGGATATGAAGAATGAGCGAGTCTGAGGCGCGTGCTCAGGCTTTTGTCTCTGGATTTTGTATCAGCGATGGCCGTGGAATGTTGGGGAGGCCTCATGGGCCATGGACGAATCCTGCTCTCTGTGGATTTGGCCCGATCCCAATTGTTTTTCGTCAATCTGTGGGATGGGAGGACTCCTTTCATGTTTGTTACCTCAGGTGTCCCCCCAAAAGAGGAATTCCAAAGCAGAGCCCTGGGGAAGAGTGAAGACACAACCCGAACTACGGTGAAAAATTGGGGCCTAGGGGCATGGCAAGCCAAATATGCTGTCTCTCCATCCAGCCACTGAGAGGCCTTACCTGAGGACTGGGCTCAGGCTGAGGGTCACAATGTGTGTTTGTGACGAATCAGGCCCGCTAGTACGGGCGGGGCCTCATGGGCCACACTGGTTTCAACGACACTGAACCTTGGACAACATGCCAACCACAAGGTTTCTTGCCATGGGGAAAGAGTTCTGATTTCTGCATCATTTTCAAAACCGGGCCGTGTTTGGAGATAAGGTCTAGGTTCTGAAGCCTGAAAACCGAGGTTGAGAAGAGATGACGACCTAAGGCCATGGCGGGTCCGATGTGCTCAGTGTGCGGCCAGCTCTCTGGGTGGGGCCAGGAGGTCCAGGCTCAGGCTGTGTCAGAAAGGGCATTAGTGCCCAGGTCAGCCTATATATTTGGGGAACAGCCGAATGGGGTGCAGGTTGATCCTCATTTGGGGTTTCTGAGAAGCCCCAGAGGGCAATGTTTTTCTTCTGGAGGGCAGGCAGAGTGCTGCATTGTAGTCTGGATTGCCAAATGGAGGGCTTGTGGGTCAGTATTCTGAGGACGGAAGTCTGAGAACCCAATCTAGGCCTAGGATTCTGGGTGAGGACATGGCAGGCACAATCTCCAGACCTGAATCGAGATCTCGTGCATCTGAAGTCAGGGCGAGGATCAGACGATCGCTCAGGTTGGACATTCTGTCCCTTTTGGCCCCTTCTTAAAGGGGGGGGGGGGTGGATCACGAGGCCATGACGGTTTTCCCACGATGGGAGATGTGAGAAGCTCAGAATTGCAAAGATTCTTCTGCAGGACAATTGAGACCTGTTGGTTGGCTCCAGGAAAACGATTCCGAGCAGGGTTCTAAGGATGGATGGCTTGGTAGCCCACCTCACATTTCAATTGTCTCTAAGCAACAAGACAGGTTAGATCTGCTGGATCAGCGAAGCCACCGAGGAGGCTGAGTTGAAATGGACTCTCCCGTGGATGTGTCCTAATATGATTTTGTGTCTATGGAGACCTTGGAATGAAGCGGTGGCACTGGGGCCCTGAAGGGTTCTCCTAAAGAGAGGCTTTCACACAGCTCCATCGTGCAAGTTTCCCATGTGTAGATGAGATTTGTTCTGATGGGTGAGTCAAGAAACAGCCCTATGCTGTTATTGAAATCCAGGCCTCTGAGGAGTGATGCCTGGAAGCCAAACCAATGGAACCGATAGGTGCCTAGGGGCCTGTTCGTTCCTTTTTACCTCTGGGGACATCAGTCTACGGGTCTGAGTGCCGGTAGGTGCTCAGAGATGGGCCCAGATTGCCCCTGTTTGTCCTGGGACACCACAAATATTGGGATGGCCTCAGGGACCTTGGAGGTTTATACTCTTAGTATGGTTGTGGCCATTGGAATGGGCACATACAATTCCCTTGGAGAGGGCAAGCACAGTCGTCAGGTTTGGCTCCAGGGGCCTGAGCCTGTAGGATGTGTAGGCCACGGCTGTTTGGACAGTTGTCTGAAAACACAAAACTCGGCTTATGTTCTGGGTCATAGGTATGGCAGGACTGATCTACAGACCATGAGGAGAACTCTTCGGGATATGAAAAAAGGGCGAGTGTGAGGCTCTTGCTCAAGTTTTTGTCTCTGGATATCGTGTCACTCATGGTCGAGAAATTTCCGAGTGACTTCATGGGAAATGGACAAGTCTTACTCTCTGGGGGTTTGGCCCCGTCCAAAGAGTTTGGCGTCATTCTGTGGGATGGAAGAAGTCCGTTGTTCTGTTGTTTGTTGATTTGTTTTGTTTTTGTTTTGTCAACCTCAGGTGTCCCACCAAATGAGGGATTCCAGAGTAGAGCCCTGGGGAGGGGCGACTGGAAAACCAGAAATCTGGTTAAAAATTGGGGCCTAGGGACATGTCAAGCCCATTATGACATCTAATGGTCCAGCCACTGAGAGGACGTACTAGAGGACAGGACTCACGCTGAGGGTCACAATGCGTGTTTTATGCCCTCGTCGCACTCAAGAATGGGCGGGGCCTCAGGGTGAATGCTGGTTTTTCCTACACTGAACGTTGGACAACATGCCGACCACAAGGTTTCTTGCCATGGGTAAGGAAGAGTTCTGATTTCTGCATCTCAGTCACTCCTGGGCAGTGATTGGAGATAAGGTCTAGGTTCTGAAGCCTGAAAACTGAAGTAGGGAAGAGACGATGACCTAAGGCCATGGCGGGTCTGATGTGCTCAGTGTGCGGTCAGCTGTCTGGGTGTTTGTCACGAGGTCCGGGCTCAGGTTGTCAGACAGTGCATTATTAGTGCCCAGGTTAGACTATATATTTTGGGTGCATTCGGGTGCCATGTAGGTTCTTATCTGAAGAACTCTTCAGGATATGAAGAATGAGCGAGTCTGAGGCGCGTGCTCAGGCTTTTGTCTCTGGATTTTGTATCAGCGATGGCCGTGGCATGTTGGGGAGGCCTCATGGGCCATGGACGAATCCTGCTCTCTGTGGATTTGGCCCGATCCCAATTGTTTTTCGTCAATCTGTGGGATGGGAGGACTCCTTTCATGTTTGTTACCTCAGGTGTCCCCCCAAAAGAGGAATTCCAAAGCAGAGCCCTGGGGAAGAGTGAAGACACAACCCGAACTACGGTGAAAAATTGGGGCCTAGGGGCATGGCAAGCCAAATATGCTGTCTCTCCATCCAGCCACTGAGAGGCCTTACCTGAGGACTGGGCTCAGGCTGAGGGTCACAATGTGTGTTTGTGACGAATCAGGCCCGCTAGTACGGGCGGGGCCTCATGGGCCACACTGGTTTTCAACGACACTGAACCTTGGACAACATGCCAACCACAAGGTTTCTTGCCATGGGGAAAGAGTTCTGATTTCTGCATCATTTTCAAAACCGGGCCGTGTTTGGAGATAAGGTCTAGGTTCTGAAGCCTGAAAACCGAGGTTGAGAAGAGATGACGACCTAAGGCCATGGCGGGTCCGATGTGCTCAGTGTGCGGCCAGCTCTCTGGGTGGGGCCAGGAGGTCCAGGCTCAGGCTGTGTCAGAAAGGGCATTAGTGCCCAGGTCAGCCTATATATTTGGGGAACAGCCGAATGGGGTGCAGGTTGATCCTCATTTGGGGTTTCTGAGAAGCCCCAGAGGGCAATGTTTTTTCTTCTGGAGGGCAGGCAGAGTGCTGCATTGTAGTCTGGATTGCCAAATGGAGGGCTTGTGGGTCAGTATTCTGAGGACGGAAGTCTGAGAACCCAATCTAGGCCTAGGATTCTGGGTGAGGACATGGCAGGCACAATCTCCAGACCTGAATCGAGATCTCGTGCATCTGAAGTCAGGGCGAGGATCAGACGATCGCTCAGGTTGGACATTCTGTCCCTTTTGGCCCCTTCCTAAAGGGGGGGGGGGTGTGGATCACGAGGCCATGACGGTTTTCCCACGATGGGAGATGTGAGAAGCTCTCAGAATTGCAAAGATTCTTCTGCAGGACAATTGAGACCTGTTGGTTGGCTCCAGGAAAACGATTCCGAGCAGGGTTCTAAGGATGGATGGCTTGGTAGCCCACCTCACATTTCAATTGTCTCTAAGCAACAAGACAGGTTAGATCTGCTGGATCAGCGAAGCCACCGAGGAGGCTGAGTTGAAATGGACTCTCCCGTGGATGTGTCCTAATATGATTTTGTGTCTATGGAGACCTTGGAATGAAGCGGTGGCACTGGGGCCCTGAAGGGTTCTCCTAAAGAGAGGCTTTCACACACAGCTCCATCGTGCAAGTTTCCCATGTGTAGATGAGATTTGTTCTGATGGGTGAGTCAAGAAACAGCCCTATATGCTGTTATTGAAATCCAGGCCTCTGAGGAGTGATGCCTGGAAGCCAAACCAATGGAACCGATAGGTGCCTAGGGGCCTGTTCGTTCCTTTTTACCTCTGGGGACATCAGTCTACGGGTCTGAGTGCCGGTAGGTGCTCAGATGGGCCCAGATTGCCCCTGTTTGTCCTGGGACACCACAAATATTGGGATGGCCTCAGGGACCTTGGAGGTTTATACTCTTAGTATGGTTGTGGCCATTGGAATGGGCACATACAATTCCCTTGGAGAGGGCAAGCACAGTCGTCAGGTTTGGCTCCAGGGGCCTGAGCCTGTAGGATGTGTAGGCCACGGCTGTTTGGACAGTTGTCTGAAAACACAAACTCGGCTTATGTTCTGGGTCATAGGTATGGCAGGACTGATCTACAGACCATGAGGAGAACTCTTCGGGATATGAAAAAAGGGCGAGTGTGAGGCTCTTGCTCAAGTTTTTGTCTCTGGATATCGTGTCACTCATGGTCGAGAAATTTCCGAGTGACTTCATGGGAAATGGACAAGTCTTACTCTCTGGGGGTTTGGCCCCGTCCAAAGAGTTTGGCGTCATTCTGTGGGATGGAAGAAGTCCGTTGTTCTGTTGTTGTTGTTTTGATTTGTTTTTTGTTTTGTTTTGTTTTTCAACCTCAGGTGTCCCACCAAATGAGGGATTCCAGAGTAGAGCCCTGGGGAGGGGCGACTGGAAAACCAGAAATCTGGTTAAAAATTGGGGCCTAGGGACATGTCAAGCCCATTATGACATCTAATGGTCCAGCCACTGAGAGGACGTACTAGAGGACAGGACTCACGCTGAGGGTCACAATGCGTGTTTATGCCCTCGTCGCACTCAAGAATGGGCGGGGCCTCAGGGTGAATGCTGGTTTTTTCCTACACTGAACGTTGGACAACATGCCGACCACAAGGTTTCTTGCCATGGGTAAGGAAGAGTTCTGATTTCTGCATCTCAGTCACTCCTGGGCAGTGATTGGAGATAAGGTCTAGGTTCTGAAGCCTGAAAACTGAAGTAGGGAAGAGACGATGACCTAAGGCCATGGCGGGTCTGATGTGCTCAGTGTGCGGTCAGCTGTCTGGGTGTTTTGTCACGAGGTCCGGGCTCAGGTTGTCAGACAGTGCATTAGTGCCCAGGTTAGACTATATATTTTGGGTGCATTCGGGTGCCATGTAGGTTCTTATCTGAAGAACTCTTCAGGATATGAAGAATGAGCGAGTCTGAGGCGCGTGCTCAGGCTTTTGTCTCTGGATTTTGTATCAGCGATGGCCGTGGCATGTTGGGGAGGCCTCATGGGCCATGGACGAATCCTGCTCTCTGTGGATTTGGCCCGATCCCAATTGTTTTTCGTCAATCTGTGGGATGGGAGGACTCCTTTCATGTTTGTTACCTCAGGTGTCCCCCCAAAAGAGGAATTCCAAAGCAGAGCCCTGGGGAAGAGTGAAGACACAACCCGAACTACGGTGAAAAATTGGGGCCTAGGGGCATGGCAAGCCAAATATGCTGTCTCTCCATCCAGCCACTGAGAGGCCTTACCTGAGGACTGGGCTCAGGCTGAGGGTCACAATGTGTGTTTGTGACGAATCAGGCCCGCTAGTACGGGCGGGGCCTCATGGGCCACACTGGTTTCAACGACACTGAACCTTGGACAACATGCCAACCACAAGGTTTCTTGCCATGGGGAAAGAGTTCTGATTTCTGCATCATTTTCAAAACCGGGCCGTGTTTGGAGATAAGGTCTAGGTTCTGAAGCCTGAAAACCGAGGTTGAGAAGAGATGACGACCTAAGGCCATGGCGGGTCCGATGTGCTCAGTGTGCGGCCAGCTCTCTGGGTGGGGCCAGGAGGTCCAGGCTCAGGCTGTGTCAGAAAGGGCATTAGTGCCCAGGTCAGCCTATATATTTGGGGAACAGCCGAATGGGGTGCAGGTTGATCCTCATTTGGGGTTTCTGAGAAGCCCCAGAGGCAATGTTTTTCTTCTGGGAGGGCAGGCAGAGTGCTGCATTGTAGTCTGGATTGCCAAATGGAGGGCTTGTGGGTCAGTATTCTGAGGACGGAAGTCTGAGAACCCAATCTAGGCCTAGGATTCTGGGTGAGGACATGGCAGGCACAATCTCCAGACCTGAATCGAGATCTCGTGCATCTGAAGTCAGGGCGAGGATCAGACGATCGCTCAGGTTGGACATTCTGTCCCTTTTGGCCCCTTCTTAAAGGGGGGGGGGGGGATCACGAGGCCATGACGGTTTTCCCACGATGGGAGATGTGAGAAGCTCAGAATTGCAAAGATTCTTCTGCAGGACAATTGAGACCTGTTGGTTGGCTCCAGGAAAACGATTCCGAGCAGGGTTCTAAGGATGGATGGCTTGGTAGCCCACCTCACATTTCAATTGTCTCTAAGCAACAAGACAGGTTAGATCTGCTGGATCAGCGAAGCCACCGAGGAGGCTGAGTTGAAATGGACTCTCCCGTGGATGTGTCCTAATATGATTTTGTGTCTATGGAGACCTTGGAATGAAGCGGTGGCACTGGGGCCCTGAAGGGTTCTCCTAAAGAGAGGCTTTCACACAGCTCCATCGTGCAAGTTTCCCATGTGTAGATGAGATTTGTTCTGATGGGTGAGTCAAGAAACAGCCCTATGCTGTTATTGAAATCCAGGCCTCTGAGGAGTGATGCCTGGAAGCCAAACCAATGGAACCGATAGGTGCCTAGGGGCCTGTTTCGTTCCTTTTTACCTCTGGGGACATCAGTCTACGGGTCTGAGTGCCGGTAGGTGCTCAGATGGGCCCAGATTGCCCCTGTTTGTCCTGGGACACCACAAATATTGGGATGGCCTCAGGGACCTTGGAGGTTTATACTCTTAGTATGGTTGTGGCCATTGGAATGGGCACATACAATTCCCTTGGAGAGGGCAAGCACAGTCGTCAGGTTTGGCTCCAGGGGCCTGAGCCTGTAGGATGTGTAGGCCACGGCTGTTTGGACAGTTGTCTGAAAACACAAACTCGGCTTATGTTCTGGGTCATAGGTATGGCAGGACTGATCTACAGACCATGAGGAGAACTCTTCGGGATATGAAAAAAGGGCGAGTGTGAGGCTCTTGCTCAAGTTTTTGTCTCTGGATATCGTGTCACTCATGGTCGAGAAATTTCCGAGTGACTTCATGGGAAATGGACAAGTCTTACTCTCTGGGGGTTTGGCCCCGTCCAAAGAGTTTGGCGTCATTCTGTGGGATGGAAGAAGTCCGTTGTTCTGTTGTTGTTGATTTGTTTTGTTTTGTTTTTCAACCTCAGGTGTCCCACCAAATGAGGGATTCCAGAGTAGAGCCCTGGGGAGGGGCGACTGGAAAACCAGAAATCTGGTTAAAAATTGGGGCCTAGGGACATGTCAAGCCCATTATGACATCTAATGGTCCAGCCACTGAGAGGACGTACTAGAGGACAGGACTCACGCTGAGGGTCACACAATGCGTGTTTATGCCCTCGTCGCACTCAAGAATGGGCGGGGCCTCAGGGTGAATGCTGGTTTTTCCTACACTGAACGTTGGACAACATGCCGACCACAAGGTTTCTTGCCATGGGTAAGGAAGAGTTCTGATTTCTGCATCTCAGTCACTCCTGGGCAGTGATTGGAGATAAGGTCTAGGTTCTGAAGCCTGAAAACTGAAGTAGGGAAGAGACGATGACCTAAGGCCATGGCGGGTCTGATGTGCTCAGTGTGCGGTCAGCTGTCTGGGTGTTTGTCACGAGGTCCGGGCTCAGGTTGTCAGACAGTGCATTAGTGCCCAGGTTAGACTATATATTTTGGGTGCATTCGGGTGCCATGTAGGTTCTTATCTGAAGAACTCTTCAGGATATGAAGAATGAGCGAGTCTGAGGCGCGTGCTCAGGCTTTTGTCTCTGGATTTTGTATCAGCGATGGCCGTGGCATGTTGGGGAGGCCTCATGGGCCATGGACGAATCCTGCTCTCTGTGGATTTGGCCCGATCCCAATTGTTTTTCGTCAATCTGTGGGATGGGAGGACTCCTTTCATGTTTGTTACCTCAGGTGTCCCCCCAAAAGAGGAATTCCAAAGCAGAGCCCTGGGGAAGAGTGAAGACACAACCCGAACTACGGTGAAAAATTGGGGGCCTAGGGGCATGGCAAGCCAAATATGCTGTCTCTCCATCCAGCCACTGAGAGGCCTTACCTGAGGACTGGGCTCAGGCTGAGGGTCACAATGTGTGTTTTTGTGACGAATCAGGCCCGCTAGTACGGGCGGGGCCTCATGGGCCACACTGGTTTCAACGACACTGAACCTTGGACCACATGCCAACCACAAGGTTTCTTGCCATGGGGAAAGAGTTCTGATTTCTGCATCATTTTCAAAACCGGGCCGTGTTTGGAGATAAGGTCTAGGTTCTGAAGCCTGAAAACCGAGGTTGAGAAGAGATGACGACCTAAGGCCATGGCGGGTCCGATGTGTGCTCAGTGTGCGGCCAGCTCTCTGGGTGGGGCCAGGAGGTCCAGGCTCAGGCTGTGTCAGAAAGGGCATTAGTGCCCAGGTCAGCCTATATATTTGGGGAACAGCCGAATGGGGTGCAGGTTGATCCTCATTTGGGGTTTCTGAGAAGCCCCAGAGGGCAATGTTTTTCTTCTGGAGGGCAGGCAGAGTGCTGCATTGTAGTCTGGATTGCCAAATGGAGGGCTTGTGGGTCAGTATTCTGAGGACGGAAGTCTGAGAACCCAATCTAGGCCTAGGATTCTGGGTGAGGACATGGCAGGCACAATCTCCAGACCTGAATCGAGATCTCGTGCATCTGAAGTCAGGGCGAGGATCAGACGATCGCTCAGGTTGGACATTCTGTCCCTTTTGGCCCCTTCTTAAAGGGGGGGGGGGGATCACGAGGCCATGACGGTTTTCCCACGATGGGAGATGTGAGAAGCTCAGAATTGCAAAGATTCTTCTGCAGGACAATTGAGACCTGTTGGTTGGCTCCAGGAAAACGATTCCGAGCAGGGTTCTAAGGATGGATGGCTTGGTAGCCCACCTCACATTTCAATTGTCTCTAAGCAACAAGACAGGTTAGATCTGCTGGATCAGCGAAGCCACCGAGGAGGCTGAGTTGAAATGGACTCTCCCGTGGATGTGTCCTAATATGATTTTGTGTCTATGGAGACCTTGGAATGAAGCGGTGGCACTGGGGCCCTGAAGGGTTCTCCTAAAGAGAGGCTTTCACACAGCTCCATCGTGCAAGTTTCCCATGTGTAGATGAGATTTGTTCTGATGGGTGAGTCAAGAAACAGCCCTATGCTGTTATTGAAATCCAGGCCTCTGAGGAGTGATGCCTGGAAGCCAAACCAATGGAACCGATAGGTGCCTAGGGGCCTGTTCGTTCCTTTTTACCTCTGGGGACATCAGTCTACGGGTCTGAGTGCCGGTAGGTGCTCAGATGGGCCCAGATTGCCCCTGTTTGTCCTGGGGACACCACAAATATTGGGATGGCCTCAGGGACCTTGGAGGTTTATACTCTTAGTATGGTTGTGGCCATTGGAATGGGCACATACAATTCCCTTGGAGAGGGCAAGCACAGTCGTCAGGTTTGGCTCCAGGGGCCTGAGCCTGTAGGATGTGTAGGCCACGGCTGTTTGGACAGTTGTCTGAAAACACAAACTCGGCTTATGTTCTGGGTCATAGGTATGGCAGGACTGATCTACAGACCATGAGGAGAACTCTTCGGGATATGAAAAAAGGGCGAGTGTGAGGCTCTTGCTCAAGTTTTTGTCTCTGGATATCGTGTCACTCATGGTCGAGAAATTTCCGAGTGACTTCATGGGAAATGGACAAGTCTTACTCTCTGGGGGTTTGGCCCCGTCCAAAGAGTTTGGCGTCATTCTGTGGGATGGAAGAAGTCCGTTGTTCTGTTGTTGTTGATTTGTTTTGTTTTGTTTTTTTCACCTCAGGTGTCCCACCAAATGAGGGATTCCAGAGTAGAGCCCTGGGGAGGGGCGACTGGAAAACCAGAAATCTGGTTAAAAATTGGGGCCTAGGGACATGTCAAGCCCATTATGACATCTAATGGTCCAGCCACTGAGAGGACGTACTAGAGGACAGGACTCACGCTGAGGGTCACAATGCGTGTTTATGCCCTCGTCGCACTCAAGAATGGGCGGGGCCTCAGGGTGAATGCTGGTTTTTCCTACACTGAACGTTGGACAACATGCCGACCACAAGGTTTCTTGCCATGGGTAAGGAAGAGTTCTGATTTCTGCATCTCAGTCACTCCTGGGCAGTGATTGGAGATAAGGTCTAGGTTCTGAAGCCTGAAAACTGAAGTAGGGAAGAGACGATGACCTAAGGCCATGGCGGGTCTGATGTGCTCAGTGTGCGGTCAGCTGTCTGGGTGTTTGTCACGAGGTCCGGGCTCAGGTTGTCAGACAGTGCATTAGTGCCCAGGTTAGACTATATATTTTGGGTGCATTCGGGTGCCATGTAGGTTCTTATCTGAAGAACTCTTCAGGATATGAAGAATGAGCGAGTCTGAGGCGCGTGCTCAGGCTTTTGTCTCTGGATTTTGTATCAGCGATGGCCGTGGCATGTTGGGGGGAGGCCTCATGGGCCATGGACGAATCCTGCTCTCTGTGGATTTGGCCCGATCCCAATTGTTTTTCGTCAATCTGTGGGATGGGAGGACTCCTTTCATGTTTGTTACCTCAGGTGTCCCCCCCAAAGAGGAATTCCAAAGCAGAGCCCTGGGGAAGAGTGAAGACACAACCCGAACTACGGTGAAAAAAATTGGGGCCTAGGGGCATGGCAAGCCAAATATGCTGTCTCTCCATCCAGCCACTGAGAGGCCTTACCTGAGGACTGGGCTCAGGCTGAGGGTCACAATGTGTGTTTGTGACGAATCAGGCCCGCTAGTACGGGCGGGGCCTCATGGGCCACACTGGTTTCAACGACACTGAACCTTGGACAACATGCCAACACACAAGTTTTCTTGCCATGGGGAAAGAGTTCTGATTTCTGCATCATTTTCAAAACCGGGCCGTGTTTGGAGATAAGGTCTAGGTTCTGAAGCCTGAAAACCGAGGTTGAGAAGAGATGACGACCTAAGGCCATGGCGGGTCCGATGTGCTCAGTGTGCGGCCAGCTCTCTGGGTGGGGCCAGGAGGTCCAGGCTCAGGCTGTGTCAGAAAGGGCATTAGTGCCCAGGTCAGCCTATATATTTGGGGAACAGCCGAATGGGGTGCAGGTTGATCCTCATTTGGGGTTTCTGAGAAGCCCCAGAGGGCAATGTTTTTCTTCTGGAGGGCAGGCAGAGTGCTGCATTGTAGTCTGGATTGCCAAATGGAGGGCTTGTGGGTCAGTATTCTGAGGACGGAAGTCTGAGAACCCAATCTAGGCCTAGGATTCTGGGTGAGGACATGGCAGGCACAATCTCCAGACCTGAATCGAGATCTCGTGCATCTGAAGTCAGGGCGAGGATCAGACGATCGCTCAGGTTGGACATTCTGTCCCTTTTGGCCCCTTCTTAAAGGGGGGGGGGGGGATCACGAGGCCATGACGGTTTTCCCACGATGGGAGATGTGAGAAGCTCAGAATTGCAAAGATTCTTCTGCAGGACAATTGAGACCTGTTGGTTGGCTCCAGGAAAACGATTCCGAGCAGGGTTCTAAGGATGGATGGCTTGGTAGCCCACCTCACATTTCAATTGTCTCTAAGCAACAAGACAGGTTAGATCTGCTGGATCAGCGAAGCCACCGAGGAGGCTGAGTTGAAATGGACTCTCCCGTGGATGTGTCCTAATATGATTTTGTGTCTATGGAGACCTTGGAATGAAGCGGTGGCACTGGGGCCCTGAAGGGTTCTCCTAAAGAGAGGCTTTCACACAGCTCCATCGTGCAAGTTTCCCATGTGTAGATGAGATTTGTTCTGATGGGTGAGTCAAGAAACAGCCCTATGCTGTTATTGAAATCCAGGCCTTCTGAGGAGTGATGCCTGGAAGCCAAACCAATGGAACCGATAGGTGCCTAGGGGCCTGTTCGTTCCTTTTTACCTCTGGGGACATCAGTCTACGGGTCTGAGTGCCGGTAGGTGCTCAGATGGGCCCAGATTGCCCCTGTTTGTCCTGGGACACCACAAATATTGGGATGGCCTCAGGGACCTTGGAGGTTTATACTCTTAGTATGGTTGTGGCCATTGGAATGGGCACATACAATTCCCTTGGAGAGGGCAAGCACAGTCGTCAGGTTTGGCTCCAGGGGCCTGAGCCTGTAGGATGTGTAGGCCACGGCTGTTTGGACAGTTGTCTGAAAACACAAACTCGGCTTATGTTCTGGGTCATAGGTATGGCAGGACTGATCTACAGACCATGAGGAGAACTCTTCGGGATATGAAAAAAGGGCGAGTGTGAGGCTCTTGCTCAAGTTTTTGTCTCTGGATATCGTGTCACTCATGGTCGAGAAATTTCCGAGTGACTTCATGGGAAATGGACAAGTCTTACTCTCTGGGGGTTTGGCCCCGTCCAAAGAGTTTGGCGTCATTCTGTGGGATGGAAGAAGTCCGTTGTTCTGTTGTTGTTGATTTGTTTTGTTTTGTTTTTCAACCTCAGGTGTCCCACCAAATGAGGGATTCCAGAGTAGAGCCCTGGGGAGGGGCGACTGGAAAACCAGAAATCTGGTTAAAAATTGGGGCCTAGGGACATGTCAAGCCCATTATGACATCTAATGGTCCAGCCACTGAGAGGACGTACTAGAGGACAGGACTCACGCTGAGGGTCACAATGCGTGTTTATGCCCTCGTCGCACTCAAGAATGGGCGGGGCCTCAGGGTGAATGCTGGTTTTTCCTACACTGAACGTTGGACAACATGCCGACCACAAGGTTTCTTGCCATGGGTAAGGAAGAGTTCTGATTTCTGCATCTCAGTCACTCCTGGGCAGTGATTGGAGATAAGGTCTAGGTTCTGAAGCCTGAAAACTGAAGTAGGGAAGAGACGATGACCTAAGGCCATGGCGGGTCTGATGTGCTCAGTGTGCGGTCAGCTGTCTGGGTGTTTGTCACGAGGTCCGGGCTCAGGTTGTCAGACAGTGCATTAGTGCCCAGGTTAGACTATATATTTTTTGGGTGCATTCGGGTGCCATGTAGGTTCTTATCTGAAGAACTCTTCAGGATATGAAGAATGAGCGAGTCTGAGGCGCGTGCTCAGGCTTTTGTCTCTGGATTTTGTATCAGCGATGGCCGTGGCATGTTGGGGAGGCCTCATGGGCCATGGACGAATCCTGCTCTCTGTGGATTTGGCCCGATCCCAATTGTTTTTCGTCAATCTGTGGGATGGGAGGACTCCTTTCATGTTTGTTACCTCAGGTGTCCCCCCAAAAGAGGAATTCCAAAGCAGAGCCCTGGGGAAGAGTGAAGACACAACCCGAACTACGGTGAAAAATTGGGGCCTAGGGGCATGGCAAGCCAAATATGCTGTCTCTCTCCATCCAGCCACTGAGAGGCCTTACCTGAGGACTGGGCTCAGGCTGAGGGTCACAATGTGTGTTTGTGACGAATCAGGCCCGCTAGTACGGGCGGGGCCTCATGGGCCACACTGGTTTCAACGACACTGAACCTTGGACAACATGCCAACCACAAGGTTTCTTGCCATGGGGAAAGAGTTCTGATTTCTGCATCATTTTCAAACCCGGGCCGTGTTTGGAGATAAGGTCTAGGTTCTGAAGCCTGAAAACCGAGGTTGAGAAGAGATGACGACCTAAGGCCATGGCGGGTCCGATGTGCTCAGTGTGCGGCCAGCTCTCTGGGTGGGGCCAGGAGGTCCAGGCTCAGGCTGTGTCAGAAAGGGCATTAGTGCCCAGGTCAGCCTATATATTTGGGGAACAGCCGAATGGGGTGCAGGTTGATCCTCATTTGGGGTTTTCTGAGAAGCCCCAGAGGGCAATGTTTTTCTTCTGGAGGGCAGGCAGAGTGCTGCATTGTAGTCTGGATTGCCAAATGGAGGGCTTGTGGGTCAGTATTCTGAGGACGGAAGTCTGAGAACCCAATCTAGGCCTAGGATTCTGGGTGAGGACATGGCAGGCACAATCTCCAGACCTGAATCGAGATCTCGTGCATCTGAAGTCAGGGCGAGGATCAGACGATCGCTCAGGTTGGACATTCTGTCCCTTTTGGCCCCTTCTTAAAGGGGGGGGGGGGGATCACGAGGCCATGACGGTTTTCCCACGATGGGAGATGTGAGAAGCTCAGAATTGCAAAGATTCTTCTGCAGGACAATTGAGACCTGTTGGTTGGCTCCAGGAAAACGATTCCGAGCAGGGTTCTAAGGATGGATGGCTTGGTAGCCCACCTCACATTTCAATTGTCTCTAAGCAACAAGACAGGTTAGATCTGCTGGATCAGCGAAGCCACCGAGGAGGCTGAGTTGAAATGGACTCTCCCGTGGATGTGTCCTAATATGATTTTGTGTCTATGGAGACCTTGGAATGAAGCGGTGGCACTGGGGCCCTGAAGGGTTCTCCTAAAGAGAGGCTTTCACACAGCTCCATCGTGCAAGTTTCCCATGTGTAGATGAGATTTGTTCTGATGGGTGAGTCAAGAAACAGCCCTATGCTGTTATTGAAATCCAGGCCTCTGAGGAGTGATGCCTGGAAGCCAAACCAATGGAACCGATAGGTGCCTAGGGGCCTGTTCGTTCCTTTTTACCTCTGGGGACATCAGTCTACGGGTCTGAGTGCCGGTAGGTGCTCAGATGGGCCCAGATTGCCCCTGTTTGTCCTGGGACACCACAAAAATATTGGGATGGCCTCAGGGACCTTGGAGGTTTATACTCTTAGTATGGTTGTGGCCATTGGAATGGGCACATACAATTCCCTTGGAGAGGGCAAGCACAGTCGTCAGGTTTGGCTCCAGGGGCCTGAGCCTGTAGGATGTGTAGGCCACGGCTGTTTGGACAGTTGTCTGAAAACACAAACTCGGCTTATGTTCTGGGTCATAGGTATGGCAGGACTGATCTACAGACCATGAGGAGAACTCTTCGGGATATGAAAAAAGGGCGAGTGTGAGGCTCTTGCTCAAGTTTTTGTCTCTGGATATCGTGTCACTCATGGTCGAGAAATTTCCGAGTGACTTCATGGGAAATGGACAAGTCTTACTCTCTGGGGGTTTGGCCCCGTCCAAAGAGTTTGGCGTCATTCTGTGGGATGGAAGAAGTCCGTTGTTCTGTTGTTGTTGATTTGTTTTGTTTTGTTTTTTTTCAACCTCAGGTGTCCCACCAAATGAGGGATTCCAGAGTAGAGCCCTGGGGAGGGGCGACTGGAAAACCAGAAATCTGGTTAAAAATTGGGGCCTAGGGACATGTCAAGCCCATTATGACATCTAATGGTCCAGCCACTGAGAGGACGTACTAGAGGACAGGACTCACGCTGAGGGTCACAATGCGTGTTTATGCCCTCGTCGCACTCAAGAATGGGCGGGGCCTCAGGGTGAATGCTGGTTTTTCCTACACTGAACGTTGGACAACATGCCGACCACAAGGTTTCTTGCCATGGGTAAGGAAGAGTTCTGATTTCTGCATCTCAGTCACTCCTGGGCAGTGATTGGAGATAAGGTCTAGGTTCTGAAGCCTGAAAACTGAAGTAGGGAAGAGACGATGACCTAAGGCCATGGCGGGTCTGATGTGCTCAGTGTGCGGTCAGCTGTCTGGGTGTTTGTCACGAGGTCCGGGCTCAGGTTGTCAGACAGTGCATTAGTGCCCAGGTTAGACTATATATTTTGGGTGCATTCGGGTGCCATGTAGGTTCTTATCTGAAGAACTCTTCAGGATATGAAGAATGAGCGAGTCTGAGGCGCGTGCTCAGGCTTTTGTCTCTGGATTTTGTATCAGCGATGGCCGTGGCATGTTGGGGAGGCCTCATGGGCCATGGACGAATCCTGCTCTCTGTGGATTTGGCCCGATCCCAATTGTTTTTTCGTCAATCTGTGGGATGGGAGGACTCCTTTCATGTTTGTTACCTCAGGTGTCCCCCCAAAAGAGGAATTCCAAAGCAGAGCCCTGGGGAAGAGTGAAGACACAACCCGAACTACGGTGAAAAATTGGGGCCTAGGGGCATGGCAAGCCAAATATGCTGTCTCTCCATCCAGCCACTGAGAGGCCTTACCTGAGGACTGGGCTCAGGCTGAGGGTCACAATGTGTGTTTGTGACGAATCAGGCCCGCTAGTACGGGCGGGGCCTCATGGGCCACACTGGTTTCAACGACACTGAACCTTGGACCACACATGCCAACCACAAGGTTTCTTGCCATGGGGAAAGAGTTCTGATTTCTGCATCATTTTCAAAACCGGGCCGTGTTTGGAGATAAGGTCTAGGTTCTGAAGCCTGAAAACCGAGGTTGAGAAGAGATGACGACCTAAGGCCATGGCGGGTCCGATGTGCTCAGTGTGCGGCCAGCTCTCTGGGTGGGGCCAGGAGGTCCAGGCTCAGGCTGTGTCAGAAAGGGCATTAGTGCCCAGGTCAGCCTATATATTTGGGGAACAGCCGAATGGGGTGCAGGTTGATCCTCATTTGGGGTTTCTGAGAAGCCCCAGAGGGCAATGTTTTTCTTCTGGAGGGCAGGCAGAGTGCTGCATTGTAGTCTGGATTGCCAAATGGAGGGCTTGTGGGTCAGTATTCTGAGGACGGAAGTCTGAGAACCCAATCTAGGCCTAGGATTCTGGGTGAGGACATGGCAGGCACAATCTCCAGACCTGAATCGAGATCTCGTGCATCTGAAGTCAGGGCGAGGATCAGACGATCGCTCAGGTTGGACATTCTGTCCCTTTTGGCCCCGTCTTAAAGGGGGGGGGTGGATCACGAGGCCATGACGGTTTTCCCACGATGGGAGATGTGAGAAGCTCAGAATTGCAAAGATTCTTCTGCAGGACAATTGAGACCTGTTGGTTGGCTCCAGGAAAACGATTCCGAGCAGGGTTCTAAGGATGGATGGCTTGGTAGCCCACCTCACATTCCAATTGTCTCTAAGCAACAAGACAGGTTAGATCTGCTGGATCAGCGAAGCCACCGAGGAGGCTGAGTTGAAATGGACTCTCCCGTGGATGTGTCCTAATATGATTTTGTGTCTATGGAGACCTTGGAATGAAGCGGTGGCACTGGGGCCCTGAGGGTTTCTCCTAAAGAGAGGCTTTCACACAGCTCCATCGTGCAAGTTTCCCATGTGTAGATGAGATTTGTTCTGATGGGTGAGTCAAGAAACAGCCCTATGCTGTTATTGAAATCCAGGCCTCTGAGGAGTGATGCCTGAAAGCCAAACCAATGGAACCGATAGGTGCCTAGGGGCCTGTTCGTTCCTTTTTACCTCTGGGGACATCAGTCTACGGGTCTGAGTGCCGGTAGGTGCTCAGATGGGCCCAGATGGCCCCTGTTTGTCCTGGGACACCACAAATATTGGGATGGCCTCAGGGACCTTGGAGGTTTATACTCTTAGTATGGTTGTGGCCATTGGAATGGGCACATACAATTCCCTTGGAGAGGGAAGCACAGTCGTCAGGTTTGGCTCCAGGGGCCTGAGCCTGTAGGATGTGTAGGCCACGGCTGTTTGGACAGTTGTCTGAAAACACAAACTCGGCTTATGTTCTGGGTCATAGGTATGGCAGGACTGATCTACAGACCATGAGGAGAACTCTTCGGGATATGAAAAAAGGGCGAGTGTGAGGCTCTTGCTCAAGTTTTTGTCTCTGGATATCGTGTCACTCATGGTCGAGAAATTTCCGAGTGACTTCATGGGAAATGGACAAGTCTTACTCTCTGGGGGTTTGGCCCCGTCCAAAGAGTTTGGCGTCATTCTGTGGGATGGAAGAAGTCCGTTGTTCTGTTGTTGTTGATTTGTTTTGTTTTGTTTTTTTCAACCTCAGGTGTCCCACCAAATGAGGGATTCCAGAGTAGAGCCCTGGGGAGGGGCGACTGGAAAACCAGAAATCTGGTTAAAAATTGGGGCCTAGGGACATGTCAAGCCCATTATGACATCTAATGGTCCAGCCACTGAGAGGACGTACTAGAGGACAGGACTCACGCTGAGGGTCACAATGCGTGTTTATGCCCTCGTCGCACTCAAGAATGGGCGGGGGGGCTCAGGGTGAATGCTGGTTTTTCCTACACTGAACGTTGGACAACATGCCGACCACAAGGTTTCTTGCCATGGGTAAGGAAGAGTTCTGATTTCTGCATCTCAGTCACTCCTGGGCAGTGATTGGAGATAAGGTCTAGGTTCTGAAGCCTGAAAACTGAAGTAGGGAAGAGACGATGACCTAAGGCCATGGCGGGTCTGATGTGCTCAGTGTGCGGTCAGCTGTCTGGGTGTTTGTCACGAGGTCCGGGCTCAGGTTGTCAGACAGTGCATTAGTGCCCAGGTTAGACTATATATTTTGGGTGCATTCGGGTGCCATGTAGGTTCTTATCTGAAGAACTCTTCAGGATATGAAGAATGAGCGAGTCTGAGGCGCGTGCTCAGGCTTTTGTCTCTGGATTTTGTATCAGCGATGGCCGTGGCATGTTGGGGAGGCCTCATGGGCCATGGACGAATCCTGCTCTCTGTGGATTTGGCCCGATCCCAATTGTTTTTCGTCAATCTGTGGGATGGGAGGACTCCTTTCATGTTTGTTACCTCAGGTGTCCCCCCAAAAGAGGAATTCCAAAGCAGAGCCCTGGGGAAGAGTGAAGACACAACCCGAACTACGGTGAAAAATTGGGGCCTAGGGGCATGGCAAGCCAAATATGCTGTCTCTCCATCCAGCCACTGAGAGGCCTTACCTGAGGACTGGGCTCAGGCTGAGGGTCACAATGTGTGTTTGTGACGAATCAGGCCCGCTAGTACGGGCGGGGCCTCATGGGCCACACTGGTTTCAACGACACTGAACCTTGGACAACATGCCAACCACAAGGTTTCTTGCCATGGGGAAAGAGTTCTGATTTCTGCATCATTTTCAAACCCGGGCCGTGTTTGGAGATAAGGTCTAGGTTCTGAAGCCTGAAAACCGAGGTTGAGAAGAGATGACGACCTAAGGCCATGGCGGGTCCGATGTGCTCAGTGTGCGGCCAGCTCTCTGGGTGGGGCCAGGAGGTCCAGGCTCAGGCTGTGTCAGAAAGGGCATTAGTGCCCAGGTCAGCCTATATATTTGGGGAACAGCCGAATGGGGTGCAGGTTGATCCTCATTTGGGGTTTCTGAGAAGCCCCAGAGGGCAATGTTTTTCTTCTGGAGGGCAGGCAGAGTGCTGCATTGTAGTCTGGATTGCCAAATGGAGGGCTTGTGGGTCAGTATTCTGAGGACGGAAGTCTGAGAACCCAATCTAGGCCTAGGATTCTGGGTGAGGACATGGCAGGCACAATCTCCAGACCTGAATCGAGATCTCGTGCATCTGAAGTCAGGGCGAGGATCAGACGATCGCTCAGGTTGGACATTCTGTCCCTTTTGGCCCCTTCTTAAAGGGGGGGGGGTGGATCACGAGGCCATGACGGTTTTCCCACGATGGGAGATGTGAGAAGCTCAGAATTGCAAAGATTCTTCTGCAGGACAATTGAGACCTGTTGGTTGGCTCCAGGAAAACGATTCCGAGCAGGGTTCTAAGGATGGATGGCTTGGTAGCCCACCTCACATTTCAATTGTCTCTAAGCAACAAGACAGGTTAGATCTGCTGGATCAGCGAAGCCACCGAGGAGGCTGAGTTGAAATGGACTCTCCCGTGGATGTGTCCTAATATGATTTTGTGTCTATGGAGACCTTGGAATGAAGCGGTGGCACTGGGGCCCTGAAGGGTTCTCCGAAAGAGAGGCTTTCACACAGCTCCATCGTGCAAGTTTCCCATGTGTAGATGAGATTTGTTCTGATGGGTGAGTCAAGAAACAGCCATATGCTGTTATTGATTCCAGGCCTCTGAGGAGTGATGCCTGGAAGCCAAACCAATGGAACCGATAGGTGCCTATGGGGCCTGTTCGTTCCTTTTTACCTCTGGGGACATCAGTCTACGGGTCTGAGTGCCGGTAGGTGCTCAGATGGGCCCAGATTGCCCGTTTGTCCTGGGACCCCACAAATATTGGGATGGCCTCAGGGACCTTGGAGGTTTATACTCTTCGTATGGTTGTGGCCATTGGAATGGGCACATACAATTCCCTTGGAGAGGGCAAGCACAGTCGTCAGGTTTGGCTCCAGGGGCCTGAGCCTGTAGGATGTGTAGGCCACGGCTGTTTGGACAGTTGTCTGAAAACACAAACTCGGCTTATGTTCTGGGTCATAGGTATGGCAGGACTGATCTACAGACCATGAGGAGAACTCTTCGGGATATGAAAAAAGGGCGAGTGTGAGGCTCTTGCTCAAGTTTTTGTCTCTGGATATCGTGTCACTCATGGTCGAGAAATTTCCGAGTGACTTCATGGGAAATGGACAAGTCTTACTCTCTGGGGGTTTGGCCCCGTCCAAAGAGTTTGGCGTCATTCTGTGGGATGGAAGAAGTCCGTTGTTCTGTTGTTGTTGATTTGTTTTGTTTTGTTTTTTTCAACCTCAGGTGTCCCACCAAATGAGGGATTCCAGAGTAGAGCCCTGGGGAGGGGCGACTGGAAAACCAGAAATCTGGTTAAAAAATGGGGGCCTAGGGACATGTCAAGCCCATTATGACATCTAATGGTCCAGCCACTGAGAGGACGTACTAGAGGACAGGACTCACGCTGAGGGTCACAATGCGTGTTTATGCCCTCGTCGCACTCAAGAATGGGCGGGGCCTCAGGGTGAATGCTGGTTTTTCCTACACTGAACGTTGGACAACATGCCGACCACAAGGTTTCTTGCCATGGGTAAGGAAGAGTTCTGATTTCTGCATCTCAGTCACTCCTGGGCAGTGATTGGAGATAAGGTCTAGGTTCTGAAGCCTGAAAACTGAAGTAGGGAAGAGACGATGACCTAAGGCCATGGCGGGTCTGATGTGCTCAGTGTGCGGTCAGCTGTCTGGGTGTTTGTCACGAGGTCCGGGCTCAGGTTGTCAGACAGTGCATTAGTGCCCAGGTTAGACTATATATTTTGGGTGCATTCGGGTGCCATGTAGGTTCTTATCTGAAGAACTCTTCAGGATATGAAGAATGAGCGAGTCTGAGGCGCGTGCTCAGGCTTTTGTCTCTGGATTTTGTATCAGCGATGGCCGTGGCATGTTGGGGAGGCCTCATGGGCCATGGACGAATCCTGCTCTCTGTGGATTTGGCCCGATCCCAATTGTTTTTCGTCAATCTGTGGGATGGGAGGACTCCTTTCATGTTTGTTACCTCAGGTGTCCCCCCCAAAAGAGGAATTCCAAAGCAGAGCCCTGGGGAAGAGTGAAGACACAACCCGAACTACGGTGAAAAATTGGGGCCTAGGGGCATGGCAAGCCAAATATGCTGTCTCTCCATCCAGCCACTGAGAGGCCTTACCTGAGGACTGGGCTCAGGCTGAGGGTCACAATGTGTGTTTGTGACGAATCAGGCCCGCTAGTACGGGCGGGGCCTCATGGGCCACACTGGTTTCAACGACACTGAACCTTGGACCACATGCCAACCACAAGGTTTCTTGCCATGGGGAAAGAGTTCTGATTTCTGCATCATTTTCAAAACCGGGCCGTGTTTGGAGATAAGGTCTAGGTTCTGAAGCCTGAAAACCGAGGTTGAGAAGAGATGACGACCTAAGGCCATGGCGGGTCCGATGTGCTCAGTGTGCGGCCAGCTCTCTGGGTGGGGCCAGGAGGTCCAGGCTCAGGCTGTGTCAGAAAGGGCATTAGTGCCCAGGTCAGCCTATATATTTGGGGAACAGCCGAATGGGGTGCAGGTTGATCCTCATTTGGGGTTTCTGAGAAGCCCCAGAGGGCAATGTTTTTTCTTCTGGAGGGCAGGCAGAGTGCTGCATTGTAGTCTGGATTGCCAAATGGAGGGCTTGTGGGTCAGTATTCTGAGGACGGAAGTCTGAGAACCCAATCTAGGCCTAGGATTCTGGGTGAGGACATGGCAGGCACAATCTCCAGACCTGAATCGAGATCTCGTGCATCTGAAGTCAGGGCGAGGATCAGACGATCGCTCAGGTTGGACATTCTGTCCCTTTTGGCCCCTTCTTAAAGGGGGGGGGGGTGGATCACGAGGCCATGACGGTTTTCCCACGATGGGAGATGTGAGAAGCTCAGAATTGCAAAGATTCTTCTGCAGGACAATTGAGACCTGTTGGTTGGCTCCAGGAAAACGATTCCGAGCAGGGTTCTAAGGATGGATGGCTTGGTAGCCCACCTCACATTTCAATTGTCTCTAAGCAACAAGACAGGTTAGATCTGCTGGATCAGCGAAGCCACCGAGGAGGCTGAGTTGAAATGGACTCTCCCGTGGATGTGTCCTAATATGATTTTGTGTCTATGGAGACCTTGGAATGAAGCGGTGGCACTGGGGCCCTGAAGGGTTCTCCTAAAGAGAGGCTTTCACACAGCTCCATCGTGCAAGTTTCCCATGTGTAGATGAGATTTGTTCTGATGGGTGAGTCAAGAAACAGCCCTATGCTGTTATTGAAATCCAGGCCTCTGAGGAGTGATGCCTGGAAGCCAAACCAATGGAACCGATAGGTGCCTAGGGGCCTGTTCGTTCCTTTTTACCTCTGGGGACATCAGTCTACGGGTCTGAGTGCCGGTAGGTGCTCAGATGGGCCCAGATTGCCCCTGTTTGTCCTGGGACACCACAAATATTGGGATGGCCTCAGGGACCTTGGAGGTTTATACTCTTAGTATGGTTGTGGCCATTGGAATGGGCACATACAATTCCCTTGGAGAGGGCAAGCACAGTCGTCAGGTTTGGCTCCAGGGGCCTGAGCCTGTAGGATGTGTAGGCCACGGCTGTTTGGACAGTTGTCTGAAAACACAAACTCGGCTTATGTTCTGGGTCATAGGTATGGCAGGACTGATCTACAGACCATGAGGAGAACTCTTCGGGATATGAAAAAAGGGCGAGTGTGAGGCTCTTGCTCAAGTTTTTGTCTCTGGATATCGTGTCACTCATGGTCGAGAAATTTCCGAGTGACTTCATGGGAAATGGACAAGTCTTACTCTCTGGGGGTTTGGCCCCGTCCAAAGAGTTTGGCGTCATTCTGTGGGATGGAAGAAGTCCGTTGTTCTGTTGTTGTTGATTTGTTTTGTTTTGTTTTTCAACCTCAGGTGTCCCACCAAATGAGGGATTCCAGAGTAGAGCCCTGGGGAGGGGCGACTGGAAAACCAGAAATCTGGTTAAAAATTGGGGCCTAGGGACATGTCAAGCCCATTATGACATCTAATGGTCCAGCCACTGAGAGGACGTACTAGAGGACAGGACTCACGCTGAGGGTCACAATGCGTGTTTATGCCCTCGTCGCACTCAAGAATGGGCGGGGCCTCAGGGTGAATGCTGGTTTTTCCTACACTGAACGTTGGACAACATGCCGACCACAAGGTTTCTTGCCATGGGTAAGGAAGAGTTCTGATTTCTGCATCTCAGTCACTCCTGGGCAGTGATTGGAGATAAGGTCTAGGTTCTGAAGCCTGAAAACTGAAGTAGGGAAGAGACGATGACCTAAGGCCATGGCGGGTCTGATGTGCTCAGTGTGCGGTCAGCTGTCTGGGTGTTTGTCACGAGGTCCGGGCTCAGGTTGTCAGACAGTGCATTAGTGCCCAGGTTAGACTATATATTTTTTGGGTGCATTCGGGTGCCATGTAGGTTCTTATCTGAAGAACTCTTCAGGATATGAAGAATGAGCGAGTCTGAGGCGCGTGCTCAGGCTTTTGTCTCTGGATTTTGTATCAGCGATGGCCGTGGCATGTTGGGGAGGCCTCATGGGCCATGGACGAATCCTGCTCTCTGTGGATTTGGCCCGATCCCAATTGTTTTTCGTCAATCTGTGGGATGGGAGGACTCCTTTCATGTTTGTTACCTCAGGTGTCCCCCCAAAAGAGGAATTCCAAAGCAGAGCCCTGGGGAAGAGTGAAGACACAACCCGAACTACGGTGAAAAATTGGGGCCTAGGGGCATGGCAAGCCAAATATGCTGTCTCTCCATCCAGCCACTGAGAGGCCTTACCTGAGGACTGGGCTCAGGCTGAGGGTCACAATGTGTGTTTGTGACGAATCAGGCCCGCTAGTACGGGCGGGGCCTCATGGGCCACACTGGTTTCAACGACACTGAACCTTGGACAACATGCCAACCACAAGGTTTCTTGCCATGGGGAAAGAGTTCTGATTTCTGCATCATTTTCAAACCCGGGCCGTGTTTGGAGATAAGGTCTAGGTTCTGAAGCCTGAAAACCGAGGTTGAGAAGAGATGACGACCTAAGGCCATGGCGGGTCCGATGTGCTCAGTGTGCCGCCAGCTCTCTGGGTGGGGCCAGGAGGTCCAGGCTCAGGCTGTGTCAGAAAGGGCATTAGTGCCCAGGTCAGCCTATATATTTGGGGAACAGCCGAATGGTTGTGCGGGTTGATCCTCATTTGGGGTTTCTGAGAAGCCCCAGAGGGCAATGTTTTTCTTCTGGAGGGCAGGCAGAGTGCTGCATTGTAGTCTGGATTGCCAAATGGAGGGCTTGTGGGTCAGTATTCTGAGGACGGAAGTCTGAGAACCCAATCTAGGCCTAGGATTCTGGGTGAGGACATGGCAGGCACAATCTCCAGACCTGAATCGAGATCTCGTGCATCTGAAGTCAGGGCGAGGATCAGACGATCGCTCAGGTTGGACATTCTGTCCCTTTTGGCCCCTTCTTAAAGGGCGGGGGGGTGGATCACGAGGCCATGACGGTTTTCCCACGATGGGAGATGTGAGAAGCTCAGAATTGCAAAGATTCTTCTGCAGGACAATTGAGACCTGTTGGTTGGCTGCAGGAAAACGATTCCGAGCAGGGTTCTAAGGATGGATGGCTTGGTAGCCCACCTCACATTTCAATTGTCTCTAAGCAACAAGACAGGTTAGATCTGCTTGGATCAGCGAAGCCACCGAGGAGGCTGAGTTGAAATGGACTCTCCCGTGGATGTGTCCTAATATGATTTTGTGTCTATGGAGACCTTGGAATGAAGCGGTGGGCACTGGGGCCCTGAAGGGTTCTCCTAAAGAGAGGCTTTCACACAGCTCCATCGTGCAAGTTTCCCATGTGTAGATGAGATTTGTTCTGATGGGTGAGTCAAGAAACAGCCCTATGCTGTTATTGAAATCCAGGCCTCTGAGGAGTGATGCCTGGAAGCCAAACCAATGGAACCGATAGGTGCCTAGGGGCCTGTTCGTTCCTTTTTACCTCTGGGGACATCAGTCTACGGGTCTGAGTGCCGGTAGGTGCTCAGATGGGCCCAGATTGCCCCTGTTTGTCCTGGGACACCACAAATATTGGGATGGCCTCAGGGACCTTGGAGGTTTATACTCTTAGTATGGTTGTGGCCATTGGAATGGGCACATACAATTCCCTTGGAGAGGGCAAGCACAGTCGTCAGGTTTGGCTCCAGGGGCCTGAGCCTGTAGGATGTGTAGGCCACGGCTGTTTGGACAGTTGTCTGAAAACACAAACTCGGCTTATGTTCTGGGTCATAGGTATGGCAGGACTGATCTACAGACCATGAGGAGAACTCTTCGGGATATGAAAAAAGGGCGAGTGTGAGGCTCTTGCTCAAGTTTTTGTCTCTGGATATCGTGTCACTCATGGTCGAGAAATTTCCGAGTGACTTCATGGGAAATGGACAAGTCTTACTCTCTGGGGGTTTGGCCCCGTCCAAAGAGTTTGGCGTCATTCTGTGGGATGGAAGAAGTCCGTTGTTCTGTTGTTGTTGATTTGTTTTGTTTTTTGTTTTTCAACCTCAGGTGTCCCACCAAATGAGGGATTCCAGAGTAGAGCCCTGGGGAGGGGCGACTGGAAAACCAGAAATCTGGTTAAAAATTGGGGCCTAGGGACATGTCAAGCCCATTATGACATCTAATGGTCCAGCCACTGAGAGGACGTACTAGAGGACAGGACTCACGCTGAGGGTCACAATGCGTGTTTATGCCCTCGTCGCACTCAAGAATGGGCGGGGCCTCAGGGTGAATGCTGGTTTTTCCTACACTGAACGTTGGACAACATGCCGACCACAAGGTTTCTTGCCATGGGTAAGGAAGAGTTCTGATTTCTGCATCTCAGTCACTCCTGGGCAGTGATTGGAGATAAGGTCTAGGTTCTGAAGCCTGAAAACTGAAGTAGGGAAGAGACGATGACCTAAGGCCATGGCGGGTCTGATGTGCTCAGTGTGCGGTCAGCTGTCTGGGTGTTTGTCACGAGGTCCGGGCTCAGGTTGTCAGACAGTGCATTAGTGCCCAGGTTAGACTATATATTTTGGGTGCATTCGGGTGCCATGTAGGTTCTTATCTGAAGAACTCTTCAGGATATGAAGAATGAGCGAGTCTGAGGCGCGTGCTCAGGCTTTTGTCTCTGGATTTTGTATCAGCGATGGCCGTGGCATGCATGTTGGGGAGGCCTCATGGGCCATGGACGAATCCTGCTCTCTGTGGATTTGGCCCGATCCCAATTGTTTTTCGTCAATCTGTGGGATGGGAGGACTCCTTTCATGTTTGTTACCTCAGGTGTCCCCCCAAAAGAGGAATTCCAAAGCAGAGCCCTGGGGAAGAGTGAAGACACAACCCGAACTACGGTGAAAAATTGGGGCCTAGGGGCATGGCAAGCCAAATATGCTGTCTCTCCATCCAGCCACTGAGAGGCCTTACCTGAGGACTGGGCTCAGGCTGAGGGTCACAATGTGTGTTTGTGACGAATCAGGCCCGCTAGTACGGGGGGGGGCCTCATGGGCCACACTGGTTTCAACGACACTGAACCTTGGACAACATGCCAACCACAAGGTTTCTTGCCATGGGGAAAGAGTTCTGATTTCTGCATCATTTTCAAAACCGGGCCGTGTTTGGAGATAAGGTCTAGGTTCTGAAGCCTGAAAACCGAGGTTGAGAAGAGATGACGACCTAAGGCCATGGCGGGTCCGATGTGCTCAGTGTGCGGCCAGCTCTCTGGGTGGGGCCAGGAGGTCCAGGCTCAGGCTGTGTCAGAAAGGGCATTAGTGCCCAGGTCAGCCTATATATTTGGGGGAACAGCCGAATGGGGTGCAGGTTGATCCTCATTTGGGGTTTCTGAGAAGCCCCAGAGGGCAATGTTTTTCTTCTGGAGGGCAGGCAGAGTGCTGCATTGTAGTCTGGATTGCCAAATGGAGGGCTTGTGGGTCAGTATTCTGAGGACGGAAGTCTGAGAACCCAATCTAGGCCTAGGATTCTGGGTGAGGACATGGCAGGCACAATCTCCAGACCTGAATCGAGATCTCGTGCATCTGAAGTCAGGGCGAGGATCAGACGATCGCTCAGGTTGGACATTCTGTCCCTTTTGGCCCCTTCTTAAAGGGGGGGGGGGGGTGGATCACGAGGCCATGACGGTTTTCCCACGATGGGAGATGTGAGAAGCTCAGAATTGCAAAGATTCTTCTGCAGGACAATTGAGACCTGTTGGTTGGCTCCAGGAAAACGATTCCGAGCAGGGTTCTAAGGATGGATGGCTTGGTAGCCCACCTCACATTTCAATTGTCTCTAAGCAACAAGACAGGTTAGATCTGCTGGATCAGCGAAGCCACCGAGGAGGCTGAGTTGAAATGGACTCTCCCGTGGATGTGTCCTAATATGATTTTGTGTCTATGGAGACCTTGGAATGAAGCGGTGGCACTGGGGCCCTGAAGGGTTCTCCTAAAGAGAGGCTTTCACACAGCTCCATCGTGCAAGTTTCCCATGTGTAGATGAGATTTGTTCTGATGGGTGAGTCAAGAAACAGCCCTATGCTGTTATTGAAATCCAGGCCTCTGAGGAGTGATGCCTGGAAGCCAAACCAATGGAACCGATAGGTGCCTAGGGGCCTGTTCGTTCCTTTTTACCTCTGGGGACATCAGTCTACGGGTCTGAGTGCCGGTAGGTGCTCAGATGGGCCCAGATTGCCCCTGTTTGTCCTGGGACACCACAAATATTGGGATGGCCTCAGGGACCTTGGAGGTTTATACTCTTAGTATGGTTGTGGCCATTGGAATGGGCACATACAATTCCCTTGGAGAGGGCAAGCACAGTCGTCAGGTTTGGCTCCAGGGGCCTGAGCCTGTAGGATGTGTAGGCCACGGCTGTTTGGACAGTTGTCTGAAAACACAAACTCGGCTTATGTTCTGGGTCATAGGTATGGCAGGACTGATCTACAGACCATGAGGAGAACTCTTCGGGATATGAAAAAAGGGCGAGTGTGAGGCTCTTGCTCAAGTTTTTGTCTCTGGATATCGTGTCACTCATGGTCGAGAAATTTCCGAGTGACTTCATGGGAAATGGACAAGTCTTACTCTCTGGGGGTTTGGCCCCGTCCAAAGAGTTTGGCGTCATTCTGTGGGATGGAAGAAGTCCGTTGTTCTGTTGTTGTTGATTTGTTTTGTTTTTTGTTTTTCAACCTCAGGTGTCCCACCAAATGAGGGATTCCAGAGTAGAGCCCTGGGGAGGGGCGACTGGAAAACCAGAAATCTGGTTAAAAATTGGGGCCTAGGGACATGTCAAGCCCATTATGACATCTAATGGTCCAGCCACTGAGAGGACGTACTAGAGGACAGGACTCACGCTGAGGGTCACAATGCGTGTTTATGCCCTCGTCGCACTCAAGAATGGGCGGGGCCTCAGGGTGAATGCTGGTTTTTCCTACACTGAACGTTGGACAACATGCCGACCACAAGGTTTCTTGCCATGGGTAAGGAAGAGTTCTGATTTCTGCATCTCAGTCACTCCTGGGCAGTGATTGGAGATAAGGTCTAGGTTCTGAAGCCTGAAAACTGAAGTAGGGAAGAGACGATGACCTAAGGCCATGGCGGGTCTGATGTGCTCAGTGTGCGGTCAGCTGTCTGGGTGTTTGTCACGAGGTCCGGGCTCAGGTTGTCAGACAGTGCATTAGTGCCCAGGTTAGACTATATATTTTGGGTGCATTCGGGTGCCATGTAGGTTCTTATCTGAAGAACTCTTCAGGATATGAAGAATGAGCGAGTCTGAGGCGCGTGCTGCTCAGGCTTTTGTCTCTGGATTTTGTATCAGCGATGGCCGTGGCATGTTGGGGAGGCCTCATGGGCCATGGACGAATCCTGCTCTCTGTGGATTTGGCCCGATCCCAATTGTTTTTTTCGTCAATCTGTGGGATGGGAGGACTCCTTTCATGTTTGTTACCTCAGGTGTCCCCCCAAAAGAGGAATTCCAAAGCAGAGCCCTGGGGAAGAGTGAAGACACAACCCGAACTACGGTGAAAAATTGGGGCCTAGGGGCATGGCAAGCCAAATATGCTGTCTCTCCATCCAGCCACTGAGAGGCCTTACCTGAGGACTGGGCTCAGGCTGAGGGTCACAATGTGTGTTTGTGACGAATCAGGCCCGCTAGTACGGGCGGGGCCTCATGGGCCACACTGGTTTCAACGACACTGAACCTTGGACAACATGCCAACCACAAGGTTTCTTGCCATGGGGAAAGAGTTCTGATTTCTGCATCATTTTCAAACCCGGGCCGTGTTTGGAGATAAGGTCTAGGTTCTGAAGCCTGAAAACCGAGGTTGAGAAGAGATGACGACCTAAGGCCATGGCGGGTCCGATGTGCTCAGTGTGCGGCCAGCTCTCTGGGTGGGGCCAGGAGGTCCAGGCTCAGGCTGTGTCAGAAAGGGCATTAGTGCCCAGGTCAGCCTATATATTTGGGGAACAGCCGAATGGGGTGCAGGTTGATCCTCATTTGGGGTTTCTGAGAAGCCCCAGAGGGCAATGTTTTTCTTCTGGAGGGCAGGCAGAGTGCTGCATTGTAGTCTGGATTGCCAAATGGAGGGCTTGTGGGTCAGTATTCTGAGGACGGAAGTCTGAGAACCCAATCTAGGCCTAGGATTCTGGGTGAGGACATGGCAGGCACAATCTCCAGACCTGAAATCGAGATCTCGTGCATCTGAAGTCAGGGCGAGGATCAGACGATCGCTCAGGTTGGACATTCTGTCCCTTTTGGCCCCTTCTTAAAGGGGGGGGGGGGGTGGATCACGAGGCCATGACGGTTTTCCCACGATGGGAGATGTGAGAAGCTCAGAATTGCAAAGATTCTTCTGCAGGACAATTGAGACCTGTTGGTTGGCTCCAGGAAAACGATTCCGAGCAGGGTTCTAAGGATGGATGGCTTGGTAGCCCACCTCACATTTCAATTGTCTCTAAGCAACAAGACAGGTTAGATCTGCTGGATCAGCGAAGCCACCGAGGAGGCTGAGTTGAAATGGACTCTCCCGTGGATGTGTCCTAATATGATTTTGTGTCTATGGAGACCTTGGAATGAAGCGGTGGCACTGGGGCCCTGAAGGGTTCTCCTAAAGAGAGGCTTTCACACAGCTCCATCGTGCAAGTTTCCCATGTGTAGATGAGATTTGTTCTGATGGGTGAGTCAAGAAACAGCCCTATGCTGTTATTGAAATCCAGGCCTCTGAGGAGTGATGCCTGGAAGCCAAACCAATGGAACCGATAGGTGCCTAGGGGCCTGTTCGTTCCTTTTTACCTCTGGGGACATCAGTCTACGGGTCTGAGTGCCGGTAGGGTGCTCAGATGGGCCCAGATTGCCCCTGTTTGTCCTGGGACACCACAAATATTGGGATGGCCTCAGGGACCTTGGAGGTTTATACTCTTAGTATGGTTGTGGCCATTGGAATGGGCACATACAATTCCCTTGGAGAGGGCAAGCACAGTCGTCAGGTTTGGCTCCAGGGGCCTGAGCCTGTAGGATGTGTAGGCCACGGCTGTTTGGACAGTTGTCTGAAAACACAAACTCGGCTTATGTTCTGGGTCATAGGTATGGCAGGACTGATCTACAGACCATGAGGAGAACTCTTCGGGATATGAAAAAAGGGCGAGTGTGAGGCTCTTGCTCAAGTTTTTGTCTCTGGATATATCGTCACTCATGGTCGAGAAATTTCCGAGTGACTTCATGGGAAATGGACAAGTCTTACTCTCTGGGGGTTTGGCCCCGTCCAAAGAGTTTGGCGTCATTCTGTGGGATGGAAGAAGTCCGTTGTTCTGTTGTTGTTGATTTGTTTTGTTTTGTTTTTCAACCTCAGGTGTCCCACCAAATGAGGGATTCCAGAGTAGAGCCCTGGGGAGGGGCGACTGGAAAACCAGAAATCTGGTTAAAAATTGGGGCCTAGGGACATGTCAAGCCCATTATGACATCTAATGGTCCAGCCACTGAGAGGACGTACTAGAGGACAGGACTCACGCTGAGGGTCACAATGCGTGTTTATGCCCTCGTCGCACTCAAGAATGGGCGGGGCCTCAGGGTGAATGCTGGTTTTTCCTACACTGAACGTTGGACAACATGCCAACCACAAGGTTTCTTGCCATGGGTAAGGAAGAGTTCTGATTTCTGCATCTCAGTCACTCCTGGGCAGTGATTGGAGATAAGGTCTAGGTTCTGAAGCCTGAAAACTGAAGTAGGGAAGAGACGATGACCTAAGGCCATGGCGGGTCTGATGTGCTCAGTGTGCGGTCAGCTGTCTGGGTGTTTGTCACGAGGTCCGGGCTCAGGTTGTCAGACAGTGCATTAGTGCCCAGGTTAGACTATATATTTTGGGTGCATTCGGGTGCCATGTAGGTTCTTATCTGAAGAACTCTTCAGGATATGAAGAATGAGCGAGTCTGAGGCGCGTGCTCAGGCTTTTGTCTCTGGATTTTGTATCAGCGATGGCCGTGGAATGTTGGGGAGGCCTCATGGGCCATGGACGAATCCTGCTCTCTGTGGATTTGGCCCGATCCCAATTGTTTTTCGTCAATCTGTGGGATGGGAGGACTCCTTTCATGTTTGTTACCTCAGGTGTCCCCCCAAAAGAGGAATTCCAAAGCAGAGCCCTGGGGAAGAGTGAAGACACAACCCGAACTACGGTGAAAAATTGGGGCCTAGGGCATGGCAAGCCAAATATGCTGTCTCTCCATCCAGCCACTGAGAGGCCTTACCTGAGGACTGGGCTCAGGCTGAGGGTCACAATGTGTGTTTGTGACGAATCAGGCCCGCTAGTACGGGCGGGGCCTCATGGGCCACACTGGTTTCAACGACACTGAACCTTGGACAACATGCCAACCACAAGGTTTCTTGCCATGGGGAAAGAGTTCTGATTTCTGCATCATTTTCAAAACCGGGCCGTGTTTGGAGATAAGGTCTAGGTTCTGAAGCCTGAAAACCGAGGTTGAGAAGAGATGACGACCTAAGGCCATGGCGGGTCCGATGTGCTCAGTGTGCCGCCAGCTCTCTGGGTGGGGCCAGGAGGTCCAGGCTCAGGCTGTGTCAGAAAGGGCATTAGTGCCCAGGTCAGCCTATATATTTGGGGAACAGCCGAATGGGATGCGGGTTGATCCTCATTTGGGGTTTCTGAGAAGCCGCAGAGGGCAATGTTTTTCTTCTGGAGGGCAGGCAGAGTGCTGCATTGTAGTCTGGATTGCCAAATGGAGGGCTTGTGGGTCAGTATTCTGAGGACGGAAGTCTGAGAACCCAATCTAGGCCTAGGATTCTGGGTGAGGACATGGCAGGCACAATCTCCAGACCTGAATCGAGATCTCGTGCATCTGAAGTCAGGGCGAGGATCAGACGATCGCTCAGGTTGGACATTCTGTCCCTTTTGGCCCCTTCTTAAAGGGCGGGGGGGTGGATCACGAGGCCATGACGGTTTTCCCACGATGGGAGATGTGAGAAGCTCAGAATTGCAAAGATTCTTCTGCAGGACAATTGAGACCTGTTGGTTGGCTGCAGGAAAACGATTCCGAGCAGGGTTCTAAGGATGGAAGGCTTGGTAGCCCACCTCACATTTCAATTGTCTCTAAGCAACAAGACAGGTTAGATCTGCTGGATCAGCGAAGCCACCGAGGAGGCGGAGTTGAAATGGACTCTCCCGTGGATGTGTCCTAATATGATTTTGTGTCTATGGAGACCTTGGAATGAAGCGGTGGCACTGGGGCCCTGAAGGGTTCTCCTAAAGAGAGGCTTTCACACAGCTCCATCGTGCAAGTTTCCCATGTGTAGATGAGATTTGTTCTGATGGGTGAGTCAAGAAACAGCCATATGCTGTTATTGAAATCCAGGCCTCTGAGGAGTGATGCCTGGAAGCCAAACCAATGGAACCGATAGGTGCATAGGGGCCTGTTCGTTCCTTTTTACCTCTGGGGACATCAGGCTACGGGTCTGAGTGGCGGTAGTGCTCAGATGGGCCCAGATTGCCCCTGTTTGTCTTGGGAATCCACAAATATTGGGAAAGCCTCAGGGACTTTGGAGGTTTATCCTCTTAGTAGGGTTGTGGCCATTGGAATGGTCACATACAATTCCCTTGGATAGGGCAAGCACAGTCGTCAGGTTTGGCTCCAGGAGCCTCAGCTTGTAGGATGTGTAGGCCACGGTTGTTTGGACAGTTGTCTGAAAACACAAACTCGGCTTATGTTTCGGGTCATAGGTATGGCAGGACTGATCTACAGACCATGAGGAGAACTCTTCGGGATATGAAAATAGGGCGAGTGTGAGGCTCTTGCTCAAGTTTTTGTCTCTGGATATCTTGTCACTCATGGTCGTGAAATTTCCGGGTGACTTCATGGGAAATGGACTTGTCTTACTCCCTGGGTGTTTGGCCCCGTCCAAAGAGTTTGGGGTCATTCCGTGGGATGGAAGAAGTCCGTTGCTCTGTTGTGGTTGATTTGTTTTGTTTTGTTGTTCAACCTCAGGTGTCCCACCAAATGAGGGATTCCAGAGTAGATCCCTGGGGAGGGGCGACTGGACAACCAGAAATCTGGTTAAAATTGGGGCCTAGGGACATGTCAAGCCCATTATGATTTCTAATGGTCCAGCCACTGAGAGGATCTACTAGAGGACATGACTCACGCTGAGGGACACAAGCGTGTTTATGACCTCGTCGCACTCAAGAATGGCCTGGACATCAGGGTGAATGCTGGTTTCTCCTAAACTGAACATTGGACAACATGCCAACCACAAGGTTTCCTGCCATGAGTAAGGAAGTGTTCTTATTTCTGCATCACAGTCACACCTGGGCAGTGATTGGAGATAAGGTCTAGTCTCTGAAGCCTGAAAACTAAGGTAGGGAAGAGATGATGACCTAAGGCCATGGCGGGTCTGATGCGCTCAGTGTGCGGTCAGCTGTCTGGGTGTTGGTCACGAGGTCAAGGCTCAGGTTGTCAGACAGTGCATTAGTGCCCAGGTTAGACTATATATTTTGGGTGCATTCGAGTGCCGTGTAGGTTCTTATCTGAAGAACTCTTCAGTATATTAAGAATCGGCGAGTCTGAGGCACGTGCTCAGGCTTTTGTCTCTGGATTCTGTATCAGCAATGGCCGTGGAATGTTGGGGTGGCCTCAGCGGCCATGGACGAATCTTGCTCTCTGTGGATTTGGCCCGATCCCAATTGTTTTTCGTCAGTCTGTGGAATGGGAGGACTCGTTTCAGGTTTGTTACCTCAGGTGTCCCACCAAAAGAGGAATTCCAAAGCAGAGCCCTGGGGAAGAGTGAAGGGACAACCCGAACTACGGTTAAAAATTGGGGCCTAGGGGCATGACAAGCCCAATATGCTGTCTCTCCATCCAGCCACTGAGAGGCCTTACCTGAGGACTGGGCTCAGGCTGAGGGTCACAAGGTGTATTTGTGACCAATGAGGCCCGCAAGCATGGGCGGGGCCTCATGGGCCACACTGGTTTCAACTACACTGAACCTAGGACAACATGCCAACCAGAAGGTTTCTTGCCATGGGGAAAGAGTTCGGATTTCTGCATCATTTTCAAACCCGGGCCGTGATTGGAGATAAGGTCTAGGTTCTGAAGCCTGAAAGCCGAGGTTGAGAAGAGATGACGACCTAAGGCCATGGCGGGTCCGATGTGCTCAGCGTGCGGCCAGCTGTCTGGGTGGGGCCAGGAGGTCCAGGCTCAGGCTGTGTCAGAAAGGGCATTAGTGCCCAGGTCAGCCTATATATTTGGGTTACAGCCGAATGGCGTGCAGGTTGATCCTAAATTGGGGTTTCTGGGTAGCCACAGAGGGCAATGTTTTTCTTCTTGATTGCAGGTAGAGTGCTGCATTGTAGTCTGGATTGCCAAACTGGACGGCTTGTGGGCCAGTAGTCTGAGGACAGAAGTCTGAGAACCCAAGCTCGGCCTAGGATTCTGGGTGAGGATATGGCAGGCACAATCTAATGACCTGAATCGAGATCTCGTGCATCTGAAGTTAGGGCGAGGATCGGACGATCGCTCAGGTTGGACATTCTGTCCCTGATGGCCCCTTCTTGAAGGGGGGGTGGATTACGAGTCCATGGGTGTTTTCCAACGATGGGAGTTGTGAAAAGCTCCCAACTGCAAAGATTCTTCTGCAGGACAATTGAGACCTGTTGGTGGCTCCAGGACAACGATTCCGAGCAGGGTTCTAAGAATGGATGGCTGGGTAGCCCACCTCACATTCCAATTGTCTCCACGCAACAAGACAGGTTAGATATGCTGAATCTGGGGGAGCAACCGAGGAGGCTGAGTTGAAATGGACTCTCCTGTGGATGTGTACTAATATGATTTTGCGTCTATGGAGACCTTGGAATGAAGCGGTGGCACCGGAGCCGTTAGGGTTCTCCTAAAGAAAGGCTTATACAGCTCCATCGTGCAAGTTTCCCATTGTAGATGAGATTTGTTCTGATGGGTGAGTCAAGAAACAGCCATATGCTGTTACTGAAATCCAGGCCTCTGAGGAGAGATGCCTGGAAGCCAAACCAATGGATCCGATAGGTGCCTAGGGGCCTGTTTGTTCCTTTTTACATCTGGGGACATCAGGCTACGGATCTGAATGGCGGTAGGTGCTCAGATGGGCCCAGATTGCCCCTGCTTGTTCTGGAAAGCCACAAATATTGGGATGGCCTCAGGGACTTTGGAGGTTTATCCTCTTAGTAGGGTTGTGGCCATTGGAATGGTCACATACAATTCCCTTGGAGAGGGCAAGCACAGTGGTCAGGTTTGGCTCCAGGGGCCTGAGCCTGTAGGATGTGTAGGCCACGGTTGTTTGGACAGTTGTCTTAAAACACAAACTCGGCTTATGTTTCGGGTCATAGGTATGGCAGGACTGATCTACAGACCATGAGGAGAACTCTTCGGGATATGAATAAAGGGCGAGTGTGAGGCTCTTGCTCAAGTTTTTGTCTCTGGATATCTTGTCACTCATGGTCGTGATATTTCCGGGTGACTTCATGGGAAATGGACGAGTCTTACTCTCTGGGGGTTTGGCCCCTTCCAAAGAGTTTGGGGTCATTCTGGGAGATGGAAGAAGTCCGTTGTTCTATTGTGGTTGAGTTGTTTTGTTTTGTTTTTCAACCTCAGGTGTCCCACCAAATAAGGGATTCCAGAGTAGAGCCCTGGGAGGGGCGACTGGACAACCAGAAATCTGGTTAAAAATTGGGGCCTAGGGACATGTCAAGCCCATTATGAATCTAATGTTCCAACCTCTGAGAAGACGTACTAGAGGACAGGACTCACGCTGAGGGTCACAATGCGTTTTTATGCCTTCGTCGCACTCAAGAATAGCGGGGCCTCAGGGTGAATGCTGGTTTCTCCTACACTGAACGTTGGACAACATGCCAACCACAAGGTTTCTAGCCATGGGAAAGTAAGAGTTCTGATTTCTGCATCACAGTCATCCCTGGGTAGTGATTAGAAATAAGGTCTAGGTTCTGAAGCCTGAAAACTAAGGTAGGGAAGAGATGATGACCTATGGCCATGGCGGGTCTGATGTGCTCAGTGTGCGGTCAGCTGTCTGGGTGTTGGTCACGAGGTCCGGGCTCAGCTAGTCAGACAGTGCATTAGTGCCCAGGTTAGACTATATATTTTGGGTGCATTCGAGTGCCGTGTAGGTTCTTATCTGAAGAACTCTACAGGATATGAAGAATGAGCGAGTCTGAGGCGCGTGCTCAGGCTTTTGTCTCTGGATTTTTTATCAGCGATGGCCATGGAATGTTGGGGAGGCCTCATGGTCCATGGACGAATCTTGCTCTCTGTGTATTTGGCTGATCCCAATTGTTTTTCATCAATGTGTGGGATGGGAGGACTCGTTTCAGGTTTGTTACCTCAGGTGTCCCACCAAAAGAGGAATTCCAAAGCAGAGCCCTGGGGAAGAGTGAAGGGACAACCCGAACTATGGTTTAAAAATTGGTCCTAGGGGCATGGCAAGCCCAATATGCTGTTTCTCCATCAGCCACTGAGAGGCCTTACCTGACGACTGGGCTCAGGCTGAGGGTCACAATGTGTGTTTGTGACCAATGTGGCCCGCAAGCATGGGCGGGGCCTCATATTCACACTGGTTTCAAGTTCACTGAACCTTAGACAACATGCCAACCACAAGGTTTCTTGCCATGGGGAAAGAGTTCTGAATTCTGCATCATTTTCAAACCCGGGCCCTGATTGGAGATAAGGTCTAGGTTCTGAAGCCAGTAAACCGAGATTGAGAAGAGATGACAACCTAAGGCCATGGCGGGTCCGATGTGCTCAGTGTGCGGCCAGCTGTCTGGGTGGGGCCAGGAGGTCCAGACTCAGGCTGTGTCAGAAAGGGCATTAGTGCCCAAGTCAGCCTATATATTTGGAGTACAGCCGAATGGCGTGCAGGTTGATCCTCATTTGGGGTTTCTGGGTAGCCCCAGAGGGCAATGTTTTTCTTCTGGAGGGCAGGCAGAGTGCTGCTTTGTAGTTCTGGATTGCCAAACTGGAGGGCTTGTGGGCCAGTAGTCTGAGGATTGAAGTCTGATAACCCAAGCTAGGCCTACGTTTCTGGGTGAGACCTGAATCGAGATCTCGTGCATCTGAAGTCAGGGTGATGATCAGACGATCGCTCAGGTTGGACATTCTGTCCCTGATGGCCCCGTCTTGAAGGGGGGTGGATCACGAGGCAATGTGGGTTTTCCCACGATGGGAGTTGTGAGAAGCTCCGAACTGCAAAGATTCTTCTACAGGACAATTGAGACCTGTTGGTTGGCTCCAGGACAACGATTCCGAGCAGGGTTCTAAGGATGGATGGCTGGGTAGCCCACCTCGCATTCCAATTGTCTCCAAGCAACAAGACAAGTTAGATCTGCTGGATCTGGAGGAGCCACCGAGGAGGCTGACTTGAAATGGACTCTCCCGTGGATGTGTCCTAATATGATTTTGTGTCTATAGAGACCTTGCAAGGAAGTGGTGACACTGGGGCCCTGAAGGGTTCTCCTAAAGAGAGGCTTTCACACAGCTCCAACGTGCAAGTTTCCCATGTGTAGATGAGATTTGTTCTGATGGGTGTGTCAAGAAACAGCCATATGCTGTTATTGAAATAAAGGCCTCTGAGGAGAGATGCCTGGAAACCAAAGCAATGGATCTGATAGGTGCAAAGGGGCGTTTCGTTCCTTATTACATCTGGGGACATCAGTCTAATTTTCTGAGTGCCGGTAGGTGCTCAGATGGGCCCAGATTGCCCCTGTTTGTCCTGGGAAGCCACAAATATTGGGATGGCCTCAGGGACTTTGGTAGTTTATCCTATTATTTGGGTTGTGGACTTTGGAATGGGCACATACAATTCCCTTGGAGAGGGCAAGCACAGTCGTCAGGTTTGGCTCCAGGGGCCTGAGCCTTTAGGGTGTGTAGTCCAGGGCTTTTCGGACAGTTGTCTGAAAACACAATCTCAGCATATGTTTCGGGTCATAGGTATGGCATGACTGATCTACAGACCCTGAGGAAAACTCTTCGGTATATGAAAAAAGGGCGAGAGTGAGGCTCTTGATCAAGTTTTTGTCTCTGGATATCGTGTCACTCATGGTTTGAAATTTCCGGGTGACATCATGGAAAATGGACGAGTCTTACACTCTGGGGTTTTGGCCCCTTCCAAAGAGCTTGGGGTATTCTGTGGGATGGAAGAAGTCCGTTGTTCTTTTGTTGTTAATTAGTTTTGTTTTGTTTTTCAACCTCAGGTGACCCACCAAATGAGGGATTCCAGAGAAGAGCCCTGGGGAGGTGTGACTGGACAACCAGTTATCTGGTTAAAATTGGGGCCTAGGGACATGTCAAGCCCATTATGACATCTAATGGTCCAGCCACTGAGAGGACGTACTAGAGGACAGGACTCACCCTTAGGATCACAATGCCTGTTTATGCCCTCGTCGCACTCAAGAATGGGCGGGGCCTCAGGCTGAATGCTGGTTTCTCCTACACTGAACGTTGGACAACATGCCACCCACAAGGTTTCTTGCCATGGGTAAGGAAGTGTTCTGATCTGCATCACAGTGACGTGTGGGCAGTGATTGGAGATAAGGTCTAGGTTCTGAAGCCTGAAAACTGAGGTATGGAAGAGATGATGACCTAAGGCCATGTCGGGTCAGATGTGCTCAGTGTGCGGTCACCTGTCTGGTGTTGGTCACGAGTTCCGGGCTCAGTTTGTCAGACAGTGCATTAGTGCCCAGGTGAGACTATATAATTTGGGTGCATTCGAGTGCCATGTAAGTTCTTATCTGAAGAACTCTTCAGGATATTAAGAATTAACGAGTCTGAAGCGCGTGCTCAGGGTTTTGTCTCTGGATTTTGTATCAGCGATGGCCGTGGAATGTTGGGGAGGCCTCATGGGCCATGGACGAATCTTGCTCTCTGTGGACTTGGCCCGATCCCAATTGTTTTTCGACAATCTTTGGGATGGGAGGACTCCTTTCAAGTTTTTTACCTCAGGTGTCCCACCAAAAGAGGAATTCCAAAGAAGAGCCCTGGGGAAGAGTGAAGAGACAACCGAACTATGGTTAAAAATTGTGGCCTAGGGGCATGGCAAGACCAATATGCTGTCTCTCCATCCAGCCACTGAGAGGCCTTACCTGAGGACTGGGCTCAGGCTGAGAGTCACAATGATTGTTTGTGTCCAAGGAGGCCCGCAAGCATGGGCGGGGCCTCATGGGCCACACTGGTTTCAAGTACACTGAACCTTGAGTACATGCCAACCACAAGGTTTCTTGCCATGGGGAAAGAGCTCTGATTTCTGCATCATTTTCAAACCTGGGCCGTGATTGGAGATAAGGTCTAGGTTCTGAAGCCTGAAAACCAAGGTTGAGAAGAGATGACGACCTAAGACCATGGCGGGTCCGATGTGCTCAGTGTGCGGCCAGCTGTCTGGGTGGGGCCCGGAGGTCCAGGCTCAGGCTGTGTAAGAAAGGACATTAGTGCCCAGGTCAGCCTAATTGGGGTACAGCCGAAATGCGTTCCCAGTTTATCCTCATTTGGGGTGACTGGTTAGCTGCAGAGGGCAATGATTTTCTTTTGGAGGGCAGGCAGAGTGCTGCATTGTAGTTCTGGATTGCCAAACTGGAGGGCTTGTGGGCCAGTAGTCTGAGGACGGAAGTCTGAGAACCCAAGCTAGGCCTAGGTTTCTGTGTGAGGATATGGCAGGCAAAATCTACAGACCTGAATCGAGATCTCGTGCTTCTGAAGTCAGGGCGAGGATCAGACGATCGCTCAGGTTGGACATTCTGTGCCTGATGGCCCCTTCTTGAAGGGGGGGTGGATAACGAGGCCATGGGGGTTTTCCCACGATGGGAGTTGTGAGAAGCTCCCAACTGCAAAGATTCTTCTGTAGGACAATTTTGACCTGTTGGTTGGCTCCAGGACAACAATTCCGAGCAGGGTTCTAAGGATCGATGGCTGGATAGCCCACCTCGCATTCCAATTTTCTCCAAGCAACAAGATTGGTTAGGTCTGCTGGATCTGGGGGAGCAACCGAGGAGGCTGAGTTTAAATGGACTCTCCCGTGGATGTGTCCTAATATGATTTTGTGTCTATGGAGACCTTGGAATGAAGCGGTGGCACTGGGGCCCTGAAGGGTTCTCCTAAAGAGAGGCTTTCATACAGCTCCATTGTGCAAGTTCCCCATGTGTAGATGAGATTTGTTATGATGGGTGATTCAAGAAACAGCCATATGCTTTTATTGAAATCCAGGCCTCTGAGGAGAGATGCCTGGAAACCAAAGCAATGGATCCGATAGGTGCCTAGGGGCTTGTTCGTTTCTTTTTACCTCTGGGCACATCAGTCTATCGGTCAGAGTGCTGGCAGGTGCTCATATGGGCCCAGATTGACCCTGTTTGTCCTGGGAAGCCACAAATATTGGGATGGCCTCTGGGACTTTGGAGGTTTATCCTATTAGTAGGGTTGTACGCATTGGAGTGGGCACATACAATTCCCTTGGAGAGGGCAAGCCCAGTCCTCAGGTTTGGCTCCAGGGGCCAGAGCATGTAGGGTGTGTAGGCCAGGGCTGTTTGGACAGTTGTCTGAAAACACAAACTCGGCTTATGTTTCGGGTCATAGGTATGGCAGGACTGATCTACAGAACATGAGGAGAACTCTTCGGTATATGAAAAAAGGGCGAGTGTGATGCTCTTTCACAAGTTTTTGTCTCTGGATATCGTGTCACTCATGGTCGTGAAATTTCCGGGTGACTTCATGGGTAATGGACGAGTCTTACTCTCTGGGGGTTTGGCCCCGTCCATGGAGTTTGGGGTCACTCTGTGGGATGGAAGAAGTCCGTTTTTTTTGTTGTTGTTGATTTGTTTTGTTTTGTTTTTCAACCTCAGGTGTCCCACCAAATGAGGGATTCCAGAGTAGAGCCCTGGGGAGTTGTGATTGGACAACCATAAATCTGCTTAAAAATTGGGGCCTAGGGACATGTCAAGCCCATTATGACATCTAATGGTCCAGCCACTGAGAGGATTTCCTAGAGGTCAGGAATTACGCTGAGGGTCCCAATGCGTGTTTATGCCCTCGTTGCACTAAAGAATGTGCGTGAACTCATGGTGAATGGTGGTTTCTCCTACACTGAACGTAGGACAACATGGCAACAACAAGGTTTCTTGCCTTGGGTAAGCAGGAGTTCTGATTTCTGCATCACAGTCACCCATGGGCAGTGATTGGAGATAAGGTCTAGGTTCTGAAGCCTGAAAACTGAGGTAGGGCAGAGATGATGACCTAAGGCCATGGCGGGTCTGATGTGCTCAGTGTGCGGACAGCTGTCTGGTTGTTGCTCAGGAGGTCCCGGCACAGGTTGTGTCAGACAGTGCATTACTGCCCAGGTTAGACTATATAATTTGGGTACATTCAAGTGCCGTGTAGGTTTATTCTCATTTAATGTGCCCGGGCAGCTCATTAGGCAATATATTTTTTCTAGAGGGCATGCAAAGTGCTGCAATGATGGTCCGGAATTGCCAAACTTGTAGGCTTCTGGGCCAGGAGTGTGAGGATGGAAGTCTGAGAACACAAGCTAGACTTGGGTTTCAAGGCGAGGGCACGGCATGTACCCCCTGAAGATCTGAATCAATATCTCATGCTTCTGAAGTCAGAGCGAGGATCAGAAGTTGGCTCAGCTTGGATTTTCTGTTCATGACTGCCCCTTCATAAGGGATCGTATTCTCGAGAGCGTGGAGGTTTTACAACGTTGGGTGTGGTGGGATGCCCCCTCCAAGGATTCCTTCTGCGGGACAATTGAGATCTGTTGGACAGCTCCAGGACATCCCATATGGATGAGTCCAGACCAGCGTTCGAGGATGGATGCCTGGGAAGCCCGCCTCGCATTCCAATTGTATCCTAGGGACAAGACAGTTTAGATCTGATGGCTTTGCGGGAGCAACCGGGGTGGCTTAGTTGAAATGGACTTTCCTGAGGATGGGTCTAATGTGTGTTTGTGTCCATGAGGGCCTTAAATGGGGCGGTGGCACCGGGACCCTGAAGTATTCTCCTAAGCTTTTGACATAGCTCCCATGCACAAGTTTCCTTGTGGAGACGAGTTTGGTTCTGATGGGTGCCTCAGGAAAACCCCATTGCTGGTATTGGAAACCAGGGTTTTGAGGAGACATGCCTGTAAACCAAAGCAATGGATCCGATTTTGGCCTAGGTTCCTGTCTGGTTCAATCTTCTTCTCTGGGGACATCCATCTAGGGTATGAGTGGAGGTAGATGCTCAGCTGCTTTCAGACTGACCTTTTTTGTCCCGGGCGACCTATACTATTGGGATGGCCACAGGGAATTTGGAGGGTTCTCCTAATTTGTACGATTTTGGACAATGGAATGGGCGGAATTCCCATGGATTGGGTAGGCACAGTCCTAATGTGTGGCTCCAGGGTCCCCAGCCTGGATGGTGTGTGGCCCATGACTTTGAGGACAGAAGTCTGAAAACACAAACTCAGCTTATGTTTGGGGACGTAGGTATGGCAGGCCCGATCTACAAAACATGAGAAGACATCTTCAGGATACGAAGAAAGTGCGAGTCTGAGGCGCTTTCTCAGACTTTTGTCTCTGGATTTTGTTTCAGCGATGGCCGTGGAATGTCTAGGAGGCATCATGGGCCATGGACGAATCTTGCTCTCTGTGGATTTGGCCCGATCCCAATTGTTTTTCGTCAATCTGTTGGATGGAGGACTCCTTTCAGGGTTGTTACATCAGGTGTCCCACCAAAAGAGGAATTCCAAGGCAGAGCCCTGGGGAAGAATGAAGGGACAACCCGAACTATGGTTAAAAATTGGGGCCTATGGGCATGGAAAGCCCAATATGCTGTCTCTTCATCCAGCCACTGATTGGCCTTACCTGAGTACTGGGCTAAGGCTGTGGGTCACAATGTGAGTTTGCCACCTATGTGGCCCGCGAGCAATGGCGGGGCCTCATCGGACAAACAGGTTTCTACTACACTGAACATTGGACAACAAGCCAACCACAAGGTTCTTGCCATTGGGAATGAGTTCTGATTTCTGCATCATTTTCAAACCTGGGCAGTGATTGGAGATAAGGTCTAGGATCTGTATCCTGAAAACCGAGGTTGGGAAGAGATAACGACCTAAGGCAATGGCAGGTCCTATGTTCTCAGTGAGTGGCAAGCTGTCTGGGTGGGGCCAGGAGGTCCAGGCTCAGCCTCTGTCAGAAAGGGCATTATTGCCCAGGTCACCCTATATATTTTGGGTACAGCCAAGTGGCGTGCAGGTTGATCTTCATTTGGGGTTTCTGGGTAGTCCCAGAGGGCAATGTTTTTCTTCTGGGGGGCAAACAGAGTGCTGCATTGTAATTCTGGATTGCCAAACTGGAGGGCTTGTGGGCCATTAGTCTGAGGACGGAAGTCTGAGGACACAAGCTAGGCTTAGGTTTCTGGGTGAGGACAAGGCAGGCACAATATACAGACCTGAATCGAGATTTCGTGCATCTGTAGTCAGGGTGAGGATCAGACTATTTCTCAGGTTGGACCTTATGTCCCTGATGGCCCCTTCATGAAGGGGAGATATCACGAGGCCATTGGGGTTTCTCACGATGGGAGTTGTGAGAAGCTCCCAACTACAAAGATTTTTCTGCAGGAAAATTGAGACCTGTTGGTTGGCTACAGGACAATGATTCTGAGCAGGGTTCTAAGGATGGAGCGGTGTAGGCCACCTCGCATTCCAATTGTCTCCTAGCAACAAGACAAGTAGATCTGCTGGATCTCGCGGAGCACCCGAATATGCTGAGTTGAATTGGACTCTTCCGTGCATGTGTCCTAATATGATTTTGTGTCTATGGAGGCCTTGTAATGGGGCAGTGTCACACAGGCCCTGCAGGATTCTCCTAACTGGAGCTTTTGAGACATCGTCAAAGGATAATTTTCCCATGTGGAGAAGAGATTTGTTCTGATTGCTGCCTCATGATATCCCCATATGCTAATATTGGAAACCAGGCCTCTGAGGAGAGATACCTGTAACCGAAAGCAATGAATCTGATTCAGGCCTCGGGGCCTGTCTGATTCAATCTTCTTCTCTGGGGACATCCATCTACGCTGAGTAGAGGAAGATGCTCAGCTGGTTTCAGATGACCCTTGTTTGTCCTGGGCGGCCTACATTATTAGGATGTCCTTGGGGACTCTGGAGGTTTGTCCTAATTTGTACGATTGTGGACAATGGAATGGGCAGAATTCCCGTGGTATGGACAGGCACAATCCTGATGTGTGGCTCCATGGGCCCCAGCCTGAAGGGTCTGTGGGCCAGGAATGTGGGGACAGAAGTCTGAAAACACAAACTCGGCTTAGGTTTGGGAAGTAGGTATGGCAGGCCAGATCTACAGACCGTGAGGAGAACGCTTCGGGATACGACAAAAGAGCGAGTGTGAGGCGATTGCTCAGACTTTTGTCTCTGGATTTGTTGTCAACGATGGCTGTGGAATCTCGGGGAGGGCTCATGGGCCATGGACGAGACTTCCTCTCTGTGAATTTGGTCCAATCCCAATTGTTTGGGGTCAATCTGAAGGATGGGAGGAGTCCTTTTAGTTTTGTTACCTCAGGTGTCCCATCAAAAAAGGGATTCCGAAGCAGAGCTCTGGGGAGGGATGAATGGACATCCCGAACAATCCAATTGGGGTGAGGTCGAGAACCGAGCAGGTTGATCCTCATTTGGGGTTTATGGAGATCCCCATAGAGCAACGTTTTTCTTCTGGAGGGCCATCATAGGGCTGCATTTTGGTTCCAGAATTCCAAGTCTTGAGGGCATGTTTGCCAGGAGTGTGAGGGAGGAAGTCTGAAAACACAAGGTATCACGAGGTTTGGGCCCACTGTGCAGAGGATGAATCGAGATCTCCTGCATCTGAGGTCAGGGCGAGTATCAGATGTTGCCTCAAGCTGGAGTTTGTGTCCATGATGGCCCCTTCCTGAAGTGGGTGGGGGCGTCATGAGGCCAGGGTGGTTTCCCTACGCTGGGAGTTGTGAGCTGCTCCAAACTTCAAAGTTTCCTTCTTCAGGACAGTCGAGTACTATTGGATGGTTCCAGGATGCCCCATACAGAAAGACTCGAGAGCAGGGGCCTAAGCATGGATGCCGAGAAACGCCAACTCACCTTCCCATTGCCTGGTCGAGACAAGGCACGCTCAATCTGCGGGCTCTTGGGTGAGCTACCCAGAAGGCTGAGTTTAAATGGACTTTCCTGAGGATGAGTCATAATGTGGGTTGGTGGCCATGGAGACCTTGGAATGTGGCCGTAGCTAAGGGACTCTGCAGGAGTCTTCAACCCGAAGGGTTTGACACAACTCCAACAAGGAAGCTTTGCATGCGGAGATGAGAGGTGTTCTGTCTGGTGCCTCAGGATAGCCCCTTATGCTGGTCTTCGAACCCAGGCCTCTGAGGAGTGATACCTGGACACCAAAGCAAGAGTTCATAATAGGGCGTAGGGGCCTGTCTGGTTCAATCTTCTGTCTCTGCGGATATCAGTCTGTGTGTCTGCATGGAGGTAGTAGTTGCTCAGCTGGTGTCATAATGCCCCTGTTTGTCCAGTGCGGCTTGCGGTAGTGGGATGTTCTTGGGGACCTTAAGGTTTCTACTATTTTGTAGAGTTGTGGCCAATGGAATGGGCAGTTTCTTAGGAGAGAGCAGGCACATTTCTGTGGTGTGGCTCCAGAGACCCCAGCTGAAGGCGGTGTGGGCCACGGCTGTGCAGACAGACATCCAAAAACCCAAACACAGCTCAGGTTTGGGGCCGAGGTTATGGCAGGCCTGATCTACAGTCCGTGAGGGGAGCTCCTCTGGTTATGAAAGAAAGGTGAGAGGGAGGCAGTCGCTCAGTCTTTTGTCTCTGGATATTTTGTCCACAATGGCCGTTTAATGTAGGAGTTGCCTCATGGGTCGTTGAAGTCTCCCTCTAAGGTAGTTTGTCCAGCCCCCAAGAGTTTGGGGTCATTCTGTGGGAAGGGAAGAGTCCTGTTTTCTGCTTCATGTGTCCCCCCAGTAGAGGGATTCTGGAGCATAGCAGTGGGTACTGACAACTGGAATACTCGCTCTCTGGTTAAGCCTGGGGGCCTATGGATATGACAAGCCCCATATGCAGGACCTTGGTCCAGCCACTGAGAGGCGTTACTTTAATACGGGACTCACGCTACAGGTCACAATGCATGTCTGTGCCCTAGGCGGCCCTCAAGCACTGGCGGGGCCTTTCCGACAATGCAGGTTTTCCCACATTGAACGTTGGACAACATGCCAACCACAAGGCTTCTGGCCATGGGGAAGGAGGAATTCTAATTTCTGCATCACGTTCACCCCTGGGCAGTGATTGGAGATAAGGTCTAGGTTCTGAAGCCTGAAAACCGAGGTTGGGAAGAGATGACGAACTACAGCCATAGCGGGTCCCTTGTGTCCAGGTTGGAGCCAGCTGTCTAGGTGTCGTTTGGGATGTCTTGTCTCAGGCTGTGCCAGATAGGGCATTCGTATTCAGGGTAGGCTGTATAATTGCTTTACAGTCGAGTGGCATGCATTAGATAATCATTTGCGGTTTCTTATTAGCAGCATAGGGCAAAGTTTTTCTTCTGGAGGGCAGGCAGAGTGCTGCATTGTGGCTTCGGAATTCCCAAACTGGAGGGCTTGTGGGCCAGGAGAGTGAGGATGGAAGTCTGAGAACACAAGCTACGCTTAGGTTTCGGGGAATGGACATGGCAGGCACACTCTGCAGAGCTGAATTGAGATCTCATGAGTCTGAAGTCAGGTCGAGGATCAGACTTTGGCTCAGGTTGGAGTTTCTGTCCATGTTGGCCCCTTCATGAAGGGGGGGGCATTATGAGGCCATGGGGGTTTTCCCACTATTAGAGTTGTGAGATGCTCCAAACCGCAAGGATTCCTTCTGTGGGACAATTAAGATTTGTTGGATGGCTCCAGGACGTTTCATAAGGTATTTTTCCAGAACAGGGTTTTAAGTATGGATGCCTGGGCAGAAAGCCTCAATTCCAATTGTCTCCTAACAACAAGAAACGTTTGATATGCTGGTTTGGGGTAGCATCAGAGGGGGCTGAGTTGGAATGGACTTTCCTGAGGATGGTCTTAAATGAGTTGAAATGGACTTTCCTGAGGATGGTCTTAATGTTGGTTTGAGTCCATTGAGACCTTGGTATGGGGCAGTGGCACCAGGGCCCTGAAGGATTCTCCTAACCAGAGGTGATAACAATGCTCCAATGAGCAAGTTTTCCATGGGGAGACGAGATTTGTTCTTATTGGTGCCTCAGGAAACCACCATTTGCTGGTATTGGAAATGAGGCCTCTGAGGAGAGATGCCTGGAAACCAAAGCAATGGATCTGATTAGGGCCTAGGGGCCTGTCCGGTTCAATATTCTTCTCTGGGGACATCTGTTGTCTGAGTGGAGGTAGTTGCTCAGCTGGTTTGAGATCACACCTGTTTGTCCTGGGCGGCCTACACTATTGGGATGGCCTCGGTAACTTTGGAGGTTTTTCCTAATTTGCAAGGTTGTGGCCAATGGAATGGGAGGAATTCTCTTGAAAGGGAAGCACAGTCCTGAGGTGTGGCTCCAGGGACCCAAGTGTGGAGCGTGTGTGGTCCAGGGCTATTTGGACAAAAGTCTGAAAACACAAACTCCACTTAGGTTTGGGTCTGTAGGTATGGCCGGCCCGATATATAGACCGTGAGGAGAACTCTTCGGGATATGAACAAAGGGCGAAAGTGAGGTGCTTGCTCATGCTTATTTTTTTCTGGATATGTGTCACCGATTGCCATGGAATGTCCGGGTGTCCTCATGGGCCATCGATGAGGCTCCCTTTCTGGGGATTTGAACCAATCCAAGAGTTTGGGGTCATTCTGTGGGAAGGGAGGAGGCCTTTCTGGTTTTTTTTTTTTACCTCAGGTGGACCACCAAAAGAGGGATTCCACAGCAGAGTCCTGGGGAGGGGCTACTGGACAACCAGAACTCTGGTTAACATTGGGACCTAAGAACATGGCAAGCCCCATATGTGGGCTCTTGGTCCAGACACTGAGAGGCCTTCCTTGAGCATAGGGCTCAAATTGAGTTTCACAATGTGTTTTTGTGCCAAGGACCCCCACAAGTAAGGGCGTGGCCTAATGTACCATGCTGGTTTATCCTGCACTGAACGTTGCACAATATGGCAACCACAAGTTTTCTGGACATGGGGAAGAAGGAGTTCTAATTTCTGCAACACTTTCACTCCTGGACTGTGATTGGATTTAAGGTCTAGGTTCTGAAGCCTGAAAACTGAGGTTGGGAAGAGATGAAGACCTAAGGCCATGGTGTGACTGATGTGCTCAGTGTTCGGCCAGCTGTTGAGTGTGGGTTGGGAGGTGCAGGCTCAGGCTGTGGCACACAGGGAATTAGTGCCCAGGCTAGATTGTATCATTGGGGTGCAGTCGAGTTTCGTGCAGGTTGGTACTCATTTGTGGTTACTGGGTAGCCCCAGAAGGCAATGTTTTTCTTCTGGAAGGAAGACACAGTGCCACATAATGGCTCCAGAATTCCCAAACTGGAAGGCTTGTGGGCCAGGAGTGTGAGGAAAAAAATCTGAGAACACAAGCCAGACTTAGATTTCGGGGTGAGGGTGCGGCAGGAACCCTCTGCAGAGATGATTCGAGATCCCGTGTACCTGAAGACAGAGCTAGGATCAGACGTTGGCTCAGGTTGGAGTTTCTGTCCATGACGGCCCCTTCATGAAGGGGAGGGTGTCACGAGGCCATGGAGGTTTTCCCACGATGGGAATTGTGAGTTGCTCCAAACCGCAATGATTCCTTCTGTGGGACATTCGAGACCTGCTGGATGGCTCCAGGACATCCCATAAGGAAGTTATCCAGAGCAGGGTTCTAAGGATGGATGCCTGGGCAGCCTGCCTCCCATTCCAGGTGTCTCATAGCGCCAAGGCAAGTTCGATCTGCTGGATCTAGGGGAGTAACCGAGGTGGGTGTGTTGAAATGGGTGAGTTGAGGATGGTTCATAATGTGCATTTGTGTCCATGGCGACCTTGGAATGGGGTGCTTGATCCGGGGCCTTGAGGGATGTTCATAACCGGAGGTTTTGATGGAGCTCTAAAGAGTACGTTTCCTATGTAGAGAAGAGAATTGTTTTGATGAGTGCCTAAGGAATCTCCCATATGCTGGTATTGGAAACCAGGCCTCTGAGGAGAGATGCCTGGAAACAAAAGCAATAGATATGATTAGGGCCTAGGTGCCTGTCTGGTTCAATCTCTTTCCTGGGGATACGTGCCTATGGATCTGAGGGGAGGTAGTTGCTCGGCTTGTGTCAGATCGCCCCTGTTTGTCCTGGGCAGCCTATAATATTGGGAATGGCCTCGGGACTTTGGAGTTTCTCCTAATCTATAGGGTTGTGGCCAATGGAATGGGCAGAAATCCCCTGGAGAGGGCAGGCACAGTTCTGAGTTTGGCTCTAGGGGCCCAGCCTTGAGGGTGTGTGGGCCAGGCCTGTGGGGACAGAAGTCTGAAAACACAAATTCCGCTTAGGATTGGGGACATAGGTATGGCACGCCCAATCTACAGACCGTGATAACACTTCGGGATATGAAAAAGGGTGAGTTTGAGGTGCTTGCTCAGGTTTTGTCTCTGGATTTGGGTCAACAATGTGGGTCGAATGCTGGCGTGGCCTCATGGGTTGTGGAAGGCTTTCCTTCTCTGAGGATTGGACCCAATCCCAAGAGTTTGGGTACATTCTGTGGGATGGGAGGTGTCCTTTCTGTTTTTTATTTTATTTTATGTACCTCATGTGTGCCAATAAAAGAGGGATTCCAGAGCAGAGTCCTTGGTAGGGACAACTGGATAACCCCACCTCTGTTTAAGTTTGGGGGCATAGGGGCATGGCAAGTCCAATATGTGGGCTCCTGATTCAGACACTGAGAGGTCTTCCTTGAGGACAGGGCTCATGCTGAGGGTCACAATGCCTATTTGTGCCCAACAAGGCCCTCAAGCATGGGAAGGGCCTCATGGGCCACGCTGGATTCTCCTACACTGAACGTTGGAGAATATGCCAATCACAAGGTTTCCGGCCATGGCGAAGGAAGAGTTGTGATTTCTGCATCACGTTCACCCCTGGACAGTGATTGGAGTTTAGGTCTAGGTTCTGAAACCCGAAAACCGAGGTTGGGAAGAGATGAAGACCTAAGGACCTGATGGGTACAATGAGCTCAGTGTGTGGCTAGCTGTTGAGCGTACTTCTGGAGGTGTGGGCTCATGCTGTGTCAGACAGGGCATTAGACAGGATAGACTGTATATTTGGGGTGCCGTCGAGTGGCGTTCAGTAGATCCTCATTCGGGTTTCTAGGTAGCTCCATAAGGCAAAGTTTTTCTTCTGGACGGCAGGCAGAGTGCTGCATTGTGGCCCCAGTATTGCCAAATTGTAGGGCTTTGGGGCCAGCGGTGTGAGGACGGTAGTCTGAGAACACAAGCTAGGCTTAGTTTTTGGGGTAGGGCACAGAAGGCACACTCTGCAGAGCTGAATCAAGATCTCATGCACCTGAAGCCAGGGCGAATATCAGACATTTGCTCAGGTTGGAGTTTCTGTCCATGATGGCCCCTTTATAAAGTGGAGCGTCTCAAGAGGCTATGAAGATTTTCCCACAATGGGAGTTGTGAGATGCACCAGACTGCAAAGATTCCTTCTGTGGGAAACTTGAGACCTGTTGGATGGCTCTAGGATGTCCCATATGGAACGACTCCAGAGTAGGGTTCTAAGGATGGATTCCTGGGCAGCCCGCCTCCCATTCTAGTTGTCTCCTAGCAACAAGGCAGGTTTGATCTGCAGGCCCTGGGGGACAAACCAAGGGGGATGAGTTGACATGGACTCTACCGAGGATAGATCATAATGTGGGTTTAAGTCCATGGAGACCTTAGAATGGGGCGCTTGATCCGGGGCCCTGAAAGATTCTCCTAAACAGAGGTTTTTATAGAGCTCCAATGAGTACATTTCCTATGTGGAGACGAGATTTTTCTATGAGTGCCTCAGTAATCCCCCATATGCTGGTATTGGTAACCAGGCCTCCGAGGAGTGATGCCTGGAAACAAAAGCAATGGATATGATTAGGGCCTAAGTGTCTGTCCAGTTCAATCTTATTCTATGGGGATATCTGTCTCTGGGTCTGAGTGAAGGTAGTTTCCTAACTTGTGAAAGATCATCCCTGTTTGTCCTCGGCAGCCAACACTATTGGGATGGCCTCGGGGAGTTTGGAGGTTTCTCCTAATCTATAGGGTTGTGGCCAATGGAAATGGCAGAATTCCCCTGGAGAAAGAAGACAGAGTCCTCAGCTGTGGCTCCAGGGGCCCCAGCTTGGATGGTGTGTGGGCCAGGACTGTGGGGACAGAAGTCTGAAAACACAAACTCAGCTTAGGTTTGGGGATGTATGTATGAAGGCTCGATCTACAGACCGTGAGAATTTTCCTGGCTATGAACAAAGGGCGAGTATGTGGCGTTTGCTCAGGCTTTTGTCTCTGGGTTTTGTGCCTACGGTGGCCGTGGAATGTCGGGGTGTCCTCAAGGGCCATGGACAAGTCTTTCTCTGGTGATTTGGCCTGATCCCAAGTCGTTGGGATCATTCTGTGGATGGGAAGAGTCCTTTCTGTATTTTTTTTTTTTTACCTCAGGTGTCCCACCAAAGAGGGATTCCAGAGCAGTGCCCTGAGTAGGGGTGACTAGACATCTCTAACTCTGGTTGAGATTGGGGGACTAGGGGCTTGGCAAGCCCCATATGTGGGCTGTAGTTCCAGTCACTAAGAGGCTTTACATGAGGATAGGGCTCACGCTGAAGGTCACAATGTGTGTTTGTACAAATTGTAGCCCTCAGGGATAGGTGGGGCCTCATAGTCCATGCTGCTTTCTCCTACAATGAACGTTGGACAACATGCCAACCACAAGGTTTCTTGCCATGGAGAAGGAGAAGTTCTGATTCTTGTATCACATTCACTCCTGAGCAGTGAGTGGAGATAAGGTCTAGGTTCTGAAGGTGTAAACTGAGGTTGGGTAGAGAGGATGGCCGAAAGCCATTGTGGGTTTGATTTGCTCAGTGTACGGCCAGCTGTATGGGTGTTGGACCGGAGGTCTGCCTTCAGGCTGTGTCAGACAGGGCTTTAGTGCACAGGCTAGATTGTATAATTGGGGTATGGTCGAGTGGCATACAGGTTGTTACTCATTTGGCATTTCTGGTTAGCCCTATAGGGCAACATTTTTCTTCTGGAGGGCAGGCAGAGTGCTGCATTGTGTCTCCAGAATTGCCAAACTGGAGGGGTGTGGCCAGGATTGTGAAGACAGAAGTTTGAGAACACAAGTTAGGCTTAGGTTTCGGGGCGAGGGCACAGCAGGGACACTCTCAAGTGCTGAATCGAGATCTCGTGCTTCTGAATTCAGGGCGCCGATCAGACGTTGGCTTAGGATGGAGTTTCTGTCCATGATGGCCCATTTATGAAGGTGTGGGGCTTCATGAGGAAATGGAGGTTTTCTCACAGTGGGATTGTGTGATGCTTCAAACCACAAGGATTCATTCTGCGAGACAGTCAAGACAGGTTGGTTGGATTCAAGACGTCCCATAAAGAAATTCTCCGGAGCAGGGTTCTAAGGATGGATGCCTGGGCAGCCCACCTCGCATTCCAACTGTCTCCTATGACAAGGCAGGTTTGATCTGCTGGCTCTGGGTGAGCAGCCGAGAGGGCTGATTTGAAATGGACTCTCCTGAGGATGGATCATAATGTAAATTTGTGTCCTTGGAGACCTTGGAATTGGGCCATGGTGCCAGCGCCCTGAAGGATCCTCCTAACCTGAGGTATTGACACAGCTCCAAAGAGCAAGTTTCTCATGTGGAGATGAGATCTGTTCTGATTGTTTCCTTAGGAAACCCCCATATTCTGATATTGGAAACCAGGCCTCTGAGGAGAGATACATAGAAACCAAAGCAATGGGTCAGAAGTTGGCTCAGGTTGGAGTTTCTGTCCATGATGGCCCGTTTATAAAGGGGAGCATCTCATGAGGCCATGTAGGTTTTCCCACGATAGGAGTTGTGAGATGCTCCAATCTGCAAGGATTCCTTCTGCAGGACAGTCAAGACCTGTTGGAAGGCTCCCAGGACATCCCATATGGAACGGCGCCAGAGCAGAATTCCAACGATGGATGCCTAGAGAGTCTGCTTTGCATTCAAGTTGTCTCCTAGCGACAAGGCAGGTTTGATATTCTGGCTCTGGGGGAGTAATCAACGGGGCTCAGTTGAAATGTACTCTCCTGCCGAATGGTCATAAGGCAGGTTTGTGTCCATGGAGACCTTGGAATAGGGCGGTGGCTCCGGTTACCTGAAGCTTTCTCCTAACTGGAGGTTTTTACAGAGCTCCAAAGGATAAGTTTCCCATGTGGAGACAAGATTTGTTCTGATTGGTATCTCTGGAATCCCCCATATGCTGGTATTGGAAAACAGGCCTCTGAGGAGAGATGCTTAGAAACAAAAGCAATGGAACCAATTAGGTTCTAGGGGCCTGTCCAGTTTAATACCTTTCTCTTGGGATATCTGTCTACGGGTGAGTTGAGGTCGTTGCTCAGCTTGTGACAGATCACCCCTCTTTGTACTGGGCGGCCTACACTATTGGAATGGCCTCTGGGACTTTGGAGGTTTCTCCTAATCTGTAGGGTTGTGGCCAATGGAATGGGAAGACTTTCCATGGAGAGGGCAGGCACAGTCCTGAGGTGTGGCTCAGCCTGGAGGGTGTGTGGGACTGGGATGACAGGATAGAAGTCTGAAAACACGGTTTGGGGACGTAGGTATGGCAGGCCCGATCTACAGACTATGAGGAGAATTTTTTGCGCCATGACCTAAGGGTGAGGCTTATGTCTCTGTATTTTGTTTCAATAGTGGCCGTGGAATGTCGGGCTGGCCTCATGGGCTATGGAGGAGTCTTTCTCTCTGGGGATGGCCTGATCCCAAGTGATTGGGTTCATTCTGTGGGTGGGAGGAATCCTTTCTGTGTTTACTTACCTCAAATGTCCCACCAAAGAGGGATTCCAGAACAGAGCCCTGAGTAGGGGTGACTAGATGTCTCTACCTCTGGTTAAGATTGGGTGACTTGGGGCATGGCAGGCCCCATATGCGGGATCATGGTCCAGCCACTGAGAGGCTTTACTTGAGGACAGGGCTCAAACTGAGGGTCCCAATGTGTGTTTGTGCCCACCGCAGCTCTTAAGCATGGGCAGGGCCTCAGGGACCCTACACTACCCTCAGGGGCCCTACTACTACTCCTGTAGGCCCCGAAGGGGTCCTACACTGAACTTTGGATAAGATGCCAACCACAAGATTCTGGCGAGATGGAAGGAGGAGTTATGGTTTCTGCATCACGTTCACCCATGGGAAATGAGTAGAGATAAGGTCTAGGTTTCTGTAGCCTGAAAACCAGGTTGGAAAGATATTGCAACCTAAGGCCATGGCGGTTCATATGTTCTCAGTGTACGGCAAGCTGTCTGGGTGTCGGTTGGGAATTCAGGCCTCAGGATGTGTCAGACAGGGCATTAGTGCTCAGGCTAGACTATATAATTGGTGTACAGTTGAGTGGCATGCAGGTTTATCCTCATTTGAGGTTTCTGGGTAGACCCATTTGGCATCGTTTTTCTTCTAGAGGGCAGGCAGAGTGCAGCACTGTGTCATCGGAAATCCCAAAATGGAGGGCGTGTGGTCCAGGAGAGTGAGGACGGAAGTCTGAGAACACTAGCTATGCTTAGGTTTTGGGGTGAGGGCACAGCAGGTACACTATGAAGAGCTAATCAAGATCTCGTGCATCTGAAGTCAAGGTGAAGATCAGCCGTTGGGTCAGGTTGGAGTTTCTTTCCATGATCCGCCTTCATGAAGATTGGGGGCATCATGTGACTTTGGAAGCTTTCCATATGAGTTGTGAGGTGGTCCATGCACAAGGACTCCTGTGAGACAGTCGAGACCTGTTGGATGGCTCAAGGATGTCCCATAAGGAACGAGGCAAGAGCAGGATTCTAAGAGTTCTAAGGATCTCTAAGGAGAGATGCCTGGAAACCAAAGCAATGGATCCGATAGGTGCCTATGGGCCTGTTCCTTCCTTTTTACCTCTGGGGACATCAGTCTACGGGTCTGAGTGCCGGTAGGTTCACAGATGACCCCAGATTGCCCCTGTTTGTCCTGGGAAGCCCCAAATATACGGATGGCCTCAGGGGCTTTGGAGGTTTATCCTATTAGTAGGGTTGTGGCCATTGGAATGGGCACATACAATTCCCTTGGAGAGGGCAAGCACAGACTTCATGTTTGGCTCCAGGGGCCTGAGCCTGTAGGGTGTGTAGGCCAGGGCTGTTTGGACAGTTGTCTGAAAACACAAATTCGGCTTATGTTTCGGGTCATAGGTATGGCAGGACTGATCTACAGACCATGAGGAGAACTCTTCGTGATATGAAAAAAGGGCGAGTGAGAGGCTCTTGCTCAAGTTTTTGTCTCTGGATAGCGTGTCACTCATGGTCGTGAAATTTCCGGGTGACTTCATGGGAAATGGACGAGTCTTACTCTCTGGGGGTTGGGCCCCGTCCAAAGAGTTCGGGGTCATTCTGTGGGATGGAAGTAGTCCATTGTTCTGTTGTTGTTGATTTGTTTTGTTTTGTTTTTCAAACTCTGGTGTCCCACCAAATGAGGGATTCCAGAGTAGATCCCTGGGGAGGGGCTACTGGACAACCAGAAATCTGGTTATAAATTGGGGCCTAGGGACATGTCAGGCCCATTATGACATCTAATGGTCCAGCCACTGAGAGGACGTACAAGAGGACAGGACTCACACTGAGGGTCACAATGCGTGTTTATGCCCTCGTCGCACTCAAGAATGGGCGGGGCGTCAGGGTGAATGCTGGTTTCTCCTACACTGAACGTTGGACAACATGCCAACCACATGGTTTCTTGCCTTGGGTAAGGAAGAGTTCTGATTTCTGCATCAAGGTGGCCCCTGGGCAGTGATTGGAGATAAGGTCTAGGTTTTGAAGACTGAAAACTGAGGTAGGTAAGAGATGATGACCTAATGCCGTGACGGGTCTGATGTGCTCAGTGTGCGGTCAGCTGTCTGGGTGTTGGTCACGAGGTCCGGGCTCAGGTTGTCAGACAGTGCATTAGTGCCCAGGTTAGACTATATATTTTGGGTGCCTTCGAGTGACGTATAGGTTCTTATCTGAAGAACTCTTCAGGATATGAAGAATGAGCGAGTCTGAGGCGCGTGCTCAGGCTTTTGTCTCTGGATTTTGTATCAGCGATGGCCGTGGAATGTTGGGGAGGCCTCATGGGCCATGGACGAATCTTGCTCTCTGTGGACTTGGCCCGATCCCAATTGTTTTTCGTCAATCTGTGGGATGGGAGGACTCCTTTTAGGTTTGTTACCTCAGGTGTCCGACCAAAAGAGGAATTCCAAATCAGAGCCCTGGGGAAGAGTGAAGGGACAACCCGAACTATGGTTAAAAATGGGGGCCTAGGGGCATGGCAAGCCCACTATGCTGTCTCTCCATCCAGCCACTGAGAGACCTTACCTGAGGACTGAGCTCAGGCTGAGGGTCACAATGTGTGTTTATGACCAATGTGGCCCGCAAGCATGGGCGGGGCCTCATGGGCCACTCTGGTTTCAAGTACATTGAACCTTGGACAACATGCCAAACACAAGGTTTCTTGCCATGCGGAAAGCGTTCTGAATTCTGCATCATTTTCAAACCAGGGCCGTGATTGGAGTTAAGGTCTAGGTTCTGAAGCCTGAAACCCGAGATTGAGAAGAGATGAAGACCTAAGGCCATGGCAGGGCATATGAGCACAGTGTGCGGCCAGCTGTCTGGCTGGGGCCAGGAGGTCCAGACTCAGGCTGTCTCAGAAAGGGCGTTAGTGCCCAGGTCAGCCTATATATTTGGGGTACAGCCGAATGGCGTGCAGGTTGAATCTCATTTGGGGTTTCTGGGTAGCCCCAGACGGCAATGTTTTTCTTCTGGAGGGCAGGCAGAGTGCTGCATTGTAGTTCTGGATTGCCAAACTGGAGGGCTTGTGGGCCAGTAGTCTGAGGACAGAAGTCTGAGAACCCAAGCTAGGCCTAGGTTTCTGGGTGAGACCTGAATCTAGATCTCGTGCATCTGAAGTCAGGGCGAGGATCAGACGATCGCTCAGGTTGGACATTCTGTCCCTGATGGGCCCTTCTTGAAGTGGGGCGTGGATCACGAGGCCATGCGGGTTTGCCCACGATGGGAGTTGTGAGAAGCTCCCAACTGCAAAGATTCTTCTGCAGGACAATTGAGACCTGTTGGTTGGCTCCAGGACAACGATTCCGAGCAGGGTTCTAAGGATGGATGGCTGGGTAGCCCATCTCGCATTCCAATTGTCTGCCAGCAACAAGTCAGGTTAGATCTGCTGGATCTGGGGGAGCAACCGAGGAGGCTGAGTTGAAATGGACTCTCCCGTGGATGTGTCCTAATATGATAATATGTCTATGGAGACCTTGGAATGAAGCGGTGGCACTGGGGCCCTGAAGTGTTCTCCTAACGAGAGGCTTTCACACAGCTCCATCGTGCAAGTTTCCCATGTGTAGATGAGATTTGTTCTGATGGGTGAATGAAGAAACAGCCATATGCTGTTATTGAAATCCATTCCTCTGAGGAGAGATGCCTGGAAACCAAAGCAATGGATTGGATATGTGCCTAGGGGCCTGTTCGTTCCTTTTTACCTCTGGGGACATCAGTCTATGGGTCTGAGAGGCCGGTAGGTGCTCAGATGGGCCCAGATTGCCCCTGTTTGTCCTGGGAAGCCACAAATATTGGGATGGCCTCAGGGACTTTGGAGGTTTATCCTCTTAGTTGGGTTGTGGCCATTGGAATGGGCACACACAATTCCCTTGGAGAGGGCAAGCACAGCCGTCAGGTTTGTCTCCAGTGGCCTGAGCCTGTAGGGTGGGTAGGCCAGGGCTGTTTGGACAGTTGTTTGAAAACACAAACTCGGCTTATGTTTCGGGTCATAGGTAGGGCCGGACTGATCTACAGACCATGAGGAGAACTCTTCAGGATATGAAAATAGGGCGAGTGTGAGGCTCTTGCTCAAGTTTTTATCTCTGGTTATCGTGTCACACATGGTCGTGAAATTTCCGGGTGCCTTCATGGGAAATGGACGAGTCTTACTCTCTGGGGGTTTGGCCCCGTCCAAAGAGTTTGTGGTCATTCTGTGGGATGGAAGAAGTCCGTTGTTTTGTTGTTATTGATTTGTTTTGTTTTGTTTTTCAACCTCAGGTGTCCCAGCAAACGAGGGATTCCAGTGTAGAGCCCTGGGAGGGGCGACTGCACAAACAGAAATCTGGTTAAAAATTGGGGCCTAGGGACATGTCAAGCCCATTATGACATCTAATGGTCCAGCCACTGAGAGGACGTACAAGAGGACAGGACTCACACTGAGGGTCACAATGCGTGTTTATGCCCTCGTCGCACTCAAGAATGGGCGGGGCGTCAGGGTGAATGCTGGTTTCTCCTACACTGAACGTTGGAAAACATGCCAACCACATGGTTTCTTGCCTTGGGTAAGGAAGAGTTCTGATTTCTGCATCATAGTCACCCCTGGGCAGTGATTGGAGATAAGGTCTAGGTTTTGAAGACTGAAAACTGAGGTAGGTAAGAGATGATGACCTAAGGCCGTGGCGGGTCTGATGTGCTCAGTGTGCGGTCAGCTGTCTGCGTGTTGGTCACGAGGTCCGGGCTCAGGTTGTCAGACAGTGCATTAGTGCCCAGGTTAGACTATATATTTTGGGTGCCTTCGAGTGCCGTGTAGGTTCTTATCTGAAGAACTCTTCAGGATATGAAGAATGAGCGAGTCTGAGGTGCGTGCTCAGGCTTTTGTCTCTGGATTTTGTATCAGCGATGGCCGTGGAATGTTGGGGAGGCCTCATGGGCCATGGACGAATCTTGCTCTCTGTGGACTTGGCCCGATCCCAATTGTTTTTCGTCAATCTGTGGGATGGGAGGACTCCTTTTAGGTTTGTTACCTCAGGTGTCCGACCAAAAGAGGAATTCCAAATCAGAGCCCTGGGGAAGAGTGAAGGGACAACCCGAACTATGGTTAAAAATGGGGGCCTAGGGGCATGGCAAGCCCACTATGCTGTCTCTCCATCCAGCCACTGAGAGACCTTACCTGAGGACTGAGCTCAGGCTGAGGGTCACAATGTGTGTTTATGACCAATGTGGCCCGCAAGCATGGGCGGGGCCTCATGGGCCACTCTGGTTTCAAGTACATTGAACCTTGGACAACATGCCAAACACAAGGTTTCTTGCCATGCGGAAAGCGTTCTGAATTCTGCATCATTTTCAAACCCGGGCCGTGATTGGAGTTAAGGTCTAGGTTCTGAAGCCTGAAACCCGAGATTGAGAAGAGATGAAGACCTAAGGCCATGGCAGGGCATATGAGCACAGTGTGCGGCCAGCTGTCTGGCTGGGGCCAGGAGGTCCAGACTCAGGCTGTCTCAGAAAGGGCATTAGTGCCCAGGTCAGCCTATATATTTGGGGTACAGCCGAATGGCGTGCAGGTTGAATCTCATTTGGGGTTTCTGGGTAGCCCCAGACGGCAATGTTTTTCTTCTGGAGGGCAGGCAGAGTGCTGCCAAACTGGAGGGCTTGTGGGCCAGTAGTCTGAGGACAGAAGTCTGAGAACCCAAGCTAGGCCTAGGTTTCTGGGTGAGACCTGAATCTAGATCTCGTGCATCTGAAGTCAGGGCGAGGATCAGACGATCGCTCAGGTTGGACATTCTGTCCCTGATGGGCCCTTCTTGAAGGGGGGCGTGGATCACGAGGCCATGCGGGTTTGCCCACGATGGGAGTTGTGAGAAGCTCCCAACTGCAAAGATTCTTCTGCAGGACAATTGAGACCTGTTGGTTGGCTCCAGGACAACGATTCCGAGCAGGGTTCTAAGGATGGATGGCTGGGTAGCCCATCTCGCATTCCAATTGTCTGCCAGCAAAAAGACAGGTTAGATCTGCTGGATCTGGGGGAGCAACCGAGGAGGCTGAGTTGAAATGGACTCTCCCGTGGATGTGTCCTAATATGATTTTGTGTCTATGGAGGCCTTGGAATGAAGCGTTGGCACTGGGGCCCTGAAGGGTTCTCCTAAAGAGAGGCTTTCACACAGCTCCATCGTGCAAGTTTCCCATGTGTAGATGAGATTTGTTCTGAATGGGTGAGTCAAGAAAAAGCCATATGCTGTTATTGAAATCCAGGCCTCTGAGGAAAGATGCCTCGACACCAAAGCAATGGGTCCGATAGGTGCCTAGGGGCCTGTTCGTTCCTTATTACCTCTGGGGATATCAGTCTACGGGTCTGAGTGCAGGTAGATGCTCAGATCGGCTCAGATTGCCCCTGTTTGTTGGGAAGCCACAACTATTGGGATGGCCTCAGGAATTTTGGAGGTTTATCTTCTTAGTATTGTTGTGGCCATTGAATGGGCTCATACAATTCCCTTGGAGAGGCCAAGCAGAGTTCTCAGGTTTGGCCTCAGGGGCCTGAGCATGTAGGGTGTGTAGGCCAGAGCTGTTGGGACAGTTGTCTGAAAACAGAAACTTGGCTTATGTTTCGGGTCATAGGTATGGCAGGACTGATCCTCAGACCATGATGAGAATTCTTCGGGATATGAAAAAAGGGCGAGTGTGAGGCTCTTGCTCAAGTTTTTATCTCTGGATTTCATGCTATTCATGGTCATGAAATTTCCGGGTGACTTCATGGGAAATAGACGAGTCTTACTCCCTTGGGGTTTGGCCCAATCCAAAGAGTTTGGGGTCAGTCTGTGGGACGGAAGAAGTCCGTTTTGTTGTTGTTGTTGTTGTTGTTGTTTTGTTTTGTTCTTCAAACTCAGGCGTCCCACCAAATGAGGGATTCCAGAGTAGAGCCCTGGGGAGGGGCGATTGGACAACCAGAAATCTGGTTAAAATTGGGTCCTAGGGACATCTAGACTTGGGTTTCAGGGCAAGGGCACGGCATGTACCCCCTGAAGATCTGAAGCAATATCTCATGCATCTTAAGTCAGAGCGAGGATCAGATGTTGGCTCATCTTGGATTTTCTGTTCATGACAGCCCCTTCATAAAGGGAGCCGAATCTCGATGCCATGGAGGTTTTCCCACGGTGGGAGTGGTTGGATGCCCCCTCCTAGGATTCCTTCTGCGGGACAATTGAGACCTGTTGGACAGCTCCAGGACATCCCATATGGATGAGTCCAGACCAACGTTCGAGAATGGATGCCTGGGAAGCCCGCCTCGCATTCCAATTGTCTCCTAGCGACAAGACAGTTTAGATCTGATGGCTCTGCGGGAGCAACCGGGGTGAATGAGTTGAAATGGACTTTCCTGAGGATGGGTCTATGTGTGTTTGTGTCCATGAGGGCCTTGGAATGGGGCGGTGGCACCAGGACCCTGAAGTATTCTCCTCAGCTTTTGACATAGCTCCCATGCACAAGTTTCCTTGTGGAGACGAGGTTTGTTCTGATGGGTGCCTCAGGAAAACCCCAATGCTGGTATTGGAATCCAGGGTTTTGAGGAGACATGCCTGTAAACCAAAGCAATGGATCCGATTTTGGCCTAGGGTCCTGTCTGGTTCAATATACTTCTCTGGGGACATCCTTCTAGGGTATGAGTGGAGGTAGATGCTCAGCTGGTGACAGACTGACCTTTTTTGTCCCAGGCGACCTATACTATAGGGATGGCCTCAGAGTCTTTGGAGGTTTCTCCTAATTTGTACGATTTTGGACAATGGAATGGGCAGAATTCCCATGGATTGGGTAGGCACAGTCCTAATGTGTGGCTCCAGGGTCCCCAGCCTGGTTGGTGTGTGGCCCATGACTTTGAGGACAGAAGTCTGAAAACACAAACTCAGCTTATGTTTGGGGATGTAGGTATGGCAGGCCCGATCTACAAACCATGAGAAGACATCTTCAGGATATGAAGATAGTGCGAGTCTGAGGCGCTTGCTCAGACTTTTGTCTCTGGATTTTGTTTCAGCGATGGCCGTGGAATGTCGAGGAGGCCTCATTGGCCAAGGACGAATCTTCCTCTCTGTGGATTTGGACCGATGGCAATTGTTTTTCGTCAATCTGTTGGATGGAGGACTCCTTTCAGGGTTGTTACATCAGGTGTCCCACCAAAAGAGGAATTCCAAAGCAGAGCCCTGGGGTAGAATGAAGGGACAACCCGAACTACGGTTAAAAATTCGGGCCTAGGGGCATGGCAAGCCCAATATGCTGTCTCTTCATCCAGCCACTGAGAGGCCTTACCTGAGGACTGGGCTAAAGCTGAGGGTCACAATGTGAGTTTGCCACCTATTTGGCCTGCGAGCAATGGCGGGGCTTCATCGGACACACTGGTATCCACTACACTGAACGTTGGACAACAAGCCAACCACAAGGTTCTTGCCATTGGGAAGGAGTTCTGATTTCTGCATCATTTTCAAACCTGGCCAGTGATTGGAGATAAGGTCTATGATCTGAATCCTGAAAACCTGGTTGGGAAGAGATAACGACCTAAGGCAATGGCTGGTCCTATGTGCTCAGTGACCGGCAAGCTGTCTGGTTGGGGCCTGGAGGTCCAGGCTCAGGCTCTGTCAGAAAGGGCATTAATGCCCAGGTCAGCCTATATATTTTGGGTACAGCCAAGTGGCGTGCAGGTTGATCTTCATTTGGGGTTTCTGGGTAGCCCCAGAGGGCAATGTTTTTCTTCTGGAGGGCAAGCAGAGTGCTGCATTGTAATTCTGGATTGCCAAACTGGAGGGCTTGTGGGCCATTAGTCTGAGGACGGAAGTCTGAGGACACAAGATAGGCTTAGGTTTCTGGGTGAGGACATGGCAGGCACAATCTACAGACCTGAATCGAGATCTCGTGCATCTGAAGTCAAGGTGAGGATCAGACTAATTCTCAGTTTGGACCTTATGTCCCTGATCGCCCCTTCATGAAGGGAGGGGGTATCACGAGGCCATGGGGGTTTCTCACGCTGGGAGTTGTGAGAAGCTCCCAACTGCAAATATTCTTCTGCAGGAAAATTGAGACCCGTTGGTTGGCTCCAGGCCAGTGATTCCGAGCAGGGTTCTAAGGATGGATGGCGGGGTAGGCCACCTCGCATTCCAATTGTCTCCTAGCAACAAGACAAGTTAGATCTGCTGGATCTCGCGGAGCAACCGAATATGCTGAGTAGAATTGGACTCTCCCGTGCATGTGTCCTAATATGATTTTGTGTCTATGGAGACCTTGGAATGAAGCGGTGGCACTGGGGCCCTGAAGGGTTCTCCTAAAAAGAGGCTTTGACACACCTCCCACGTGCAAGTTTCCCATGTGTAGATGAGTTTTGTTCTGATGGGGGAGTCAAGAAATAGTCATATGCTGGTACTGAAATCCAGGCCTCTGAGGAAGATGCCTGGAAGCCAAAGCAATGGATCCGATTAGGGCTTAGGGGCCTGTTAATTCCTTTTTACCTCTGGGGATATCAGTCGACGAGTCTGAGTGCAGGTAGGTTCTCAGATGCTCTCAGATTGCTCCTGTTTGTCCTGGGAAGTAACCACTATTGGGATGGCCTCAGGGACTTTGGAGGTTTATTCTATTAGTAGGGTTGTGTCCATTGGAATGGGCACACAGAATTCCCTTGGAGAGGGCAAGTACAGTCCTCAGGTTGGCTCCAGGGGCCTGAGCCTGTAGGGTGTGTAGGCATGGGATGTTTGGACAGTTTGCTGAATACACAAACTCGGATTATGTTTCGGTCATAGGTATGGCAGGACTGATCTACAGACCATGAGGAGAACACTTCGGGATATGAATAAAGGGCGAGTGTGAGGCTCTTGCTCAAGTTTTTATCTCTGGATATCGTGCCATTCATGGTCATGAAATATCCGGGTGACTTCATGGGAAATGGACGAGTCTAACTCTCTGGGAGTTTGGCCCCGTCCAAAGAGTGTGAGGTCATTCTGTGGGATGGAAGAAGTCCGTTTTTTGTTTTGTTTTGTTTTCTTTTGTTTTGTTTGGTTGTTCAAACCTCACCAAATGAGGGATTCCAGAGTAGAGCCCTTGGGAGGGGCGATTGGACAACCAGAAATCTGGTTTAAATTTGGGGCCTAGGGACATGTCAGCCATTATGGCATCTAATGGTCTAGCCACTGAGAGGACGTACTAGAGGACAGGACTCACGCTGAGAGACACAATGCGTGTTTATGCCCTCGTTGCACTCAAGAATGGGCGGGGCCTCAGGGTGAATGCTGGTTTCCCCTACACTGAACTTTGGACAACATGCCAACCATAAGGTTTCTTGCCATGGGTAAGGAAGAGTTCTGATTTCTGCATCACACTCACCCCTGGGCAGTGATTAGAGATAAGGTCTAGGTTCTGAAGCCTGAAAACTGAGGTAGGGAAGAGATGATGACCTAAGGCCACCGCGGGTCTTATGGGCTCAGGGTGCGGTCAGCTGTCTGGATGTTGCTCAGGAGGTACCGGCTCAGGGTGTGTCAGACAGTGCATTACTGCCCAGGTTAGACTATATAATTTGGGTTCATTCGTGTGCCGTGTAGGTTTATTCTCATTTAATGTGCCCGGGCAGCTCATTGGGCAATATTTTGTTTCTCGAGGGCAGGCAGAGTGCTGCAATGATGGTCCGGAATTGCCAAACTTGTGGGCTTCGGGGCCAGGAGTGTGAGGACGGAAGTCTGAGAACACAAGCTAGACTTGGGATTCAGGGCGAGGGCACGGCATGTACCCCCTGAATATCTGAAACAATATCTCATGCATCTGAAGTCAGAGCGAGGATCAGACGTTGGCTCAGCTTGGATTTTCTGTTCATGACGGCCCCTTCATGAAGGGAGCCGAATCTGGAGGCCGTGGAGGTTTTCCCATGTTTGGAGTTGGGGAAGGCCCCCTCCAAGGATTCCTTATTCGGGACAATTGAGACGTGTTGGACAGCTCCAGGACATCCCATATGGATGAGTCCAGACCAACGTTTGAGGATGGATGCCTGGGAAGACCGCCTCGCATTTCAATTGTCTCCTAGCGAGAAGACAGTTAGGATCTGACGGCTCTGCGTGAGCAACCGGGGTGGCTGAGTTGAAATGGACTTTCCTGAGGATGGGTCTAATGTGTGTTTGTGTCCATGAGGGCCTTGGAATGGGGCGGTGGCACCGGGACCCTGAAGTATTCTCCTCAGCTTTTGACATAGCTCCCATGCACAAGTTTCCTTGTGGAGACGAGTTTGGTTCTGATGGGTGCCTCAGGAAAACCCCAATGCTGGTATTGGAATCCAGGGTTTTGAGGAGACATCCCTTTAAACCAAATCAATGGATCCGATTTAGGCCTAGGGTCCTGTCTAGTTCAATCTTCTTCTCTGGGGACATCCATCTAGGGTATGAGTGGAGGTAGATGCTCAGCTGGTGTCAGACTGACCTTTTTTGTCCCGGGCGACCTATACTATTGGGATGGCCTCAGGGAATTTGGAGGGTTCTCCTAACTTGTACGATTTTGGACAATGGAATGGGCAGAATTCCCATGGATTGGGTAGGCACAGTCCTAATGTGTGGCTCCAGTGTCCCCAGCGTGGAGGGTATGTGGCCCAGGACTTTGAGGACAGAAGTCTGAAAACACAAACTCAGCTTTTGTTTGGGGACATAGGTATGGCAGGCCCGATATACAAACCATGAGAAGACATCTTCAGGATATGAAGATATTGCAAGTCTGAGGCGCTTGCTTAGGCTTTTGTCTCTGGATTTTGTATCAGCGATGGCCGTGGAATGTCGAGGAGGCCTCATGGGCCATGGACGAATCTTGCTCTCTGTTGATTTGGCCAGATCCCAATTGTTTTTCGACAATCTGTTGGATGGACGACTCCTTTCAGGGTTGTTACATCAGGTGTCCCACCAAAAGAGGAATTCCAAAGCAGAGCCCTGGGGAAGAGTGAAGGGACAACACGAACTATGGTTAAAAATTGGGGCCTAGGGGCATGGCAAGCCCAATATGCTTTCTCTTCATCCAGCCACTGAGAGGCCTTACGTGAGGACTGGGACAAGGCTGAGGGTCACAATGTGTGTTTGCTACCTATCTGTACCGGGAGCAATAGCGGGGCCTCAAGGGACACACTGGTTTCCACTACACTGAACTTTGGACAACAAGCCAACCACAAGTTTTCCTGCCATCGGGAAGGAGTTCTGATTTCTGCATCATTTTCAAACCTGGGCAGTGATTGGAGATAAGGTCTAGGTTCTGAAGCCTGAAATCTGAGGTTGGGAAGGGATAACGTCCTAAGGCCATTGGGGGTCTGAAGTTCTCAGTTTGTAGCCAGCTGTATGGGTGGGCCTAGGAGGTCCAGGCTCAGGCTGCGTCAGAAAGGGCATTATTGCCCAGGTCATCCTATATATTTTGGGTATAGCCAAGTGTCGTGCAGGTTGATCTTCATTTGGGGTTTCTAGTAGCCCCAGAGGGCAATGTATTTCTTCTGCAGGGCAGGTAGAGTGCTGCATTGTAGTTCTGGATTGCCAAACTGTAGGGCTTGTGAGCCAGTAGTCTGAGTACAGAAGTCTGAGGACACAAGCAAGGCTTAGGTTTCTGTGTGAGGACATGGCAGGCACAATCTACAGACCTGAACCGAGATCTCGTGCATCTGAAGTCAGGGTGAGGATCAGACGATCGCTCAGGTTGGACCTTATGTCCCTGATGGCCCCTTTATGAAGGGGGTGGGATCATGTGGCCATGGGCGTTCTCTCACAATGGGAGTTCTGAGAAGCTCCCAACTGCAAATATTCTTCTGCAGGAAAATTGAGACCTGTTGGTTGGCTCCATGCCAACGATTCCGCCAGGGTTTTAAGGATGGATGGCTGGGTAGTCCACCTCATATTCCAATTGTCTCCTAGCATCAAGACAAGTTAGATCTGCTGGATCTCGCGGAGCAACCGAATACGCTCAGTTGAAATGGTCTCTCCTGTGGATGGGTCCTAATGTGTTTTTGTGTCTATGGAGACCTTGTAATGGGGCAGTGGCACACAGGCCCTGAAGTATTCTCCTAACTGGAGGTTTTGAGACATCTTTAAAGGATGATTTTCCCATGTGGACAAGAGATTTGTTCTGATTGCTGCCTCATGAAATCCCCATATGCTAATATTGGAAACCCGGCCTCTGAGGAGAGATACCTGTAACCGAAAGCAATGAATCTGATTCAGGCCTAGGGGCCTGTCTGATTCAATCTTCTTCTCTGGGGACATCCATCTACGCTGAGTAGAGGAAGATGCTCAGCTGGTTTCAGATGACCCTTGTTTGTCCTGGGCGGCCTACATTATTGGGATGTCCTTGGGGACTCTGGAGGTTTTCCTAATTTGTACGATTTTGGACAATGAAATGGGCAGAATTCCCGTGGTATGGACAGGCACAGTCCTGATGTGTGGCTCCATGGGCCCCAGCCTGAAGGGTCTGTGGGCCAAGAATGTGGGGACAGAAGTCTGAAAACACAATCTCGGCTTAGGTTTAGGAAGTAGGTATGGCAGGCCCGATCTACAGACCGTGAGGAGAACTCTTCGGGATACGACAAAAGAGCGAGTGTGAGGCGCTTGCTCAGACTTTTGTCTCTGGATTTGTTGTCAACGATGGCTGTGGAATCTAGGGGAGGCCTCATGGGCCATGGACGAGACTTCCTCTCTGTGAATTTGGTCCAATCCCAATTGTTTTGGGTCAATCTGAAGGATGGGAGGAGTCCTTTTAGTTTTGTTACCTCAGGTGTCCCACCAAAAGAGGGATTCCAAAGCAGAGCTCTGGGGAGGGATGAATGGACAACCCGACCAATCCAAGTGGGGTGAGGTCGAGAACCGAGCAGCTTGATCCTCATTTGGGGTTTATGGAGATCCCCATAGAGCAACGTTTTTCTTCTGGAGGGCCAGCATAGGGCTGCATTTTGGTTCCAGAATTCCAAGTCTTGAGGACATGTTTGCCAGGAGTGTGAGGAAGGAAGTCTGAAAACACAAGGTAGCAGGAGGTTTGGGCCCACTGTGCAGAGGCTGAATCGAGATCTCCTGCATCTGAGGTCAGGGCGAGTATCAGATGTTGCCTCAAGCTGGAGTTTGTGTCCATGACAGCTCCTTCCTGAAGTGGGTGGGGGCGTCATGAGGCCAGGGAGGTTTCCCTACGCTGGGAGTTGTGAGCTGCTCCAAACTTCAAAGTTTCCTTCTTCAGGACAGTCGAGTACTATTGGATGCTTCCAGGATGCCCCATACAGAAAGACTCGAGAGCAGGGGCCTAAGCATGGATGCCGAGAAACGCCAACTCACCTTCCCATTGCCTGGTCGAGAGAAGGCACGCTCAATCTGCGGGCTCTTGGGTGAGCTACCCAGAAGGCTGAGTTTAAATGCACTTTCCTGAGGATGAGTCATAATGTGGGTTGGTGGCCATGGAGCCTTGGAATGTGGCAGTAGCTAAGGGACTCTGCAGGATTCTCCAACCCGAAGGGTTTGACACAACTCCAACAAGGAAGCTTTCCATGTGGAGATGAGAGGTGTTCTGTCTGGTGCCTCAGGATAGCCCCATATGCTGGTCATCGAACCCAGGCCTCTGAGGAGTGATACCTGGACACCAAAGCAAGAGTTCATAATAGGGCCTAGGGGCCTGTCTGGTTCAATCTTCTGTCTCTGCAGATATCAGTCTGTGTGTCTGCATGGAGGTAGTAGTTGCTCAGCTGGTGTCATAATGCCCCTGTTTGTCCAGTGCGGCTTGCGGCAGTGGGATGTCCTTGGGGACCTTGAGGTTTCTACTATTTTGTAGAGTTGTGGCCAATGAAACGGGCAGTTTCTTAGGAGAGAGCAGGCACAGTTCTGTGGTGTGGCTCCAGAGACACCAGCCTGGAGATGGTGTGGGCCACGGCTGTGCACACAGACATCCAAAAACCCAAACTCAGCTCAGGTTTGGGGCCGAGGTTATGGCAGGCCTGACCTACAGTCCGTGAGGGGAGCTCCTCTGGATATGAAAGAAGGGTGAGAGGGAGGCAGTCGCTCAGTCTTTTGTCTCTGGATATTTTGTCCACAAAGGCCGTTTAATGTAGGAGTTGCCTCATGGGTCGTAGAAGTCTCCCTCTCTGGTAGTTTGTCCAGCCCCCAAGAGTTTGGGGTCATTCTGTGGGAAGGGAAGAGCCCTGTTTTCTGCTTCATGTGTCCCCCAGTAGAGGGATTCTGGAGCATAGCAGTGGGTACTGACAACTGGAATACTCGCTCTCTGGTTAAGCCTGGGGGCCTATGGATATGACAAGCCCCATATGCAGGATCTTGGTCCAGCCACTGAGAGGCGTTACTTTAATACGGGACTCACGCTACAGGTCACAATGCATCTCTGTGCCCTAGGCGGCCCTCAAGCACTGGCGTGGCCTTTCCGACAATGCAGGTATTCCCACATTGAACGTTGGACAACATGCCAACCACAAGGTTTCTGGCCATGGGGAAGGAGGAATTCTAATTTCTGCATCACGTTCACCCCTGGGCAGTGATTGGAGATAAGGTCTAGGTTCTGAAGCCTGAAAACCGAGGTTGGGAAGAGATGACGAACTACAGCCATAGCGGGTCCCTTGTGTCCAGGTTGGAGCCAGCTGTCTAGGTGTCGTTTGGGATGTCTTGTCTCAGGCTGTGCCAGACAGGGCATTCGTATTCAGGGTAGGCTGTATAATTGCTTTACAGTCGAGTGGAATGCATTAGATAATCATTTGGGGTTTCTTATTAGCAGCATAGGGCAAAGTTTTTCTTCTGGAGGGCAGGCAGAGTGCTGCATTGTGGCTTCAGAATTCCCAAACTGGAGGGCTTGTGAGCCAGGAGAGTGAGGACGGAAGTCTGAGAACACAAGCTAGGCTTAGGTTTCGGGGAATGGATATGGCAGGCACACTCTGCAGAGCTGAATTGAGATCTCATGAGTCTGAAGTCAGGTCGAGGATCAGACTTTGTCTCAGGTTGGAGATTCTGTCCATGTTGGCCCCTTCATGAAGTGGGGGGGCATTATGCGGCCATGGGGGTTTTCCCACTATTAGAGTTGTGAGATGCTCCAAACCGCAAGGATTCCTTCTGTGGGACAATTAAGATTTGTTGGATGGCTCCAGGACGTCTCATAAGGTATTTTTTCCAGAACGGGGTTCTAGGTATGGATGCCAGGGCAGACAGCCTCAAGTCCAATTGTCTCCTAGCAACAAGAAACGTTTGATCTGCTGGCTTGGGGTAGCATCAGAGGGGGCTGAGTTGGAATGGACTTTCCTGAGGATGGTCTTAAATGAGTTGACATGGACTTTCCTGAGGATGGTCTTAATATTGGTTTGAGTCCATTGAGACCTTAGTATGGGGCAGTGGCACCAGGGCCCTGAAGGATTCTCCTAACCAGAGGTGATAACAATGCTCCAATGAGCAAGTTTTCCATGGGGAGACGAGATTTGTTCTTATTGGTGCCTCAGGAAACCACCATTTGCTGGTATTAGAAATGAGGCCTCTGAGGAGAGATGCCTGGAAACCAAAGCAATGGATCTGATTAGGGCCTAGGGGCCTGTCCGGTTCAATATTCTTCTCTGGGGACATCTTTTGTCTGAGTGGAGGTAGTTGCTCAGCTGGTTTGAGATCACACCTGTTTGTCCTGGGCGGCCTACACTATTGGGATGGCCTCGGTAAATTTGGAGGTTTTTCCTAATTTGCAAGGTTGTGGCCAATGGAGTGGGAAGAATTCTCTTGAAAGGGAAGCACAGTCCTGAGGTGTGGCTCCAGGGACCCAAGTGTGGAGCGTGTGTGGTCCAGGGCTATTTGGACAAAAGTCTGAAAACACAAACTCCACTTAGGTTTGGGTCTGTAGGTATGGCCGGCCTGATATATAGACCGTGAGGAGAACTCTTCGGGATATGAACAAAGGGCAAAAGTGAGGTGCTTGCTCATACTTATTTTTTTCTGCATATGTGTCACCCATTGCCATGGAATGTCCGGGTGTCCTCATGGGCCATCGATGAGGCTCCCTTTCTGGGGATTTGACCCAATCCCAAGAGTTTGGGGTTATTCTGTGGGAAGGGAGGAGGCCTTTCTGTTTTTTTTTTTTTTTTTTTTACCTCAGGTGGACCACCAAAAGAGGTATTCCACAGCAGAGTCCTGGGGAGGGGCGACTGGACAACCAGAACTCTGGTTAACATTGGGACCTAAGAACATGGCAAGCCCAATATGTGGGCTCTTGGTCCAGACACTGAGAGGCCTTCCTTGAGCATAGGGCTCACATTGAGTTTCACAATGTGTTTTTGTGCCCAAGGAGCCCCTCAAGTCAGGGCGTGGCCTAATGTACCATGCTGGTTTATCCTGCACTGAACGTTGCACAATATGGCAACCACAAGTTTTCTGGCCATGGGGAAGAAGGAGTTCTTATTTCTGCAACACTTTCACTCCTGGACTGTGATTGGATTTAAGGTCTAGGTTCTGAAGCCTGAAAACTGAGGTTGGGAAGAGATGAAGACCTAAGGCCATGGTGTGACTGATGTGCTCAGTGTTCGGCCAGCTGTTGAGTGTGGGTTGGGAGGTGCAGGCTCAGGCTGTGGCACACAGGGAATTAGTGCCCAGGCTATACTGTATCATTGGGGTGCAGTCGAGTTTCGTGCAGGTTGGTACTCATTTGTGGTTACTGGGTAGCCCCAGAGGGCAACGTTTTTCTTCTGGAAGGAAGATACAGTGCCACATAGTGGCTCCAGAATTCCCAAACTGGAAGGCTTGTGGGCCGGGAGTGTGAGGAAAAAATTCTGAGAACACAAGCCAGACTTAGATTTCGGGGTGAGGGGACGGCAGGAACCCTCTGCAGAGATGATTCGAGATCCCGTGTACCTGAAGACAGAGCTAGCATCAGACGTTGGCTCAGGTTGGAGTTTCTGTCCATGACGGCCCCTTCATGAAGGGGAGGGTGTCACGAGGCCATGGAGGTTTTGCCACGATGGGAATTGTGAGATGCTCCAAACCGCAATGATTCCTTCCGTGGGCCAGTCGAGACCTGCTGGATGGCTCCAGGATATCCCATAAGGAAGTTATCCAGAGCAGGGTTCTAAGGATGGATGCCTGGGCAGCCTGCCTCCCATTCCAGGTGTCTCATAGCGCCAAGGCAAGTTCGATCTGCTGGATCTAGGGGAGTAACCGAGGCGGGTGTGTTGAAATGGGTGAGTCGAGGATGGGTCATAATGTGCATTTGTGTCCATGGAGACCTTGGAATGGGGTGCTTGATCCGGGGCCTTGAGGGATGTTCATAACCAGAGGTTTTGATGGAGCTCTAAAGAGTACGTTTCCTATGTAGAGAAGAGAATTGTTTTGATGAGTGCCTAAGGAATCTCCCATATGCTGGTATTGGAAACCAGGCCTCTGAGGAGAGATGCCTGGAAACAAAAGCAATGGATATGATGAGGGCTTAGGTGCCTGTCCAGTTCAATCACTTTCCTGGGGATACGTGTCTATGGATCTGAGGGGAGGTAGTTGCTCGGCTTGTGTCAGATCGCCCCTGTTTGTCCTGGGCATCCTATAATATTGGGAATGGCCTCGGGATTTTGGAGTTTCTCCTAATCTATAGGGTTGTGGCCAATGGAATGGGCAGAAATCCCCTGGAGACGGCAGGCACAGTTCTGAGTTTGGCTCTAGGGTCCCAGCCTTGAGGGTGTGTGGGCCAGGCCTGTGGGGACAGAAGTCTGAAAACACAAATTCCGCTTAGGATTGGGGACATAGGTATGGCACGCCCAATCTACAGACCGTGATAACACTTCGGGATATGTAAAAGGGTGAGTTTGAGGTGCTTGCTCAGGTTTTGTCTCTGGATTTGGGTCAACAATGTGGGTCGAATGCTGGCGTGGCCTCATGGGTTGTGGACGGCTTTCCTTCTCTGAGGATTGGACCCAATCCCAAGAGTTTGGGTACATTCTGTGGGATGGGAGGTGTCGTTTCTGTTTTTTTTTATTTTATTTTATGTACCTCATGTGTGCCAATAAAAGAGGGATTCCCGAGCAGTGTCCTTGGTAGGCAAACCTGGATAAACCCACCTCTGTTTAAGTTTGGTGGCCTAGGGGCATTGCAAGTCCAATATGTGGGCTCTTGATTCAGACACTGAGAGGTCTTCCTTGAGGACAGGGCTCATGCTGAGGGTCACAATGCCTATTTGTGCCCAACAAGGCCCTCAAGCATGGGAAGGGCCTCATGGGCCACGCTGGATTCTCCTACACTGAACGTTGGAGAATATGCCAACCACAAGGTTTCCGGCCATGGCGAAGGAAGAGTTGTGATTTCTGCATCACGTTCACCCCTGGACAGTGATTGGAGTTTAGGTCTAGGTTCTGAAACCCGAAAACCGAGGTTGGGAAGAGATGAAGACCTAAGGACCTGATGGGTACAATGAGCTCAGTGTGTGGCTAGCTGTTGAGCGTGGGTCTGGAGGTGTGGGCTCATGCTGTGTCAGACAGGGCATTAGACAGGGTAGACTGTATATTTGGGGTGCAGTCGAGTGGCGTTCAGTTGATCCTCATTCGGGTTTCTAGGTAGATCCATAAGGCAACGTTTGTCTTCTGGACGGCAGGCAGAGTGCTGCATTGTGGCCCCAGTATTGCCAAATTGTAGGGCTTTTGGGCCAGGGGTGTGAGGACGGTAGTCTGAGAACACAAGCTAGGCTTAGTTTTTGGGGTGAGGGCACAGAAGGCACACTCTGCAGACCTGAATCAAGATCTCATGCACCTGAAGCCAGGGCGAATATCAGACATTTGCTCAGGTTGGAGTTTCTGTCCATGATGGCCCCTTTATAAAGTGGAGCGTCTCAAGAGGCCATGAGATTTTCCCACAATGGGAGTTGTGAGATGCACAAGACTGCAAAGATTCCTTCTCTGGGACCCTTGAGAACTGTTGGATGGCTCTAGGATGTCCCATATGGAACGACTCCAGAGTAGGGTTCTAAGGATGGATGCCTGGGCATCCCGCGTCCCATTCTAGTTGTCTCCTAGCAACAAGGCAGGTTTGATCTGCAGGCCCTGGGGGAGAAACCAAGGGGGATGAGTTGACATGGACTCTACCGAGGATAGATCATAATGTGGGTTTAAGTCCATGGAGACCTTGGAATGGGGCGCTTGATCCGGGGCCCTGAAAGATTCTCCTAAACAGAGGTTTTTATAGAGCTCCAAAGAGTACATTTCCTATGTGGAGACGAGATTTTTCTATGAGTGCCTCAGTAATCCCCCATATGCTGGTATTGGTAACCAGGCCTCTGAGGAGAGATGCCTGGAAACAAAAGCAATGGATCTGATTAGGGCCTAAGTGCCTGTCCAGATCAATCTTATTCTATGGGGATATCTGTCTCTGGGTCTGAGTGGAGGTAGTTTCCTAACTTGTGAAAGATCATCCCTGTTTGTCCTGGGCAGCCAACACTATTGGGATGGCCTCGGGGAGTTTGGAGGTTTCTCCTAATCTATAGGGTTGTGGCCAATGGAAATGGCAGAATTCCCCTGGAGAGGGAAGCCACAGTCCTCAGGTGCGGCTCCAGGGGCCCCAGCTTGGATGGTGTGTGGGCCAGGACTGTGGGGACAGAAGTCTGAAAACACAAACTCAGCTTAGGTTTGGGGATGTATGTATGAAGGCTCGATCTACAGACCGTGAGAATTTTCCGGGCTATGAACAAAGGGCGAGTATGTGGCGTTTGCTCAGGCTTTTGTCTCTGGATTTTGTGCCTACGGTGGCCGTGGAATGTCGGGGTGTCCTCAAGGGCCATGGACATGTCTTTCTCTGGTGATTTGGCCTGATCCCAAGTGGTTGGGATCATTCTGTGGATGGGAAGAGTCCTTTCTGTATTTTTTTTTTTTACCTCAGTTGTCCCACCAAAGACGGATTCCAGAGCAGTGCCCTGAGTAGGGATGACTAGACATCTCTAACTCTGGTTGAGATTGGGGGACAAGGGGCTGGCAAGCCCCATATATGGACCGTAGTTCCAGTCACTAAGAGGCTTTACATGAGGATAGGGCTCACGCTGAGGGTCACAATGTGTGTTTGTGCAAATTGTAGCCCTCAGGGATAGGTGGGGCCTCATAGTCCATGCTACTTTCTCCTACAATGAACGTTGGACAACATGCCAACCACAAGGTTTCTTGCCATTCCGAAGGAGAAGTTCTGAATCTTGTATAACGTTCAATCCTGAGCAGTGAATGGAGATAAGGTCTAGGTTCTGAAGGTGAAAACTGAGGTTGGGTAGAGATGATGGCCGAAAGCCATTGTGGGTTTGATTTGCTCAGTGTACGGCCAGCTGTCTGGGTGTTGGACTGGAGGTCTGCCTTCAGGCTGTGTCAGACAGGGCTTTAGTGAACAGGCTAGATTGTATAATTGGTGTATGGTCGAGTGGCATGCAGGTTGTTACTCATTTGGCGTTTCTGGTTAGCCCTATAGGGCAACATTTTTCTTCTGGAGGGCAGGCAGAGTGCTGCATTGTGTCTCCAGAATTGCCAAACTGGAGGGGTGTGGCCAGGATTGTGAAGACCGAAGTCTGAGAACACAAGATAGGCTTAGGTTTCGGGGCGAGGGCACAGCAGGCACACTCTCAAGTGCTGAATCGAGATCTCGTGCTTCTGAATTCAGGGCGCGGATCAGACTTTGGCTTAGGATGGAGTTTCTGTCCATGATGGCCCATTTATGAAGGTGTGGGGCATCATGAGGAAATGGAGGTTTTCTCCCAGTGGGATTGTGTGATGCTTCAAACCACAAGGATTCATTCTGCGAGACAGTCAAGACAGGTTGGTTGGATTCAAGACGTCCCATAAAGAAATTCTCCAGAGCATGGTTCTAAGGATGGATGCCTGGGCAGCCCACCTCGCATTCCAACTGTCTCCTAGTGACAAGGCAGGTTTGATCTGCTGGCTCTGGGTGAGCAGCCGAAGGGGCTGATTTGAAATGGACTCTCCTGAGGATGGATCATAATGTAAGTTTGTGTCCTTGGAGACCTTGGAATTGGGCCATGGTGCCAGCGCCCTGAAGGATCCTCCTAACCTGAGGTATTGACACAGCTCCAAAGAGCAAGTTTCTCATGTGGAGATGAGATCTGTTCTGATTGTTTCCTTAGGAAACCCCCATATTCTGATATTGGATACCAGGCCTCTGAGGAGAGATACATAGAAACCAACGCAATGGATCAGAAGTTGGCTCAGGTTGGAGTTTCTGTCCATGATGGCCCCTTTATAAAGGGGAGCATCTCATGAGGCCATGTAGGTTTTCCCACGATAGGAATTGTGAGATGCTCCAATCTGCAAGGATTCCTTCTGCAGGACAGTCAAAACCTGTTGGAAGGCTCCCAGGACATCCCATATGGAACGGCGCCAGAGCAGGATTCCAACGATGGATGCCTAGAGAGTCTGCTTTGCATTCCAGTTGTCTCCTAGCGACAAGCCAGGTTTGATATTCTGGCTCTGGGGGAGTAATCAACGGGGCTGAGTTGAAATGTACTCTCCTGCCGAATGGTCATAATGCGGGTTTGTGTCCATGGAGACCTTGGAATAGGGCGGTGGCTCTGGTTACCTGAAGGTTTCTCCTAACTGGAGGTTTTTACAGAGCTCCAAAGGATGAGTTTCCCATGTGGAGACAAGATTTGTTCTGATTGGTATCTCTGGAATCCCCCATATGCTGGTATTGGAAAACAGGCCTCTGAGGAGAGATGCTTAGAAACAAAAGCAATGGAACCAATTACGTTCTAGGGGTCTGTCCAGTTGAATACCTTTCTCTTGGGATATCTGTCTACGGGTGAGTTGAGGTCGTTGCTCAGCTTGTGACAGATCACCCCTCTTTGTACTGGGCGGCCTACACTATTGGAATGGCCTCTGGGACTTTGGAGGTTTCTCCTAATCTGTAGGGTTGTGGCCAATGGAATGGGAAGAATTTCCTTGGAGAGGACAGGCACAGTCCTGAGGTGTGGCTCCAGGGGCCTCAGTCTGGAGGGTGTGTGGGACAGGGATGTCAGGACAGAAGTCTGAAAACACGGTTTGGGGACGTAGGTATGGCAGGCCCGATCTACAGACTATGAGGAGAATTTTTTGGGCTATGACCTAAGGGTGAGGCTTATGTCTCTGGACATTGTGTCAATAGTGGCCGTGGAATGTCGGGCTGGCCTCATGGGCCATGGAGGAGTCTTTCTCTCTGGGGATGGCCTGATCCCATGTGATTGGGGTCATTCTGTGTGTGGGAGGAATACTTTCTGTGTTGACTTACCTCAAATGTCCCACCAAAGAGGGATTCCAGAGCAGAGCCCTGAGTAGGGGTGACTAGATGTCTCTAAATCTGGTTAAGATTGGGTGACTTGGGGCATGGCAGGCCCCATATGCGGGCTCATGGTCCAGCCACTGAGAGGCTTTACTTGAGGACAGGGCTCAAACTGAGGGTCCCAATGTGTGTTTGTGCCTACCACAGCTCTTAAGCATGGGCAGGGTCTCAGGGACTCTACACTACCCTCAGGGGCCCTACTCCTACTCCTGTAGGCCCTACAGGGGTCCTACACTGAACTTTGGATAAGATGCCAACCACAAGATTCTGGCGAGAGGGAAGGAGGTGTTATGATTTCTGCATCACGTTCACCCATGGGAAATGTGTAGAGATAAGGTCTAGGTATCTGTAGCCTGAAAACCAGGTTGGAAAGAGATGGCAACCTAAGGCCATGGTGGTTCAGATGTTCTCAGTGTACGGCAAGCTGTCTGGGTGTCGGTTGAGAATTCAGGCCGCAGGTTGTGTCAGACAGGGCATTAGTGCACAGGCTAGATTATATAATTGGTGTACAGTTGAGTGGCATGCAGGTTTATCCTCATTTGAGTTTTCTGTGTAGACCCATAGGTCAACGTTTTTCTTCTAGAGGGCAGGCAGAGAGCAGCACTGTGTCATTGGAAATCCCAAAATGGAGGGCGTGTGGTCCAGGAGAGTGAGGAAGGAAGTCTGAGAACACTAGCTATGCTTAGGTTTTGCGGTGAGGGCACAGCAGGTACACTCTGAAGGGCTTAATCAAGATCTCGTGCATCTGAAGTCAAGGTGAAGATCAGCCGTTGGCTCAGGTTGGAGTTTCTTTCCGTGATCCGACTTCATGAAGATTGGGGGCATCATGTGACCTTGGAAGCTTTCCATGATATGAGTTGTGAGGTGGTCCATGCAGAAGGACTCTTGTGGGACAGTCGAGACGTGTTGGATGGCTCAAGGATGTCCCATAAGGAACGACGCAAGAGCAGGATTCTAAGGGTTCTAAGGATCTCTAAGGAGAGATGCCTGGAAACCAAAGCAATGGATCCGATAGGTGCCTATGTGGCTGTTCCTTCCTTTTTACCTCTGGGGACTTGAGTCTACGGGTCTGACTGCCGTTAGGTGCTCAGATGGGCACAGATTGCCCCTGTTTGTCCTGGGAAGCCCCAAATATAGGGATGGCCTCAGGGATTTGGAGGTTTATCCTATTAGTAGGGTTGTGGCCATTGGAATGGGCACATACAATTCCGTTGGAGAGGGCAAGCACAGTCTTCAGGTTTGGCTCCAGGGGCCTGAGCCTGTAGGGTGTGTAGGCCAGGGCTGTTTGGACAGTTCTCTGAAAACACAAACTCAGCTTATGTTTTGGGTAATAGGTATGGCAAGACTGATCTACAGACCATGAGGAGAACTCTTCGGGATATGAAAAAAGGGCGAGTGTGAGGCTCTTGCTCAAGTTTTGTATCTGGATATCGTGTCACTCATGGTCTTAAAATTTCCGGGTGACTTCATGGCAAATGGACGAGTCTTACTCTCTGGGGGTTTGGCCCCGACCAAAGAGTTTGGGGTCATTCTGTGAGATGGAAGAAGTCCGTTGTTCTGTTGTTGTTGATTTGTTTTGTTTTGTTTTTCAACCTCATGCGTCCCACCAAATGAGGGATTCCAGAGTAGAGCCCTGGGGAGGGGCGACGGGACAACCAGAAATCTGGTTAAAAATTGGGGCCTAGGGACATGTCAAGCCCATTATGACATCTAATGGTAGCCACTGAGAGGACGTACTAGAGGACAGGACTCACACTGAGGGTCACAATGCGTGTTTATGCCCTCGTCGCACTCAAGAATGGGCGAGGCCTCAGGGTGAATGCTGGTTTCTCCTACACTGAACGTTGGACAACATGCCAACCACAAGGTTTCTTGCCATGGGTAAGGAAGAGTTCTAATTTCTGCATCACAGTCACCCCTGGGCAGAGATTGGAGATAAGGTCTAGGTTCTGAATCCTGAAAACTGAGGTAGGGAAGAGATGATGACCTAAGGCCATGGCGAGTCTGATGTGCTCAGTGTGCGGTCAGCTGTGTGGGTGTTGGTCACGAGGTCCAGGCTCAGGTTGTCAGACAGTGCATTAGTGCCCAGGTTAGACGATATATTTTGGGTGCATTCGAGTGCCGTGTAGGTTCTTATCTGAAGAACTCTTCAGGATATGAAGAATGAGCGAGTCTGAGGCGCGTGATCATGATTTTGTCTCTGGATTTTGTATCAGCGATGGCCGTGGAATGTTGGGGAGGCCTCATGGGTCAAAAACGAATCTTGCTCTCTCTGGATTTGGCCCGATCCCAATTGTTTTTCGTCAATCTGTGGGATGGGAAGACTCCTTTCAGGTTTGTTACCTCAGGTGTCCCACCAAAAGAGGAATTCCAAAGCAGATCCCTGGGGAAGACTGAAAGGACAACCCGAACTACGGTTGAAAATTGGGGCCTAGGGGCATCCAAGCCCAATATGCTGTCTCTCCATCCAGCCACTGAGAGGCCTTACCTGAGGACTGGGCTCAGGCTGATGGTCACAATGTGTGTTTGTGACAAATGTGGCCCGCAAGCATGGGCGGGGTCTCATGGGCCACACGGTTTTCAACTACACTGAACATTGGAAAACATGCCAACCACAAGGTTTCTTTCCATGGGGAAAGAGGTCTGATTCCTGCATCATTTTCAAACCCGGGCGGTGATTGGAGATAAGGTCTAGGTTCTGAAGCCTGAAACCGAGGTTGAGAAGAGATGGCGACCTAAGGCCATGACGGGTCCGATGTGCTCAGTTTGCGGCCAGCTGTCTGGTTGGGGCCTGCAGTTCCCGGCTCAGGCTGTGTCAGAAAGGGCAGTAGTGCCCAGGTCAGCCCATATATTTGGGGTACAGCCAAATGGCATTCAGGTTGATCCTCATTTGAGGTTTCTGGATAGCCCCAGAGAGCAATTTTTTTTTCTGGAGGGCAGGCAGAATGCTGCATTGTAGTTCTGGATTGCCAAACTGGAGGGCTTGTGGACCAGTAGTCTGAGGACGGAAGTCTGAGAAACCAAACTATGCCTAGGTTTCTGGGTGAGGATATGGCAGGCCCAAACTACAGACCTGAATCGAGATCTCGTGCATCTGAAGTCATGGCGAGGATCAGACTATCGCTCAGGTTGGACATTCTGTCTCCGATGGCCCCTTCTTTAAGGTGGGGTGGATCACGAGGCCATGGGGGTTTTCCCACAATGGGAGTTGTGAGAAGCTCCAAACTGCAAAGATTCTTCTGCAGGACAATTGAGACCTGTTGGTTGGATCCAGGACAACGATTCCGAGGAGGTATCTAAGGATGGATGGCTGGGTAGCCCACCTCGCATTCCAATTGTCTCCAAGCAACAAGACAGGTTATATCTGCTGGATCTGGGGAGCAACCGAAGAGGCTGAGTTGAAATGGACTCTCCCGTGGATGTGTCCTAATATGATTTTGTGTCTATGGAGCCCTTGGAATGAAGCGGTGGCACTGGGGCCCTGAATGGTTCTCCTAAATTGAGGCTTTCACGGAGCTCCATCGTGCAAGTTTCCCGTGTGTAGATGAGATTTGTTCTGATGGGTTAGTCAAGAAACAGCCATATGTTGTTTTTGAAATCCAGGCCTTTGAGAAGAGATGCCTGGAAACCAAAGCAATGGATCAGATAGGTGCCTAGGGGCCTGTTCGTTCCTTTTTACCTCTGGGTACATCAGTCTACAGGTTTGAGTGCCGGTAGGTGCTCAGATGGACCCAGATTGCCCCTGTTTGTCCTGGGAAGCCACAAATATTGGGATGGCATCAGGGATTTTGGAGGTTTATCCTATTAGTAGGGTTGTGGCAATTGGAATGGGCACATACAATTCCCTTGGAGAGGGCAAGCACAGTCTTCAGGTTTGTCTCCAGGGGCCTGTGCCTGTAGGGTGTGTAGGCCAGGGATTCTTTGGACAGTTGTCTGAAAACACAAACTCGGCTTACGTTTCGGGTCATAGGTATGGCAGGACTGATCTACAGACCATGAGGAGAACTATTCGGGATATGAAAAAAGGGCGAGTGTGAGGCTCTTGCTCTAGTTTAGTCTCTGGATATCGTGTCACTCATGGTCGTGAAATATCCGGGTGACTTCATGGGAAATGGACGAGTATTACACTCTGGGTGTTTGGCCCCGTCCAAAGAGTTTGGGGTCATTCTGTGGGATAGAAGAATTCTGTTGTTCTGTTGTTGATTTGTTTTGTTTTGTTTTTAAACCTCAGGGGTCCCACCAAATGAGGGATTCCAGAGTAGAGCACTGGGGAGTGGCGACTGGAAAACCAGATCTGGTTAAGATTGGGTCCTAGGGACATGTGAAGCCCATTATGACATCTAATGCTCTCGCCACTTAGAGGACTTACTAGAGGACAGGACTCATACTGAGGGTCACAATGCGTGTTTATACCCTTGTCGCACTCAAGAATGGGTGGGGCATCAAGTTGAATGCTGGTTTCTCCTACACTGAACGTTGGACAACATGCCAACCACAAGGTTTCTTGCCATGGGTAAGGAAGAGTTCTGATTTCTGCATCACAGTCACTCCTGGGCAGTGATTGGAGATAAGGTCTAGGTTCTGAAGCCTGAAAACTGAGGTAGCGAAGAGATGATGACCTAAGGCCATGGCGGGTCTTATGTGGTCAGTGTGCAGTCAGCTGTCTGGGTGTTGGTCACGAGGTCCGGTCTCAGCTAATAAGACAGTGCATCAGTGCCCAGGTTAGACTATACATTTTGGGTGCCTTCGAGTGCCGTGTAGGTTCTTACCTGAAGAACTCTTCAGGATATGAAGAATGAGCGAGTCTGAGGCGCGTGCTCAGGCTTTTGTTTCTGGATTTTTTATCAGCGATGGCCGTGGAATGTTGGGGAGGCCTCATGGCCATTGACGAATCTTGCTCTCTGTGGATTTGCACGATCCCAATTGTTTTTCGACAATCTGTGAGATGGGAGGACTCCTTTCATGTTTGTTACCTCATTGGTCCCTCCAAAAGAGGAATTCCAAAGCAGAGCCCTGGTGAAGAGTGAAGGCACAACCGGCATTATGGTTAAAAATTGGGTCCTAGCGGCATGGCAAGCCCAAGATGCTGTCTCTCCATCCAGCCATTGAGTGGCCTTACCTGAGGACTGGGCTCAGGCCGAAGGTCACAATGTGTGTTTGTGACCAATGTGGCCCGCAAGCATGTGCGGGGCCTCATGGGCCACACTGGTTTCAACTACACTGAATCTTGGACAACATGCTAACCACAAGGTTTCTTGCCATGGGGAAATAGTTCTTATTTCTGCATCATTTTCAAACCTGGGTAGTGATTGGAGATAAGGTCTAGATTCTGAAGACTAAAAACCGAGGTTGAGAAGAGATGACGACCTAAGGCCATGGTGTGTCCGATGTGCTCAGTGTGTGGCCAGCTGTCTGGGTGGGGCCAGGATGTCCAGGCTAAGGCTGTGTCAGAAAGGGCATTACTGTCCAGGTCAGCCTATATATTATGGGTAGAGCCGAATGCCGTGCAGATTGATCCTCATTGGGGTTTGTGGGTAGCCCCAGACGGCAATGTTTTTCTTCTGGAGGGCAGGCAGAGTGTTGCATTGTAGTTCTGGATTGCCAAACTGGAGGTCTTGTGGGCCAGTAGTCTGAGGACGGAAGTCTGAGAACCCAAGCTAGGCCTCGGTTTCTGGGTGAGGATATGGCAGGCAAATCTACAGACCTTAATCGAGATCTCGTGCATCTGAAGTCAGGGAGAGGATCAGACGATAGCTCAGGTTGGACATTCTGTCCCTGATGCCCCCTTCTTGAAGGGGGATGGATCACGAGGCCATGGGGGTTTTCCCACGATGGGAGTTGTGAGAAGCTCCCAATGCAAAGATTCTTCTGCAGACATTTAAAACCTGTTGGTTGGATCCAGGACAAGTTTCCGAGCAGGGTTATAAGGATGGATGGCATTGTAGCCCACCTCGCATTCAAAATGTCTCCAACAACAAGACAGGATAGATATGCTGGATCTGGGGGAGCAACCGAGGGGACTGAGTTGAAATGGACTCTCCCGGGGATGTGTCCCAATATGATTTTGTGTCTATGGAGACCTCGAATGAAGCGGTGGCACTGCGGCCCTGAAGGGTTCTCCTAAAGAGAGGCTTGCAAACAGCTCCATCGTGCAATTTTCCCATGTGTAGATGAGATTTGTTCTGATGGTTGAGTCAAGAAACAGGCATATGCTCTTATTGAAATCCAGGCCTCTGAGGAGAGATGCCTGGAAGCCAAAGCAATGGTTCCGATAGGTGCCTAGGGGCCTGTTCGTTCCTTTTTACCTCTGAGGACATCATTCTATGGGTCTGAGAGCCGGTAGGTGATCAGATGTGCCCAGATTGCCCCTGATTGTTCTGGGAAGCCACAAATATTGGGATGGCCTCAGGGACTTTGGAGGTTTATCCTATTAGTAGGGTTGTGGCCATTGGAGTAGGCACATACAATTCCCTTGTAGAGGGCAAGCAGATTTGTCAGGTTTGGCTCCAGGGGCCTGAGCATGTAGGGTGTGTAGGCCAGGGCTGTTTGGACAGCTGTCTGAAAACACAAACTCGGCTTATGTTTCGGGTCATAGGTATGTCAGGACTGATCTACAGACCATGACGAGAACTCTTCGGGATATGAAAAAAGGGCTCTTGCTCAAGTTTTTGTCTCTGGATATCGTGTCACTCATGACCGTGAAATTTCCGGGTGACTTCATGGGAAAATGACGAGTCTTACTCTCTGGGGCTTTGGCCCCATCCAAAGTGTTTCGGGTCATTCTGTGGGATGGAAGAAGTCCGTTGTTCTGTTGTTGTTGATGTGTTTTGTTTTGTTTTTCAACCTCAGGTGTCCCACCAAATGAGGGATTCCAGTGTAGATCCCTGGAGAAGGGCGACTGGACATCCAGAAATCTGGTTAAAAATTTGGGCCTAGGGACATGTCAAGCCCATTATGACATCTAATGGTCCAGGCACTGAGAGGACGTACTAGAGGACAGGACTCACGCTGAGGGTCACAATGCATGTTTATGCCCTCGTCGCACTCAAGAATGGGCGGGGCCTCAGGGTGAATGCTGGTTTCTCCTACACTGAACGTTGGACAACATGCCAACCACAAGGTTTCTTGCCATGGGTAAAGAAGAGTTCTGATTTCTGCATCACAGTAACCCTTGGGCAGTGATTAGAGATAAGGTCTAGGTTCTTAAGCCTGAAAACTGAGGTAGGGAAGAGATGATGACCTAAGGCCATGGCGGGTCTGATGTGCTCAGTGTGCGGTCAGCTGTCTGGGTGTTGGTTACGAGGTCCGGGCTCAGGTTGTCAGACAGTGCATTAGTGCCCAGGTTAGACTATATATTTTGGGTGCATTCGAGTGCCGTGTAGGTTCTTATCTGAAGAACTCTTCAGGATATGAAGAATGAGCGAGTCTGAGGCGCGTGCTCAGGCTATTGTCTCTGGATTTTGTATCAGCGATGGCCGTGGAATGTTGGGGAGGCCTCATGGGCCATGGACGAATCTTGCTCTCTGTGAATTTTGCCCGATACCAATTGTTTTTCGTCAATATGTGGGATGGGAGGACTCCTTTCAGGTTTGTTACCTCAGGTGTCCCACCATATGAGGAATTCCAAATCAGAGCCCTGGGGAAGAGTGAAGGGACAACCCGAACTATGGTTAAAAATTGGGGCCTAGGGTCATGGCAAGCCCAATATGCTGTCTCTCCATCCAGCCACTGGGAGGCCTTACGTGAGGACTGGGCTCAGGCTGAGGGTCACAATGTGTGTTTGTGACCAATGTGGCCCGCAAGCATGGGCGGGGCCTCATGGGCCACACTGGTTTCAAGTACACTGAACCTTGGACAACATGCCAACCACAAGGTTTCTTGCCATGGGGAAAGAGTTCTGAATTCTATATCATTTTCAAACCCTGGACGTGATTGGAGATAAGGTCTAGGTTCTGAAGCCTGAAAACCGAGGTTGAGAAGAGATGACGACCTAAGGCCATGGCGGGTCCAATGTGCTCAGTGTTCGGCCAGCTGTCTGGTTGGGCCCGGAATTCCAGGCTCAGGCTGTCGCAGAAAGGGCATTAGTGCCCAGGTCAGCCTATATATTTGGGGTACAGCCGAATGGCGTGCAGGTTGATCCTCAATTGGGGTTTCTGGGTAGCCCAGAGGGCAATGTTTTTCTTTTGGAGGGCAGGCAGAGTGCTGCATTGTAGTTCTGGATTGCCAAACTGGAGGGCTTGTGGGCCAGTAGTCTGAGGACGGATGTCTGAGAACCCAAGCTAGGCCTACGTTTATGGGTGAGGATATGGCATGCACAATCTACAGACCTGAATAGAGATCTCGTGCATCTGGAGTCAGTGCGAGGATCAATGATCGCTCAGGTGTGACATTCTGTCCCTGATGGCCCCTTATTGAAGGGGGGGTGGATCACGAGGCCATGGGTGATTTCCCACGATGGGAGTTGTGAGAAGCTCCCAACTGCAATGATTCTTCTGCAGGACAATTGAGACCTGTTGGTTGGCTCCTGGACATGGATTCCGAGCAGAGTTCTAACGATGGATGGCTGGGTAGACCATCACGCATTCCAATTGTCTGCAAGCAACAAGACAGGTTAGATCTGCTGGATCTGTGGGAGCAACCGAGGAGGCTGAGTTGAAATGGACTCTCCCGTGCATGTGTCCTAATATGCTTTTGTGTCTATGGAGACCTTGGAATGAAGCGGTGGCACTGGGGCCCTGAAGGGTTCTCCTAAAGAGAGGCTTTCACACACCTCCATCGTGCAAGTTTCCCATGTATAGATGAGATTTGTTCTGATGTGTGAGTCAAGAAACAGCCATATGCTGTTATTGTAAACCAAGGTTCTGAGGAGAGATGCCTTGAAACCAAAGCAATGGATCCGTTAGGTTCCTAGGAGCCTATTCGTTCCTTTTTACCTCTGGGGACATCAGTCTATGGGACTGAATGCCGGTAGGTGCTCAGATGGGCTCAGATTGCCCCTGTTTGTCCTGGGAAGCCACAAATATTGGGATGGCCTCAGGGACTTTGGAGGTATATCCTATTAATAGGGTTGTGGCCATTGGATTGGGCAGACACAATTCCCTTGGTGAGGGTAAGCACAGTCGACAGGTTTGGCTCCAGGGGCCTGAGCCTGTAGGGTGTGTAGGCCACGGCTGTTTGGACAGTTGTCTGAAAACACAAACTCGGCTTATGTTTCGGCTCATAGGTATGTCAGGACTTATCGACAGACCATGAGGAGAACTATTCGGGATATGAAAAAAGGGCGAGTGTGAGGCTCTTGCTCAAGTTTCTGTCTCTGGATATCGTGTCACTCATGGTCGTGAAATTTCCGGGTGACTTCATGGGAAATGGACGACTCTTACTCTCTGGGTGTTTGGCCCCGTCCAAAGAGTTTGGGGTCATTCTGTGGGATAGAAGATGTCCGTTGTTCTGTTGTTATTGATTTGTTTTCTTTTGTTTTTCAACCTCAGGTGTCCCTGCAAATGAGGGATTCCAGAGTAGAGCCCTGGGGAGGGGCGAATGGACAACCAGAAATCTGGTTAAGATTGGGTCCTAGGGACATGTGAAGCCCATTATGACATCTAATGTTCCAGCCACTGAGAGGACGTACTAGAGGACAGGACTCACGCTAGGGTCACAAGGCGTGTTTATGCACTCCTCGCACTCAAGTAAGGGCGGGGCCTCATGGTGAATGCTGGATTCTCCTACACTGAACGTTGGACAACATGCCAACCACAAGGTTTCTTGCCGTGGGTAAGGAAGATTTCTGATTTCTGCATCACAGTCACCCCTGGGCAGTGATTGGAGATAAGGTCTAGGTTCTGAAGCCTGAAAACTGAGGTAGGGAAGAGATGATTACCTAAGGCCATGGTGGGTCTTATGTGCTCAGTGTGCAGTCAGCTGTCTGGGTGTTGGTCAGGAGGTCCGGACTCAGCTTGTCAGACAGTGCATTAGTGCCCAGGTTAGACTATACATTTTGGGTGCCTTCGAGTGCCGTGTAGGTTCTTATCTGAAGAACTCTTCAGGATATGAAGAATGAGCGAGTCTGAGGCGCGTGCTCAGGCTTTTGTCCCTGCATTGTGTATCAGGGATGGCCATGGAATGTTGGGGAGGCCTCATGGGCCATGGACGAATCTTGCTCTCTGTGGATTTGGCCCGATCCCAATTGTTTTTCATCAATTTTTGGGATGGGAGGACTCCTTTCAGTTTTGTTACCTCCCACCAAAAGAGGAATTCCAAAGCAGAGCCCTGGGGAAGAGTGAAGGGACAACACGAAATATGGTTAAAAATTGGGGCCTAGGGGCATGGCAAGCCCAATATGCTGTCTCTCCATCCAGCCACTGAGAGGCCTTACCTGAGGACTGGGCTCAGCCTGAGGGTCACAATGTGTGTTTGTGACCAATGTGGCCAGCAGCATGTGCGGGGCCTCATGGACCACACAGGTTTCAAGTACTCTGAACCTTGGACAACATGCCAACCACAAGGTTTCTTGCCATGGGGAAAGAGTTCTGATTCCTGCATCATTTTCAAACCCGGGCGGTGATTGGAGATAAGGTGTAGGTTCTGAAGCCTGAAAACTGAGGTAGGGAAGAGATGACGACCTAAGGCCATGACGGGTCCAATGTGCTCAGTGTGCGGCCAGCTGTCTGGGTGGAGCCTGGAATTCCAGGCTCAGGCTGTGTCAGAAAGGGCACTACTGCCCAGGTCAGCCTATATATTTGGGGTACAGCCGAATGGCGTGCAGGTTGATCCTCATTTGGGGTTTCTGGGTAGCCCAGAGGGCCATGTTTTTCTTCTGGAGGGCAGGCAGAATGCTGCAATGTAGTTTTGGATTACCAAACTGGAGGGCTTGTGGGCCAGTAGTCTGAGGACGGAAGTCTGCGAACCCACGCTAGGCCTAGGTTTATGGGTGGGGATATGGCAGGCACAATCTACAGACCTGAATCAAGATCTCGTGCATCTGAAGTCAGGGCGAGGATGAGACGATCGCTCATGTTGGACATTCTGTCCCTGATGGCCCCTTCTTGGAGGGGGGGGTGGATCACGAGGCTTTGGGGGTTTTCCCACGATGGGAGTTGTGAGAAGCTCCCAACTGCAAAGATTCTTCTGCAGGACAATTGAGACCTGTTGGTTGGCTCCAGGACAACGATTCCGAGCAGGGTTCTAAGGAAGGATGGCTGGGTAGCCCAGCTAGCATTCCAATTGATTTCAAGCAACAAGACAGGTTAGATCTGCTGGATCTGGGGGAGCCACCGAGGAGGCTGAGTTGAAATGGACTCTACCGTGGATGTGTCCTAATATGATTTTGTGTCTATGGAGACCTTGAAATGAAGCCTGGCGCCCTGAAGGTTTCTCCTCAAGAAAGGCTTGCACACAGCTCCATCGTGCAAGTTTCCCATGTGTAGATGAGATTTGTTCTGATGGGTGAGTCAAGAAACAGCCATATGCTGTTATTCAAATCCAGGCCTCTGAGGAGAGATGCCTGGAAACCAAAGCAATGGATCCGATAGGTGCCTAGGGGCCTGTTCGTTTCTTTTTACCTCTGGGGACATCAGGCTATGGGTCTGAGTGCCGGTAGGTGCTCAGATGGGCCCAGATTGCCCCTGTTTGTCCTGGGAAGACACAAATATTGGGATGGCCTCAGGTACTTGGGAGGTTTATCCTATTAGTAGGGTTGTGGGCATTGCAGTGGGGACATTCAATTCCTTTGGATAGGGCAAGCACAGTCGTCAGGTTTGGCTCCAGGGACCTGAGCCTGTAGGGTTTGTAGGACAGGGCCTTTTGGACAGTTGTCTGAAAACACACTCGGCATATGTTTTGGGTCATAGTTATGGCAGGACTGATCTACAGACCATGAGGAGAACTCTTCAGAATATGAAAAAAGGGCGAGTGTGAGGCTCTTGCTCAAGTTTTTGTCTCTGGATATCGTGTCACACATGGTCGTGAAATTTCCGGGTGACTTCATGGGAAATGGACGAGTGTTACTTTCTGGGGGTTTGGCCCCGTCCAAAGAGTTTGGGGTCATTCTGTGGGATGGAAGAAGTCCGTTGTTCTCTTGTTGTTGATTTGTTTTGTTTTGTTTTTCAATCTCAGGTGTCCCACCAAATGAGTTATTCCAGAGTAGAGCCCTGGGGAGGCGCGACTGGACAACCAGAAATCTGGTTAAAATTTGGGGCCTAGGGACATGTAAAGCCCATTAGGACATCTAATGGTCCAGCCACTGAGAGGACGTACTAGAGGACAGGACTCACGCTGAGGGTCACAATGCGTGTTTATGCCCTCGTCGCACGCAAGAATGGGCGGGGCCTCACGGTGAATGCCTGTTTCTCCTACACTGAATGTTGGAAAACATGCCAACCACAAGGTTTCTTGCCATGGGTAAGGAAGAGTTCTGATTTCTGCATCACATTCACCCATGGGCAGTAATTGGAGATAAGGTCTAGGTTCAGAAGCCTGAAAACTGAAGTAGGGAAGAGATGATGTCCTATGGCCATGGCCGGTCTTATGTGCTCAGTGTGCCATCAGCTGTCTGCGTGTTGGTCACGAGGTCCAGGCTCAGGTTGTCAGACAGTGCATTAGTGCCCAGGTTAGACTATATATTTTGGGTGCATTCGAGTGCCGTGTAAGTTCTTATCTGAAGAACTCTTCAGGATATGAAGAATGTGCGAGTCTGAGGCGCATGCTCAGGCTTTTGTCTCTGGATTTTGTATCAGCGATGGCCGTGGAATTTTGGGGAGGCCTCATGGGCCATGGACGAATCTTGCTCTCTGTGGACTTGGCCCGATCCCAATGTTTTTCGTCAATCTGTGGGATGGGAGGACTCCTTTCAGGTTTGCTACCTCATTGTCCCACCAAAAGAGGAATTCCAAATCAGAGCCCTGGGGAAGAGTGAAGTGACAACCCGAACTATGGTTAAAAATTGGGGCCTAGGGTCATGGCAAGCCCAATATGCTGTCTCTCCATCCAGCCACTGAGAGGCCTTACCTGAGGACTGGGCTCAGGCTGAGGGTCACAATGTGTGTTTGTGACCAATGTGGCCCGCAAGCATGGGCGGGGCCTCATGGGCCACACTGGTTTCAACTACACTGAACCTTGGACAACATGCCAACCACAAGGTTTCTTGCCATGGGGAAAGAGTTCTGATTTCTGCATCATTTTCAAACCCGGGCCGTGATTGGAGATAAGGTCTAGGTTCTGAAGCCTGAAAACCGAGGTTGAGAAGAGATGACCACCTAAGGCTATGGTGGGTCCGATGTGCTCCGTGTGCGGCCAGCTCTCTGGGTGGGACTAGGAGGACCAGGCTCAGGCTGCGTCAGAAAGGGCATTAGTGCCCAGGACAGCCTATATATTTGGGGTAGAGCGGAATGGCGTGCAGGTTGATCCTGATTTGGGGTTTCTGGGTTGCCCCGAAGGGCAAAGTTTTACTTCTGGAGGGAAGGCAGAGTGCTGCATTGTAGTTCTGGATTGCCAAACTGGAGGGCTTGTGGGCCAGCAGTCGAGGACGGATGTCTGAGAACCCAAGCTAGGCCTAGGTTTCTGGGTGATGATATGGCAGTCACAATCCACAGACCTGAATCGAGATCTCGTGCATCTGAAGTCAGGACGAGGATCAGACGATCGCTCAGGTTGGACATTCTGTCCCTGATGGCCCCTTCTTGAAGGGGGGGTGGATCACGAGGCCATGGGCATTTTCCCACGATGGTAGTTGTGAGAAGCTCCCAACTGCAAAGATTCTGCAGCAGGACAATTGAGACCTGTTGATTCTCTCCAGGACAACTATTCCGAGCAGGGTTCTAAGGATGGATGGCTAGGTATCCCACCTCGCATTCCAATTGTCTCCACGCAACAAGACAAGTTAGATCTGCTGGATCTGGGGTAGCAACCGAGGTGGCTGAGTTGAAATGGAATCTCCCGTGGATGTGTCCTAATATGATTTTGTGTGTCTATGGAGACCTTGGAATGAAGCGGTGGCACTGGGGCCCTGAAGGGTTCTCGTAAAGAGAGGCTTTCACTCAGCTCCATCGTGCAAGTTTCCCATGTGTAGATGAGATTTGTTCTGATGGTTGAGTCAAGAACAGCCATATGCAGTTATTGAAATACAGGCCTCTGAGGAGAGATAGCTGGAAACCATAGCAATGGATCCGATAGGAGCCTAGGGGCCTGTTCGTTCCTTTTTACATCTGGGGACATCAGTCTACGGGTCTGAGTGCAGGTAGGTGCTCAGATGGGCCCAGATTGCCCCTGTTTGTCCTGGGAAGCCACAAATATTGGGATGGCCTCAGGGACTTTGTATGTTTATCCTATTAGTAGGGTTGTGGCCATTGGAATGGACACATACAATTCCCTTGGAGAGGGCAAGCACAGTCGTCAGGTTTGGCTCCAGGGGCCTGAGCCTGTAGGGTGTGTAGGCCAGGGCTGTTTGGACAGTTGTCTGAAAACACAAACTCGTCTTAAGTTTTGGGTCATAGGTATAGCAGGACTGACCTACAGACCATGAGGAGAACTCTTCCGGATATGAAAAAAGGGCGAGTGTGAGGCTGTTGCTCAAGTTTTTGTCTCTGGATATCGTGTCACTCATGGTCGTGAAATTTCCGGGTGACTTCATGGGAAATGGACGAGTCTTCCTCTCTGGGGGTATGGCCCCGTCCAAAGAGTTTGGGGTCATTCTGTGGGATGGAAGAAGTCCGTTGTTCTGTTGTTGTTGATTTGTATTGTTTTGTTTTTTTCAACCTCAGGTGTCCCACCAAATGAGGGATTCCAGAGTAGAGCCTTGGGGCGGGCAACTGGACAATGAGAAATCTGGTTAAAAATTGGGGCCTAGGGACATGTCAAGCCCATTATGACATCTAATGGTCCAGCCACTGAGAGGACTTACTAGAGGACAGGACTCACGCTGAGGGTGACAAAGCGTGTTTATGCCTATGCCCTCGTCGCACTCAAGAATGGGCGGGGCCTCAGCGTGATTGCTGGTTTCTCCTACACTGATCGTTGGACAACATGGCAACCACAAGGTTTCTTGCCATGGGTAAGGAAGAGTTCTAATTTCAGCATCACAGTCACCCCTGGGCAGTGATTGGAGATAAGGTCTAGGTTCTGAAGCCTGAAAACTGAGGTAGGGAAGAGATGATGAACTAAGGCCATGGCGGGTCTGATGGGCTCAGTGTGCGGTCAGCTGTCTGGGTGTTGGTCACGAGGTTGGGGCTCAGGTTGTCAAACAGTGCATTAGTGCCCAGGTTAGACTATATAATTTGGGTGCATTCGAGTGCCGTATAGTTTCTTAACTGAAGAACTCTTCAGGATATGAAGAATGAGCAAATCTGGGGCGCGTGCTCAGGCTTTTGTCTCTGGATTTTGTGTCAGCGATGGCCGTGGAATGGTTGGGGGCCTCATGGGCCATGGACGAATCTTGCTCTCTGTGTACTTGGCCTGATCCCAATTGTTTTTTCGTCAATATGTGGGATGGGAGGACACCTTTCAGGTTTGTTACCTCAGGTGTGCCACCAAAAGAGGAATTCCAAAGCTGAGCCCTTATGAAGAGTGAAGGGACAACCCGAAATATAGTTAAAAATTGGGGCCTAGGGGCATGGCAAGCCCAATATGCTGTCTCTCCTTAGAGCCACTGAGAGGCCTTACCTGAGGACTGGGCTCAGGCTGAAAGTCACAATGTGTTTTTGTGACCAATGGGGCCCACAAGCATGGGCGGGGCCTCATGGGCCACACTGGTTTCAACTACACTGAACCTTGGACAACATGCCAACCATAAGTTTTCTTGCCATGGCGAAAGAGTTCTGATTACTGCATCATTTTCAAACCCTGGCCGTGATTGGAGATAAGGTATAGGTTCTGAAGCCTGAAACCGAGGTTGAGAAGAGATGACGACCTAAGGCCATGACGGGTCCGATGTGCTCAGTGTGCGGCCAGCTGTCTGGGTGGGGCCTGGAATTCCAGGCTCAGGCTGTGTCAGAAAGGGCACTACTGCCCAGGTCAGCCTATATATTTGGGGTACAGCCGAATAGCGTGCAGGTTGATCCTCATTTGGGGTTTCTGGGTGCCCCAGAGGACAATGTTTTTCTTCTGGAGGGCAGGCAGAGTGCTGCATTGTAGTTCTGGATTGCCAAACTGGAGGGCTTGTGGGCCATTAGTCTGAGGACGGAAGTCTGAGGACACAAGCTAGGCTTAGGTTTCTGGGTGAGGACATGGCAGGAACAATATACAGATCTGAATCGAGATCTCATGCATTTGAAGTCAGGGTGAGGGTCAGACTATTTCTCAGGATAGACCTTATGTCCCTGATGGCCCCTTCATGAAGGGGGGTTTATCACGAGGCCATGGGAGTTTCTCATGATGGGAGTTGTGAGAAGCTCCCTATTGCAAAGATTCTTCTGCAGGAAAATTGAGACCTGTTGGTTGGCTCCAGGCCAATGATTCTGAGCAGGGTTCTAAGGATGGATGGCAGGGTAGCCCACCTCGCAATCCAATTGTCTCCTAGCAACAAGACAAGTTAGATCTGCTGGATCTCGCAGAGCAACCGAATATGCTGAGTTGAATTGGATTCTCCCGTGCATGTGTCCTAATATGATTTTGTGTCTATGGAGACCTTGGAATGAAGTGGTGGCACTGGGGCCATGAAGGGTTCTCCTAAAAAGAGGCTTTGACACACCTCCCACGTGCAAGTTTCCCATGTGTAGATTCATTTTTGTTCTGACGGGTGAGTCAAGAAACAGCCATATGCTGGTACTGAAATCCAGGCCTCTGAGGAAGATGCCTGGAAACCAAAGCAATGGATCCGATTAGGGCCTAGGGGCCTGTTCATTCCTTTTTACCTCTGGGGATATCAGTCTACGAGTCTGAGTGCAGGTAGGTTCTCAGATGGGCTCAGATTGCTCCTGTTTGTCCTGGGAAGCCACCACTATTGGGATGGCCTCAGGGAATTTGGAGGTTTATTCTATTAGTAGGGTTGTGGCCATTGGAATGGGCCCACAGAATTCCCTTGGAGAGGGCAAGTAGAGTCCTCAGGTTGGCTCCTTGTGCCTGAGCTTGTAGGGTGTGTAGGCCTGGGCTGTATGGACAGTTGTCTGAAAACACAAACACGGATTATGTTTCGGGTCATAGGTATGGCAGGACTGATCTACAGACCATGAGGAGAACACTTCGGGATATGAAAAATGGGCGAGTGTGAGGCTCTTGCTCAAGTTTTTATCTCTGGATATCGTGCCATTCATGGTCGTGAAATATCCGGGTGACTTCATGGGAAAAGGACTAGTCGTACTCTTTGGGGGTTTGGCCCCGTCCAAAGAGTTTGGGGTCATTCTGTGGGATGGAAGAAGTCCGTTTTGTTGTTGTTGTTGTTGTTGTTTTGTTTTGTTTTTCAAACTCCACCAAATGAGGGATTCCAGAGTAGAACCCTGGGGAGGGGCGATTGGACAACCAGAAATCTGGTTTAAATTTGGGGCCTAGGGACATGTCAAGCCATTATGGCATCTAATGGTCCAGCCACTGAGAGGACGTACTAGAGGACAGGACTCACTCTGAGGGTCACAATGCGTGTTTATGCCCTCGTCGCACTGAAGAATGGGCGGGGCCTCAGGGTGAATGCTGGTTTGTCCTACAATGAACGTTGGACAACATGCTAACCACAATGTTTTTTACCATGAGTAAGGAAGAGTTCTGATTTCGGCATCACAGTGACCCGTGGGTAGTGATTGGAGATAAGGTCTAGGTTCTGAAGCCTGAAAACCGAGGTTGAGAAGAGATGACGACCTAAGGCCATGGCGGGTCCGATGGCTCAGGGTGCGGATAGCTGTCTGGGTGGGGCCAGGAGGTCCAGTCTCAGGCTGTGTCAGAAAGGGCATTAGTGCCCAGGTCAGCCTATATATTTGGGGTACAGCCGAATGGTGTGCCCCGTTGATCCTCATTTGGGATTTTTGGGTAGTCCCAGAGGGCAATGTTTTTCTTCTGGAGGGCAGGCAGAGTGCTGCATTGTAGTTCTGGATTGCAAAACTGGAGGGCTTGTGGGCCAGGAGTCTGAGGACCGAAGTCTGAAAACCCAAGCTAGGCCTAGGTTTCTGGGTGAGGATATGGCAGGCACCATCTACAGACCTGAATCGAGATCTCGTGCATCTGAAGTCAGGGCGAGGAACAGACGATCGCTCAGGTTGGACAGTCTGTCCCTGATGGCCTGTTCTTGAAGGAGGGGTGGATCACGAGGCCATGGGGGTTTTCCCACAATGGGAGTTGTGAGAAGCTCCCAACTGCAAAGATTCTTCTGCAGGACAAATGAGACCTGTCGGTGGGCTCCAGGACAATGATTCCGAGCAGGGTCTAAGAATGGATGGCTGGGTACCCCACCTCGCATTCCAATTGTCTCCAAGCAACAAGACAGGTTAGATCTGCTGGATCTGGGGGAGCAACCGAGGATGATGAGTTGAAATGGACTCTCCCGTGGATGTGTCCTAATATGATTTTGTGTCTATGGAGACCTTGGAATTAAGCGGTGGCACTGGGGCCCCTGAAAGTTCTCCCAAAGAGAGGCTTTCACATAGCTCCATCGTGCATGTTTCCCAGGTGTAGATGAGATTTATTCAGATGGGTGAGTCAAGAAACAGCCATGTGCTGTTATTGAAATCCAAGCCCCTGAGGAGAGATGCCTGGAAACCCAAGCAATGGATCCGATATGTGCCTAGGGGCCTGTTCGTTCCTTTTTACATCTGCAGACATCAGTCTACAGGTCTGAGTGCCGGTAGGTGCTCAGATGGGCCCAGATTGCCCCATTTGTCCTTGGGGCCACAAATATTGGGATGGCATCAGGAAATTTGGATGTTTATACTCTTAGTAGGGTTGTGACCATTGGAATGGGCACATACAATTCCCTTGGAAAGGGCAATCGCAGTCGTCAGGTTTGGCTCCAGGGGCCGGAGTCTGTAGGGTGTGTAGGCCAGGGCTCTTTGGACAGAAGTCTGAAGACACATACTCGGCTTATGTTTCGGGTCATAGGTATGGCAGGACTGATCTACAGACCATGAGGAGAACTCTTCGGGATATGAAAAAAGGGCGAGTGTGAGGCTCTGCTCAAATTTTTGTCTCTGGGTATCGTGTCACTCATGGTCGTTAAATTTCCAGATGGCATCATGGGAAATGGACACATCTTACTCTCTAGGGGTTTGGCCCCATCCAAAGAGTTTGGGGTCATCTGTGGGATGGAAGAAGTCCGTTGTTCTGTTGTTATTGATTTGTTTTGTTTTGTTTTTCAACCTCAGTTGTCCCACCAAATGAGGGATTCCAGACTAGAGCCCTGGGGAGGGGCGACTGGACAACCAGAAATCTGGTAAAACATTGGGGCCTAGGTACATGTCAAGCCCATTATGACATCTAATGGTCCAGCCACTGAGAGGACGTACTAGAGGACAGGACTCACGCTGAGAGTCACAATGCGTGTTTATGCCCTCGTTGCACTCAAGAATGGGCAGGGCCTCAGAGTGAATGCTGGTTTCTCCTACAATGAATGTTGGACAACATGCCAACCACAAGGTTTCTTTCCATGGGTAAGGAAGAGTTCTGATTTCGGCATCACAATCACCCCTGGGCAGTGATTGGAGATAAGGTCTAGGTTCTGAAGCCTGAAAACTGAGGTAGGGAAGAGATGATGACCTAAGGCCATGGCGAGTCTGATGTGCTCAGTGTACGGTCAGCTGTCTGGGTGTTGGTCACGAGGTCCGGGCTCAGGTTGTCAGACACTGTATTAGTGCGCAGGTTAGACTATATATTTTGGGTGCCTTCGAGTTCCGTGTAGGTTCTTATCTGAAGAACTCTTCAGGATATGAAGAATGAGCGAGTCTGAGCGCGTGCTCAGGCTTTTGTCTCTGGATTTTGTATCAGCGATGGCCAAGTAATGTTGGGGAGGCCTCATGGGCAATGGATGAATCTTGCTCTCTGTGGATTTGGCCCGTTCCCAATGGTTTTTCATGAATCTGTGGGATGGGAGGACTCCTTTCTGGTTTGTTACCTCTGGTGCCCGACCAAAAGAGGAATTCTAAAGCAGAACCCTGGGGAAGAGTGAAGGGACAACCCGAACTATGGTTAAAAATTGGGGGCCTAGGGGCATGGCAAGCCCAATATGCTGTCTCTCCATCCAACCACTGAGAGGCCTTACCTTAGGACTGGGCTCAGGCTGAGGGTCACAATGTGTGTTTGTGACCAATGTGGCCCGCAATCTTGGGCGGGGCCTCATGGGCCACACTGGTTTCTAGTACACTGAACCTTGGACAAAATGCCAACCACAAGGTTTCTTGCCATGGGGAAGCATTCTGATTACTGCATCATTTTCAAACCCGAGCCGTGATTGGAGATAAGGTCTAGGTTCTGAAGCCTGAAAACCGAGATTGAGAAGAGATGACGACCTAAGGCCATGGCCGGTCATATGAGCTCAGTGTGCGGCCAGCTGTCTGGTTGGGGCCAGGAGGTCCAAACTCAGGCTGTCTCAGAAAGGGCATTAGTGCCCAGGTCAGCCTATATATGTGGAGTACAGCCGAATGGCGTACTGGTTGATCCTCATCGGGGCTTCTGGGTAGCCCCAGAGGGCAATGTTTTACTTATGAAAAACAGGCAGAGTGCTGTATTGTAGTTCTGGATTGCCAAACTGGAGGGCTTGTGGGCCAGTAGTCTGAGGACGGAAGTCTGAGAACCCAAGCTAGGCTTAGGTTTCTGGGTGAGACCTGAATCGAGTTCTCGTGCATCTCGAAGTCAGGGCGAGGATCAGACATTCGCTCAGGTTGGACATTATGTCCCTGATGGCCCTTTCTTGAAGGGTTGTGGAACACGAGGCCATGGCGGTTTTCCCACGATGGGATTTGTGAGAAGCTCCCACCTGCAAAGATTCTTCTTCAGGACAATTGAGACCTGTTTGGTTGGCTCCAGCACAATGATTCCGAGCAGGGTTCTAAGGATGGATGGCTGGGTAGCCCATCTCGCATTCCAATTGTCTGCAAGCAACAAGACAGGTTAGATCTGCTGGATCTGGGGGAACAACCGAAGAGGCTGAGTTGAATTGGACTCTCCCATGGATGTTTCCTAATATGATTTTGTGTCTATGGAGACCTATGGTTAAAAATGGGGGCCTAGGGGCATGGCAAGCCCAATATGCTGTCTCTCCATTCAGCCACTGAGAGGCCTTACCTGAGGACTGGGCTCAGGCTGAGGGTCACAATGTGTGTTTGTGACCAATGTGGCCTGCAAGCATGGGCGGGGCCTCATGAGCCACACTGGTTTCAAGTACATTGAACCTTGGAAAACATGCCAAACACATGTTTCTTGCCATGCGGAAAGCGCTCTGATTTCTGAATCATTTTCAAACACGGGCCGTGATTGGAGATAATGTCTAGGTTCTGAAGCCTGAAACCCGAGATTGAGAAGAGATGAAGACCTAAGGCCATGGCAGGTCATATGAGCACAGTGTGCGGCCCGGTGTCTGGGTGCTGCCAGGAGGTTCCAGACCCAGGCTGTCTCAGAAAGGGCATTAGTGCCCAGGTCAGCCTATATATTTGGGGTACAGCCAAATGGCGTGCAGGTTGAATCTCATTTGGGGTTTCTGGGTAGCCCCAGACGGCAATGTTTTTTCTTCTGGAGGGCAGGTAGAGTGCTGCACTGTAGTTTTCTGGATTGCCAAACTGGATGGCTTGTGGGCCAGTAGTCTGAGGACGGAAGTTTGAGAACCCAAGCTAGGCCTAGGTTTCTGGATGAGACCTGAATCTAGATCTCGTGCATCTGAAGTCAGGGCGAGGATCAGACGATCGCTCAGGTTGGACATTCTGTCCCTGATGGCCCCTTCTTGAAGGGGGGGCGTGGATCACGAGGGCATGCGTGTTTTCCCACGATGGGAGTTGTGAGAAGCTCCCAACTGCAAAGATTCTTCTGCAGGACAATTGAGACCTGTTGGTTGGCTCCAGGACAACGATTCCGAGTAGGGTTCTAAGTATGGATGGCTGGGTAGCCCACCTCGCATTCCAATTGTCTGCAAGCAACAAGACAGGTTAGATCTGCTGGATCTGGGGGAGCAACCGAGGAGGCTGAGTTGAAAATGGACTCTCCCCGTGGATGTGTCCTAATATGATAATATGTCTATGGAGACCTTGGAATGAAACGGTGGCACTGGGGCCCTGAAGGGTTCTCCTAAAGAGAGGCTTTCACACAGCTCCATCGTGCAAGTTTCCCATGTGTAGATGAGATTTGTTCTGATGGGTGAGTCAAGAAACAGCCATATGCTGTTATTGAAATCCATTCCTCTGAGGAGAGATGCCTGGAAACCAAAGCAATGGATCGGATATGTGCCTAGGGGCCTGTTCGTTCCTTTTTACCTCTGGGGACATCAGTCTACGGGTCTGAGTGCCGGTAGGTGCTCAGATGGGCCCAGATTGCGCCTGTTTGTCCTGGGAAGCCACAAATATGGGATGGCCTCAGGGATTTTGGAGGTTGATCCTATTAGTAGGGTTGTGGTCATTGTAATGGGCACACACAATTCCGTTGGAGAGGGCAAGCACAGTCGTCAGGTTTGGCTCCAGGGGCCTGAGCCTGTAGGGTGTGTAGGTCAGGGCTCTTTGGACAGTTGTTTGAAAACACAAACTCGGCTTATGTTTCGGGTCATAGGTATGGCAGGACTGATCTACAGACCATGAGGAGAACTCTTCGGGATATGAAAATAGGGCGAGTGTGAGGATCTTGCTCAAGTTTTTGTCTCTGGATATCGTGTCACACATGGTGTGAAATTTCCGGGTGACTTCTTGGGAAATGGACGAGTCTTACTCTCTGGGTGTTTGGCCCCGTCCAAAGAGTTTGGGGTCATTCTGTGGGATGGAAGAAGTCCGTTGTTCTGTTGTTGTTTTTTTGTTTTGTTTTGTTTTGCAATCTCAGGTGTACCACCAAATGAGGGATTCCAGAGTAGAGCCCTTGGTACGGGCGATGGACAACCAGAAATCTGGTTAAAAATTGGGGCCTAGGGACCTGTCAACACCATTATGACATCTAATGGTTTCAACCACTGAGGAGGACGTACTAGAGGACAGGACTCACGCTGAGGGTCACAATGCGTGTATATGCCCTCGTCGCACTCAAGAATGGCGGGGCCTCAGGCTGAATGCTGGTTTCTTCTACACTGAACGTTGGTCAACATGCCAACCACAAGGTTTCTTGCCATGGGTAAGGAAGAGTTCTGATTTCTGCAACACAGTCACCCCTGGGCAGTGGTTCGAGATAAGTTCAGTGTTCTGAAGCCTGAAAACTGAGGTAGGGAAGAGATGATGACCTAAGGCCATGGCGGGTCAGATGTGCTCAGTGTGTGGTCAGCTGTCTGGGTTTTGGTTCGAGTTCCGGATCTCAGGTTGTCAGACAGTGCATTAGTGCCCAGGTTACACTATATATTTTTTGGTGCATTCGAGTGCCGTGTAGGTTCTTTTCTGAAGAACTCTTCAGGATATGAAGAATGAGCTATTCTGAGGTGCGCGTTCTCAGCCTTTTGTCTTGGATTTTGTATCAGCGATGGCCGTGGAAGGTTGGGGAGTCCTCATGGGCCATGGACGAATCTTGCTCTATGTGGACTTGGCCCATTCCCAATTGTTTTTTCATCAATCTGTTTAATGGGAGGACTCCTTTCAGGTTTAGTTACCTCAGGTGTCCCACCAAAAGAGGAATTCCAAAGCAGAGCCCTGGGGAAGAGTGAAGGGACAACCCGAACTACATATAAAAATTGGGGCCTATAGGCATGGCAAGCCCATATGCTGTCTCTCCATCCACCCACTGAGAGGCCTTACCTCAGGACTGGGCTCAGGCTGATGGTCACAATGTGTGTTTATGACCAATGTGGCCCGCAAGCATGGGTGGGGCCTCATGGGCCACACTGGTTTCAACTACAGTGAACCTTGGACAACATGCCAACCACAAGGTTTCTTGCCATGGGGAAAGAGTACTGATTTCTGCATCATTTTCAAACCCGGGTTGTGATTGGAAATAAGGTCTAGGTTATGAAGCCTGACAACCGAGGTTGAGATGAGATGACTTCGTAAGGCCATGGCGGGTCCGTTGTGCTCAGTGTGCGGCCAGCTGTCTGGGTGTGGCCAGGAGGTCCCATGCACTGGCTGTGTCAGAAAGGGCATTAGTGGCCCAGGTCAGCCTATATATTTGGGGTACAGCAGAATGGCGTGCCCGTTGATCCTCATTTGGGGTTTCTGGGTAGCCCCAGAGGGCAATGTTTTTCTTCTGGAGGGCAGCAGAGTGCTGCATTGTAGTTCTGGATTGCCAAACTGGAGGGCTTGTGGGCCCGTAGTCCTGCGGACGGACGTCTGACAACCCAAGCTAGGCCTAGGTTTCTGGGTGAGGATATGGAAGGCACAATCTACAGACCTGAATCGAGATTTCGTGCATCTGCAGTCAGGGCGAGGATCAGAGGATCGCTCAGGTTGGACATTCTGTCCCTGATGGCCCCTTCTTGAAGGGGGGGTGGATCACGAGGCCATGGGGGTTTTCCCACGTTGGGAGTTGTGAGAAGCTCCCAACTGCAACGATTCTTCTGCAGGATAATTTAGACCTGTTGGTTGGCTCCAGGACAACGATTCCGAGCAGAGTTCTAAGGATGGATGGCTGGGTAGCCCATCTCGCATTCTGAATTTGTCTCCAAGCAACAAGACAGGTTAGATCTGCTGGATCTGGGGGAGCAACCGAGGAGGCTGAGTTGAAATGGACTCTCCCGTGGATGTGTCCTAATATGATTTTGTGTCTATGGAGACCTTGGAATGAAGCGGTGGCACTGGGGCCCTGAAGGGTTCTCCTAAAGAGAGGCTTTCACACAGCTCCATCGTGCAAGTTTCCCATGTGTTGATGAGATTTGTTCTGATGGGTGAGTCTAGAAACAGCCATATGCTGTTATTGAAATCCAGGCCTCTGTGGAGATATGCCTGGAAAACAAAGCAATGGATCCGATATGTGCCTAGGGGCCTGTTCGTTCCTTTTTAACTCTGGGACATCAGTCTAATAATCTACGGGTCTGAGTGCGGGTAGGTGCTCAGATGGGCCCAGATTGCCCCTGTTTGTCCTGGGAAGCCACAAATATTGGGATGGCCTCAGGGACTTTGGAGGTTGATCCTATTAGTAGGGTTGTAGTCATTGGAATGGGCACTCACAATTCCCTTGGAGAGGGCAAGCACAGTCGTCAGGTTTGGCTCCAGGGGCCTGAGCCTGTAGGGTGTGTAGGCCAGGGCTGTTTGGACAGTTGTCTGAAAACACAAACTCGGCTTATGTTTCGGGTCATAGGTATGGCAGGACTGATCTACAGACCATGAGGAGTACTCTTCGGGATATGAAAAAGGGCGAGTGTGAGGCTCTTGCTCAAGTTTATTTTCTCTGGATATCGTGTCACTCATGGTCGTGAAATTTCCGGATGACTTCATGGCAAATGGACGAGTCTTACTCTCTGGGGGTTTGGCCCCGTCAAACAGTTTGTGATCATTCTGTGGGATGGAAGAAGTCCGTTGTTCTGTTGTTGTTTATTTGTTTTGTTTTGTTTTTTAACCTCAGGTGTACCACCAAATGGAGGATTCCAGAGTATAGCCGTGGGGAGTGGAGCCTGGACCACCAGAAATCTGGTTAAAAATTGGGGCCTAGGGAAATGTAGCCAATTATGACATATAATGGTCCAGCCACTGAGAGGACGTACTAGAAGACAGGATTCACGCTGATGGTCATAATGCGTGTTTATGCCCTCTTTGCCCTCAATAATGGGCGGGACCTGAGTGTGAATGATGGTTTCTCTCCTACACTGAACGTTGGACAACATGACAACCACAAGGTTTCTTGTCATGGGTAAGGAAGAGTTCTGATTTCTGCATCACAGACACCCCCTGGGCAGGGATTGGAGATAAGGTCTAGGTTCTGAAGCCTGAAAACTGAGGTACGGAAGAGAAGATGACCTAAGGCCATGGCGGGTCGGAAGTGCTCAGGGTGCGGTCAGCTCTCTGGGTGTTTAATCACGAGCTCCGGGCTCAGGTTGTCAGACAGTGCATTAGTGCCCAGGTTAGACTATATATTTTGGGTGCATTCGAGTGCCGTGTAGGTTCTTCTATGAAGAACTCTTCAGGATATGAAAAATGAGTGAGTCTGAGGTGCGTGCTCAGTCTTTTGCCTCTGGATTTTGTATCAGCGATGGCCGTGGAATGTTGGGGAGGCCTCATGGGCCATGGACGAATCTTGCTCTCTGTGGATTTGGCCCGATCCCAATTGTTTTTCGTCAATCTGAGGGAAGGGAGGACTCCTTTCAGGTTTGTTACCTCAGCTGTCCCACCGAAAGAGGAATTCCAAAGCAGAGCCCTGGGGAAGAGTGAAGACACAACCTGAACTACGGTTAATAATTGGGTCCTAGAGGCATCGCAAGCCCAATATGCTATCTCTCCATCCAGCCACTGAGAGGCCTTAACTGAGGACTTGGCTCAGGGTGAGAGTCACAATGTGTGTTTGTGACCAATGTGGTCCGCAAACATGGGCGGGGCCTCATGGACCACACTCGTTTCAACTACACTGAAACTTGGACAATAAGCCACCCACAAGGTTTCTTGCCATGGGAAAAGAGTTCTGATTTCTGAATCATTTTCAAACCCGGGCAGTGATTGGAGATATGGTCTAGCTTCTGAAGCCTGAAAACCGAGGTTGAGAAGAGATGACGACCTAAGGCCATGGCGGGTCCGATGTGCTCAGTGTGCGGCCAGCTGTCTGGGTGGGGCCAGGAGGTCCTGGCTCAGGCTGTGTCAGAAAGGGCATTAGTGCCCAGGTTAGCCTATATATTTGGGGTACAGCCGAATGCCGTGCATGTTGATCCTCATTGGGGGTTTCTGGGTAACCCCAGTGGGCAATTTTTTTCTTCTGGAGGGAAGGCAGATAGCTGCATTGTAGTTCTGGATTGCCAAACTGGAGGGCTTGTGGGCCAGCAGTCTGAGGAAGGAAGTCTGACAACCCAAGCTAGGCCTAGGTTTCTGGGTGAGGTTATGGCAGGCACAATCTCGAGACCTGAATCAAGATCTCCTGCATCTGAAGTCAGGGTGAGGATCAGACGATCGCTCAGGTTGGACATTCTGTCCCTGATGGCCCCTTTTTTAAAGGGGTTGGGTCACGAGGCCATGGGGGTTTTCCCACGAGGGGAGTTGTGAGAAGCTACCAACTGCAAAGGTTCTTCTGCAGGACAATTGTGACCTGTTGGTTGGCTCCAGGAGAACATTTTCGAGCAGGGTTCTATGGATGGATGGATGGGTAGCCCACCTCGCATTCCAATTGTCTCCAAGCAACAAGACAGGTTAGATCTGCTGGATCTGGGGGAGCAACCGAGGAGGCTGAGTTGAAATAGACTCTCCCGTGGATGTGTCCTAATATGATTTTGTGTCTATGGAGACCTTGGAATGAAGTGGTGGCACTGGGGCTCTGAAGGGTTCTCCTAAAGAGAGGCTTTCACACAGCTCTATCGTGCAAGTTTCCCATGTGTAGATGAGATTTGTTCTGACGGGTGAGTCAAGAAACAGCCATATGCTGTTATTGAAATCCAGGAGAGATGCCTGCAAGCCAAACCAATGGATCCGATATTTGCCTAGGGTCCTGTTCGTTCCTTTTTACCTCTGGGGACATCAGTCTACGGGTCTGAGTGCAGGTAGGTGCTCAGATGGGCCCAGATTGCCCCTGTTTGTCCTTGGAGGCCACAAATATTGGGATGTCCTCAGGGACTTTGGAGGTTTATAGCTTAGTAGGGTTGTGGCCATTGGAATGGGCACATACAATTCCCATGGAGAGGGCAAGCACAGTCGTCAGGTTTGGCTCCAGGGCCCTGAGCCTGTAGCGTGTGTAAGCCAGGGGTGTAGGAAAGTTGTCTGAAAAGACAAACTCGTCTTATTTTTCGGGTCATAGGTATGGCAGGACTGATCTACAGACCATGAGGAGAACTCTTCGGGATATGAAAAAAGGGCGAGTGTGAGGCTCTTGCTCAAGTTTTTCCCTGGATATCGTGTCACTCATGGTCGTGAAATTTCGGGTGACTTCATGGGAAATGAACGAGTCTTACTCTCTGGGGGTTTGGCCCCATCCAAAGAGTTTGGGGTCATTCTGTGGGATGGAAGAAGTCCATTGTTCTGTTGTTGTTGATTTGTTTTGTTTTGTTTTTCAACCTCAGGTGTCCCACCAAATGGTAGATTCAAGAGTAGAGCCCTGGGGAGGGGCGACTCTGACAACCAAAAATCTGGTTAAAAATTGGGGCCTAGGGACATGTCAAGCCCATTATGACATCTAATGGTCCAGCCACTGAGAGGACGTCCTAGAGGACAGGACTCACGCTGAGGGTCACAATGCGTGTTTATGCCCTCGTTGTACTCAAGAATTGGCGGGGCCTCAGGATGAATGCTGGTTTCTCCTACACTGATCGTTGGACAACATGCCAACCGCAAGGTTTCTTGTCATGGGTAAGGAAGAGTTCTGATTTCTGCATCACAGTCACCCCTGGGCAGTGATTGGAGATAAGGTCTAGGTTCTGAAGCCTGAAAACTGAGGTAGGGAAGAGATGTTGACCTAAGGCCTTGGCGGGTCTGATGTGCTCAGTGTGCGGTCAGCTGTCTGGGTGTTGGTCACGAGCTCCGGGCTCAGGTTGTCAGACAGTGCATTAGTGCCCAGGTTAGACTATATATGTTGGGTGCATTCGAGTGCCGTGTAGGTTCTTCTATGAAGAACTCTTCAGGATATGAAAAATGAGTGAGTCTGAGGTGCGTGCTCAGTCTTTTGTCTCTGGATTTTGTATCAGCGATGGCCGTGGAATGTTGGGGAGGCCTCATGGGCCATGGAAGAATCTTGCTCTCTCTGGATTTGGCCCGATCCCAATTGTTTTTCGTCAATCTGAGGGAAGGGAGGACTCCTTTCAGGTTTGTTACCTCAGCTGTCCCACCGAAAGAGGAATTCCAAAGCAGAGCCCTGGGGAAGAGTGAAGACACAACCTGAACTACGGTTAATAATTGGGGCCTAGGGGCATGGCAAGACCAATATGCTGTCTCTCCATCCAGCCACTGAGAGACCTTACCTGAGGACTGGGCTCAGGCTGAGGGTCACAATGTGTGTTTGTGACCAATGTGGCCCGCAAGCATGGGCCAGGCCTCATGGGCCACACTGGTTTCAACAACACTGAACCTTGGACAACATGCCAACCACAAGGTTTCTTGCCATGGGGAAAGAGTTCTGATTTCTGCATCATTTTCAAACCCGGGCCGTGATTGGAGATAAGGTCTTGGTTCTGAAGCCTGAAAACCGAGGTTGAGAAGAGATGACGAACTAAGGCCATGGCGGGTCCGATGTGCTCAGTGTGCGGCCAGCTTTCTGGGTGGGGCCAGGAGGTCCAGGCTCAGGCTGTGTCAGAAAAGGCATTAGTGCCCAGGTCAGCCTATATTTTTGGGGTACATCCGAATGCCGTGCAGGTAGATATTTATTGGGGGTTTCTGGGTAGCCCCAGAGGGCAATGTTTTTATTCTGGAGGGCAGGCAGAGTGCTGCATTGTAGTCCTGGATTGCCAGACTGGAGGTTTTGTGGCTCAGTAGTCTGAGGACGGAAGTCTGAGAACCCAAGCTAGGCCTAGAATTCTAGGTGAGGACATGGGAGACACAATCTACAGACCTGAATCGAGATGTCGTGCGTCTGAAGTCAGGGCGAGGATCAGACGATCGCTCAGTGAACATTCTGTCCCTGAGGCCCCACTTGAAGGTGGGGTGGATCAAGAGGCCATGGGTGTTTTCCCACGATGGGAGTTGTGAGAAGCTCCCAACTGCAAAGATTCTTCTGCAGGGCAACTGAGACCTGTTGGTAGGCTCCAGGACAACGATTCCGAGCAGGGTTCTAAGGATGGATGGCTTGGTAGCCCACCTCGCATTCCAATTGTTTCCAAGCATCAAGACAGGTCAGATCTGCTGGTTCTGGGGGAACAACCGAGGAGGCTGAGTTGAAATGGACTCTCCCGTGGATGTGTCCTAATATGATTTTGTGTCTATGGAGATCTTGGAATATAGCGGAGGCACTGGGGCACTGAAGGGTTCTCCAAAAGAGAGGCTTTCACACAGCTCCATCGTGCAAGTTTCCCATGTGTAGATGAGATTTGTTCTGATGGGCGAGTCAAGAAACAGCCATATGCTGTTATTGAAACCCAGGCCTCTGAGGAGTGACGCCTGGAAGCCAAACCAATGGAACCGATAGGTGCCTAGGGGCCTGTTCGTTCCTTTTTACCTCAGGGGACATCAGTCTACGGGTCTGAGTGCCGGTAGGTGATCAGATGGGCCCAGATGCCCTGTTTGTCATGGGAAGCCACAAATATTGGGATGGCCTCAAGGACGTTGGAGGTTTATCCTATTAGTAGGGTTGTGGCCATTGGAATGGGCACACACAATTCCCTTGGAGAGGGCAAAAACAGTCGTCAGGTTGGGTTCCAGATACCTGAGCCTTTAGGGTGTGTAGGTCAGGGCTGTTTGGACAGTTGACTGAAAACACAAACTCGGCTTATGTTTCGTGTCATAGGTATGGCAGGACTGATCTACAGACCATGAGGAGAACTATTCCGGATATGAAAAAAGGGCGAGTGTGAGGCTCTTGCTCCAGTTTTAGTCTCTGGATATCGTGTCACTCATGTTCGTGAAATTCCTGGGTGACTTCTTGGGAAATGGACGAGTCTTACTCTCTGGGAGTTTGGCCCTGTCCAAAGAGTTTGGGGTCATTCTGTGGGACGGAAGAAGTCCGTTGTTCTGTTGTTGTTGATTTGTTTTGTTTTGTTTTTCAACCTCAGGTGTCCCACCAAATGAGGGATTCCAGAGTAGAGCCCTCGGGAGGGGCGACTGGACAACCAGAAATCTGGTTAAAATTTGGGGCCTAGGGACATGTCAAGCCCATTATGACATCTAATGATCCAGCCACTGAGAGGACCTACTAGAGGACAGGACTCACGCTGAGGGTCACAATGCGTGTTTATGCCCTCGTGGCACTCAAGAATGGGCAGGGCCTCAGGGTGAATGCTGGTTTCTCTTACACTGAACATTGGACAACATGTCAACCACAAGGTTTCTTGCCATGGTTAAGGAAGAGTTCTGATTTCTGCATCACAGTCACCCCTAGGCAGTGATTGGAGATTAGGTCTAGGTTCTGAAGCCTGAAAACTGAGGTAGGGAAGAGATGATGATCTAAGGCCATGGCGGGTCTAATGTGCTCAGTGTTCGGTCAGCTGTCTGGGTGTTGGTCACGAGGTCCGGGCTCAGGTTGTCAGACAGTGTATTAGTGCCCAGGTTAGACTATATATTTTGGGGTCATTCGAGTGTGGCGTAAGTTCTTATCTGAGGAACTATTCAGGATTTGAAGAATGAGCGAGTCTGAGGCGCGTGCTCAGGCTTTTGTCTCTGGATTTTGTATCAGCGATGGCCGTGGAATGTTGGGCAGGCCTCATGGGCCATGGACGAATCTTGCTCTCTTTGTATTTGGCCCGAACCCAATGGTTTTTCGTCAATCCTTGGGATGGGAGGACTCCTTTCAGGTTTGTTACCTCAGGTGTCCCACCAAAAGAGGAATTCCAAAGCAGAGCCCTGGGGAAGAGCCCGGACAACCCGAACTACGGTAAAAAATTGGGGCCTAGGGGCATGGCAAGCCCTATATGCTGTCTCTCCATCCAGCCACTGAGAGGCTTTACCTGAGGACTGGGCTCAGGCTGAGGGTCACAATGTGTGTTTGTGACCAATATGGCCCGCAAGCATGGATGGGGCCTTATGGGCCACACTGGTTTCAACTACACTGATTCTTGGACAACATGCAAACCACAAGGTTTCTTGCCATGGTGAAAGAGTTCTGATTTCTGCATCATTTTCAAACCAGGGCCGTGATTGGAGATAAGGTCTAGGTTCTGAAGCCTGAAAACCGAGGTTGAGAAGAGATGACGAACTAAGGCCATGGCGGGTCCGATGTGCTCAGTGTGCGGCCAGCTGTCTGGGTGGGGCCAGGAGATCCAGGCTCAGGCTGCGTCAGAAAGGGCATTAGCGCCCAGGTCAGCCTATATTTTGGGGTACAGCCGAATGGCGTGCAGGTTGATCCTCATTTGGGATTTCTGGGTAGCCGCAGAGTGCAATGTTTTTCTATTGGAGGGCAGGCAAAGTGCTGCATTGTAGTTCTGAAATGCCAAATTCGAGGTCTTGTGGGCCAGTAGTCTGAGGACGGAAGTCTGAGAAGACAAGCTAGGCCTAGGTTTGTGGGTGAGGATATGGCAGGCACAATCTACAGTCCTGAATCTAGATCTCGTGCATCTGATGTCAGGGCGAGGATCAGACCATCGCTCAGGTTGGACATTCTGTCCCTGAGGGCCCCTACTTGAAGGGGGGTTCTCGAGGCCATGGAGGTTTTCCGACGATGGGAGTTGTGAGAAGGTCCCAATTGCAAAGATTCTTCTGCAGGACAATTGAGACCTGGTGGCTGGCTCCAGGACAACGTTTCCATGCAGGGTTCTAAGGATGGATGGCTGGGTACCCCACCTCGCATTCCAATTGTCTCCAAGCAACAAGACAGGTCAGATCGGCTGGATCTGGGGGAGCAACCGAGGAGGCTGAGTTGAAATGGACTCTACCGTGGATGTGACCTAGTATGATTTTGTGTCTATGGAGACCTTGGAAAGAAGCGGTGGCACTGGGGCCCTGAAGGGTTCTCCTAAATAGAGGCTTTCACACAGCTCCATCGTGCAAGTTTCCCATGTGTAGGTGAGATTTGTTCTGATGGTGAGTCAAGAAACAGCCATATGCTGTTATTGAAATCCAGGCCTCTGAGGAGAGATGCCTCGAAACCAAAGCAATGGATCCGATAGGTGCCTAGGGGCCTGTTCGTTCCTTATTACCTCTAGGGATATCAGTCTACAGGTCTGAGTGCGCGTAGGTGCTCAGATGGGACCAGATTGCCCCTGTTTGTCCAGGGAAGCCACCATTATTGGGATGGCATCAGGAATTTTGGCGGTTTATCCTCTAAGTAGGGTTGTGGCCATTGGAATGGGCACACAGAATTCCCTTGGAAAGGGCAAGCACAGTCTTCAGGTTTGGCCTCAGGGGCCTGAGCCTGTAGGGTGTGTAGGCCAGAGCTGTTGGGACAGTTGTCTGAATACACAAACTCGGCTTATGTTTCAGGTCATAGGTATGGCAGGACTGATCTTCAGACCATGAGGAGAACACTTTTGGATATGAAAAATGGGCGAGTGTGAGGCTCTTGCTCACGTTTTTGTCTCTAGATATTGTGTCACTCATCATCGTGAAATTCCCGGGTGACTTCATAGGAAATGGACGAGTCTTACTCTCTGGGGTTTGGCCCCGTCCAAGGAGTTTGGGGTCACTCTGTGGGATGGAAGAAGTCCGGTTTTTTTTTTGTTGTTGTTGATTTGATTTGTTTTGTTTTTCAACCTCAGGTGTTCTACCAAATGAGGGATACCAGAGTACAGCTCTGGGGAGTTGTGACTGGACAACCAGAAATCTGGTTAAAAATTGGGGCCTAGGGACATATCAAGCCCATTATGAAATCTAATGGTCAAGCCACTGAGAGGACGTACTAGAGGACAGGACTCACGCTGAGGGTCACAATGCGTGTTTATGCCCTCGTTGCACTAAAGAATGGGCGTGACCTTAGGGTGAATGCTGGTTTCTCCTACACTGAACGTAGGACAACATGGCAACCACAAGGTTTCTTCCCTTGGGTAAGCTGGAGTTCTGATTTCTGCATCACAGTCACCCCTGGGCAGTTATTGGAGATAAGGTCTAGGTTCTGAAGCCTGAAAACTGAGGTAGGGCAGAGATGATGACCTAAGGCCATGGCGGGTCTGATGTGCTCAGTGTGCGGTCAGCAGTCTGGGTGTTGCTCAGGAGGTCCTGGATCAGGTTGTGTCAGACAGTGCATTACTGCCCAGGTTAGACTATATAATTTGGGTACATTCGAGTGCCGTGTAGGTTTATTCTCATTTAATGTGCCCGGGCAGCACATTAGGCAATATATTTTTTCTAGAGGGCAGGCAGAGTGCTGCAATGATGGTCCGGAATTGCCAAACTTGTGGGCTTCGGGACCAGGAGTGTGAGCATGGAAGTCTGAGAACACAAGCTAGACTTGGGTTTCAGGGCGAGGGCACGGCATGTACCCCCTGAAGATCTGAAGCAATATGTCATGCTTCTGAAGTCAGAGCGAGGATCAGACGTTGGCTCAGCTTGGATTTTCTGTTCATGACGGCCCCTTCATGAAGGGAGCGGATTCTCGAGCGTGGAGGTTTTGGCACGTTGGGAGTGGTGGGATGCCCCCTCCAAGTATTCCTTCTGCGTGAAAATTGAGACCTGTTGGACAGCTCCAGGACATCCCATATGGATGAGTCCTGACCTTGGAAGCCCGCCTCGCATTCCAATTGTCTCCTCGCGACAAGACAGTTTAGATCTGATGGCTCTGCGGGAGCAACCAGGGTGGCTGTGTTGAAATGAACTTTCCTGAGGATGGGTCTAATGTGTGTTTGTGTCCATGAGGGCCTTGGAATGGGGCGGTGGCACCGGTACCCTGAAGTATTCTCCTCAGATTTTGACATAGCTCCCATGCACAAGTTTCCTTGTGGAGACGAGTTTGGTTCTGATGGGTGCCTCAGGAAAACCCCAATGCTGTTATTGGAAACCAGGGTTTTGAGGAGACATGCCTGTAAACCAAAGCTATGAATCCGATTTTGGCCTAGGGTCCTGTCTGGTTCAATCTTCTTCTCTGGGGACATCCATCAAGGGTATGAGCGGAGGTAGATGCTCAGCTGGTGTCAGACTGAACTTTTTAGTCCCGGGCGACCTATACTATTGGGATGGCCTCAGGGACTTTGGAGGGTTCTTCTATTTTGTACGATTTTGGACAATGGAAAGGGCAGATTTCCATGGATTGGGTAGGCACAGACCTATTGTGTGGCTCCAGGGTCCCCAGCCTGGATGGTGTGTGGCCCAGGACTTTGAGGACAGAAGTCTGAAAACACAAACTCAGCTTATGTTTGGGGACGTAGGTATGGCAGGCCTGATCTACAAACCATGAGAAGACATCATCAGGATATGAAGAAAGTGCGAGTCTGAGGCGCTTACTCACTTTTGTCTCTGGATTTTGTTTCACCGATGGCTGTGGAATGTCGAGGAGGCCACATGGGCCATGGACGAATCTTGCTCTCTGTGGATTTGGCCCGATCCCAATTGTTTTTCGTCAATCTGTTGGATGGAGGACTCCTTTCAGGGTTGTTACATCAGGTGTCCCATCAAAAGAGGAATTCCAAAGCAGAGCCCTGGGGAAGAGTGAAGGGACAACTCGAACTATGGTTAAAAATTGGGGCCTAGGGGCATGGCAAGCCCAATATGCTGTCTCTCCATCCAGCCACTGAGAGGCCTTACCTGAGGACTGCGCTCAGGCTGAGGGTCACAATGTGTGTTTGTGACCAATGTGGCCCGCAAGCGTGGGCGGGGCCTCATGGGCCACACTGGTTTCAAGTACACTGAACCTTGGACAACATGCCAACCACAAGGTTTCTTGCCATGGGGAAAGAGTTCTTATTTCTGCATCATTATCAAACCCGGGCCGTGATTGGAGATAAGGTCTTGAGTGCGACGAGGGCATAAACACGCATTGTGACCCTCAGCGTGAGTCCTGTCCTCTAGTACGTCCTCAGTGGCTTGACCATTAGATGTCATAATGGGATTGACATATCCCTAGGCCCCAATTTTTAACCAGATTTCTGGTTGTCCAGTCGCCCCTCCCCATGGCTCTATTCTGGAATCCCTCATTTGAGGGACACCTGAGGTTGAAAAACAAAACCAAACAAATCAATAACAACAGAACAACGGACTTCTTCCATCCCACAGAATGACCCCAAACTCTTTTGACGGGGCCAACCCCCAGAGAGTAAGACTCGTCCATTTCCCATGAAGTCACCCGGAAATTTCACGACCATGAGTGACACGATATCCAGAAAAAAAAAAACTTGAGCAAGAGCCTCACCCTCGCCCTTTTTTCATATCCCAAAGAGTTCTCCTCATGGTCTGTAGATCAGTCCTGCCATACCTATGACCCGAAACATAAGCCGAGTTTGTGTTTTCAGACAACTGTCCAAACAGCCCTGGCCTACACAGCCTACAGGCTTAGGCCCCTGGAGCCAAGCTGAGGACTGTACTTGCCCTCTCCAAGGGAATTCTGTGTGCCCATTCCAATGGCCACAACGCTACTAATAGGATAAACCTCCAAAGTCCCTGAGGCCATCCCAATAGTGGTGGCTTCCCAGGACAAACAGGAGCAATCTGAGCCCATCTGAGATCCTACCTGCACTCATACTTGTAGACTGATATCCCCAGAGGTAAAAAGGAACGAACAGGCCCCTAGGCCCTAATCGGATCCATTGCTTTGGTTTCCAGGCATCTCTCCTCAGAGGCCTGGATTTCAGTACCAGCATATGGCTGTTTCTTGACTCACCCATCAGAACAAATCTCATCTACACATGGGTACCTTGCACGATGGAGCTATGTGAAAGCCTCTCTTTAGGAGAACACTTCAGGGCCCCAGTGCCACCGCTTCATTCCAAGGTCTCCATAGACACAAAATGATATTAGGACACATCCACGGGAGAGTCCATTTCAACTCAACCTCCTCGGTTGCTCCTCCAGATCCAGCAGATCTAACCTGTCTTGTTGCTAGGAGACAATTGGAATGCGAGGTGGGCTACCCAGCCATCCATCCTTAGAACACTGCTCAGAAATGTTGTCCTTGAGCCAACCAACAGATCTCAATTGTCCTGCAGAAGAATCTTTGCAGTTGGGAGCTTCTCACAACTCCCAACGTGGGAAAACCCCCATGGCCTCTTGATCCACTCCCCCCTTCAAGTAGGGGCCATCAGGGACAGAATGTCCAACCTGAGCGATCGTCTGATCCTCGCCCTCACTTCAGATGCACGAGATCTCGATTCAGGTCTGTAGATTGTGCCTGCCATATCCTCACCCAGAAACCTAGGCCTAGCTTGGGTGCTCAGACTTCCGTCCTCAGAATACTTGCCCACAAACCCTCCAGTTTGGCAATCCAGAACTACAATGCAGCACTCTGCCTGCCCTCCAGAAGAAAAAATTTGCCCTCTGCGGCTACCCAGAAAACCTAAATGAGGATCAACCAGCACGCCATTCGGCTGTACCACAAATATATAGGCTGACGTGGGCACTATAGCCCTTTCTGGCACACCCTGAGCCTGGACTTCCAGGACCCACCCAGACAGGTGGCCACACACTGAGCACATTGGACCCGTCATGGCCTTCGGTTGTCAGCTCTTCTCAACCTCGGTTTTCAGGCTTCAGAACCTAGAACTTATCTCCAATCACGGCCCGGGTTTGAAAATGATGCAGCAATCAAAACTCTTTACCCATGGCAAGAAACCTTGTGGTTGACATGTTGTCCAAGGTTCAGTGAGCCCAATCTCAGGTAAGGCCTCTCAGTGGCTGGATGGAGAGACAGCATATTGGGCTTGTCATGCCCCTAGGCCCCAATTTTTAACCATAGTTCGGGTTGTCCCTTCACTCTTCCCCAGGGCTCTGCTTTGGAATTCCTCTTTTGGTGGGACACATGAGGTAACAAACCTGAAAGGAATTCCTCCCATCCCACAAATTGACGAAAAACAATTGGGATCGGGCCAAATCCAGAGAGAGCAAGATTCGTCCATGGCCCATGAGGCCTCCCCCACATTCCATGGCCATCGTTGATACAAAATCCAGAGACAAAAGCCTGAGTATGCGCCTCAGACTCGCTCATTCTTCATATCCTGAAGAGTTCTTCAGATAAGAACCTACACGGCACTCGAATGCACCCAAAATATATAGTCTAACCTGGGCAATAATGCACTGTCTGACAACCTGAGCCCGGAAATCGTGACCAACACCCAGACAGCTGACCGCACACTGAGCACATCACCCGCCATGGCCTTAGGTCATCATCTCTTCCCTACCTCAGTTTTCAGGCTTCAGAACCTAGACCTTATCTCCAATCACTGCCCAGGGGTGACTGTGATGCAGAAATCAGAACTCTTCCTTACCCATGGCAAGAAAACTTCTGGTTGGCATGTTGTCCAATGTTCAGTGTAGGAGAAACCAGCATTCACCCTGAGGCCCCGCCCATTCTTGAGTGCGAGGAGGGCATAAACACGCATTTTAACCCTCAGCGTGAGTCCTGTCCTCTAGTACGTCCTCTCAGTGCTGGACCATTAGATGTCATAATGGGTTTGACATGTCCCTAGGCCCCAATTTTTATCCAGATTTCTGGTTGTCCACTCGCCCCTCCGCAGGCCTCTACTCAGGAATCCCTCATTTGGTGGGACACCTGAGGTTGAAAAACAAAACAAAACAAATCAACAACAAGAGAACAACGGACTTCTTCCATCCCACAGAATGACCTCAAACTCTTTGGACGGGGCCAAACCCCCAGAGAGTAAGACTCGTCCATTTCCCATGAAGTCACCCGGAAATTTCACGACCATGATTGACACGATATCCAGAGACAAAAACTTGAGCAAGAGCCTCACACTCGCCCTTTTTTCATATTCTGAAGTGTTCTCCTCATGGTCTGTAGATCAGTCCTGCCATACCTATGACCCGAAACATAAGCCGAGTTTGTGTTTTCAGACAACTGTCCAAACAGCCCTGGCCTACACACTCTATAGGCTCAGGCCCCTGGAGCCAACCAGACGACTGTGCTTGCCCTCTCCAAGGGAATTGTATGTGCCCATTTCAATGGCCACAACGCTACTAATAAGATAAACCTCCAACGTCCCTGAGGCCATCCCAATATTTGTGGCTTCCCAGGACAAACAGGGGCAATCTGGGCCCATCTGAACACCTACTGCACTCAGACCCATAGACTGATGTCCCCAGGGGTAAAAAGGAACGAACAGGCCCATAGGCACCTATCGGATCTATTGCTTTGGTTTCCAGGCATCTCTCCTTAGAGATCCTTAGAACCCTTAGAACCCTGCTCTTGCGTCTTTCCTTATGGGACCTCCTTGAGCTATCCAACAGGTGTCGACTGTCCCCAGGAGCCCTTGTTCTTGGACCACCTCACAACTCATATCATGGAAAACTTCCAAGGTCACATGATGCCCCCAATCTTCATGAAGTCGGATCATGGAAAGAAACTCCAACCTGAGCCAACAGCTGATCTTCTCCTTGACTTCAGATGCACGAGATCTTGATTAAGCTCTTCAGAGTGCACCTGCTGTGCCCTCACCCCAAAACCTAAGCATACCTAGTGTTCTCAGACTTCCGTCCTCACTCTCCTGGACCACACGCCCTCCATTTTGGGATTTCCGATGACACAGTTCTGCACTCTGCCTGCCCTCTAGAAGAAAAACGTTGCCCTATGGGTCTATCCAGAAACCTCAAAAGGATAAACCTGCATGCCACTCAACTGTACACCAATTATATAGTCTAGCCTGTGCACTAATGCCCTGTCTGAGGAAACCTGAGGCCTGAATTCCCAACCGACACCCAGACAGCTTGCCGTACACTGAGAACATCTGACCCGCCATGGCCTTAGGTTGCCATATCTTTCCAACCTGGATTTCAGGCTACAGAAACCTAGACCTAATCTCTACTCATTTCCCATGGGTGAACGTGATGCAGAAATCAAAACTCCTCCTTCTCTCTCGCCAGAATCTTATGGTTGGCATCTTATCCAAAATTCAGTGTAGGACCCCTGTAGGGCCTACAGGAGTAGTAGTAGGGCCCCTGAGTGTAGTGTAGTGTCCCTGAGGCCCTGCCCATGCTTAAGAGTTGCGGTGGGCACAAACACACATTGGGACCCTCAGTTTGAACCCTGTCCTCAAGTAAAGCATCTCAGTGGCTGGACCATGAGCACGCATATGGGGACTGCCATGCCCCAAGTCACCCAATCTTTTTTTTTTTTTTTTTTGTTTTAATTTTTTTATTTTTATAAACATATATTTTTATCCCCAGGGGTACAGGTCTGTGAATCACCAGGTTTACACACTTCACAGCACTCACCAAATCACATACCCTCCCCAATGTCCATAATCCCACCCCCTTCTCCCAAACCCCCTCCCCCGGCAACCCTCAGTTTGTTTTGTGAGATTAAGAGTCACTTATGGTTTGTCTCCCTCCCAATCCCATCTTGTTTCATTTATTCTTCTTCTACCCACTTAAGCCTCCATGTTGCATCACCACTTCCTCATATCAGGGAGATCATATGATAGTTGTCTTTCTCTGCTTGACTTATTTCGCTAAGCATGATACGCTCTAGTTCCATCCATGTTGTTGCAAATGGCAAGATTTCATTTCTTTTGATGGCTGCATAGTATTCCATTGTGTATATATACCACATCTTCTTGATCCATTCATCTGTTGATGGACATCTAGGTTCTTTCCATAGTTTGGCTATTGTGGACATTGCTGCTATAAACATTCGGGTGCATGTGTCCCTTTGGATCACTACATTTGTATCTTTAGGGTAAATACCCAATAGTGCAATTGCTGGGTCATAGGGCAGTTCTATTTTCAACATTTTGAGGAACCTCCATGCTGTTTTCCAGAGTGGCTGCACCAGCTTGCATTCCAACCAACAGTGTAGGAGGGTTCCCCTTTCTCCGCATCCTCGCCAGCATCTGTCATTTCCTGACTTGTTGATTTTAGCCATTCTGACTGGTGTGAGGTGATATCTCATTGTGGTTTTGATTTGTATTTCCCTGATGCCGAGTGATATGGAGCACTTTTTCATGTGTCTGTTGGCCATCTGGATGTCTTCTTTGCAGAAATGTCTGTTCATGTCTTCTGCCCATTTCTTGATTGGATTATTTGTTCTTTGGGTGTTGAGTTTGCTAAGTTCTTTATAGATTCTGGACACTAGTCCTTTATCTGATATGTCGTTTGCAAATATCTTCTCCCATTCTGTCAGTTGTCTTTTGATTTTGTTAACTGTTTCCTTTGCTGTGCAAAAGCTTTTGATCTTGATGAAATCCCAGTAGTTCATTTTTTCCCTTGCTTCCCTTGCCTTTTGCGTTGTTCCTAGGAGGATGTTGCTGCGGCAGAGGTCGAAGAGGTTGCTGCCCGTGTTCTCAAGGATTTTGATGGATTCCTTTCGTACATTGAGGTCCTTCATCCATTTTGAGTCTATTTTCGTGTGTGGTGTAAGGAAATGGTCCAATTTCATTTTTCTGCATGTGGCTGTCCAATTTTCCCAGCACCATTTATTGAAAAGGCTGTCTTTTTTCCATTGGACATTCTTTCCTGCTTTGTCGAAGATTAGTTGACCATAGATTTGAGGGTCTATTTCTGGGCTCTCTATTCTGTTCCATTGATCTATGTGTCTGTTTTTGTGCCAGTACCATGCTGTCTTGATGATGACAGCTTTGTAATAGAGCTTGAAGTCCGGAATTGTGATGCCACCAACGTTGGCTTTCTTTTTCAATATCCCTTTGGCTATTCGAGGTCTTTTCTGGTTCCATATAAATTTTAGAATTATTTGTTCCATTTCTTTGAAAAAGATGGATGGTACTTTGATAGGAATTGCATTAAATGTGTAGATTGCTTTAGGTAGCATAGACATTTTCACAATATTTATTCTTCCAATCCAGGAGCATGGAACATTTTTCCATTTCTTTGTGTCTTCCTCAATTTCTTTCATGAGTACTTTATAGTTTTCTGAGTATAGATTCTGTGCCTCTTTGGTTAGGTTTATTCCTAGGTATCTTATGGTTTTGGATGCAATTGTAAATGGGATTGACTCCTTAATATCTCTTTCTTCTGTCTTGCTGTTGGTGTAGAGAAATGCAACTGATTTCTGTGCATTGATTTTATATCCTGACACTTTACTGAATTCCTGTATAAGTTCTAGCAGTTTTGGAGTGGAGTCTTTTGGGTTTTCCACATATAGTATCATATCATCTGCGAAGAGTGATAATTTGACTTCTTCTTTGCCGATTTGGATGCCTTTAACTTCCTTTTGTTGTCTGATTGCTGAGGCTAGGACCTCTAGTACGATGTTGAATAGCAGTGGTGATAATGGACATCCCTGCCGTGTTCCTGACCTTAGCGGAAAAGCTTTCAGTTTTTCTCCATTGAGAATGATATTTGCGGTGGGTTTTTCATAGATGGCTTTGATGATATTGAGGTATGTGCCCTCTATCCCTACACTTTGAAGAGTTTTGATCAGGAAGGGATGTTGTACTTTGTCAAATGCTTTTTCAGCATCTATTGAGAGTATCGTATGGTTCTTGTTCTTTCTTTTATTGATGTGTTGTATCACATTGACTGATTTGCGGATGTTGAACCAACCTTGCAGCCCTGGAATAAATCCCACTTGGTCGTGGTGAATAATCTTTTTAATGTACTGTTGAATCCTATTGGCTAGTATTTTCTTGAGTATTTTCGCATCTGTGTTCATCAAGGATATCGGTATATAGCTCTCTTTTTTGGTGGGATCCTTGTCTGGTTTTGGGATCAAGGTGATGCTGGCCTCATAAAATGAGTTTGGAAGTTTTCCTTCCATTTCTATTTTTTGGAACAGTTTCAGGAGAATAGGAATTAGTTCTTCTTTGAATGTTTGGTAGAATTCCCCCGGGAAGCCGTCTGGCCCTGGGCTTTTGTTTGTTTGGAGATTGTTAATGACTGTTTCAATCTCCTTACTGGTTATGGGTCTGTTCAGGCTTTCTATTTCTTCCTGGTTCAGTTGTGGTAGTTTATATGTTTCTAGGAATGCATCCATTTCTTCCAGATTGTCAAATTTATTGCCGTAGAGTTGCTCATAGTATGTTCTTATAATAGTTTGTATTTCTTTGGTGTTAGTTGTGATCTCTCCTCTTTCATTCATGATTTTATTTATTTGGGTCCTTTCTCTTTTCTTTTTGATAAGTCGGGCCAGGGGTTTATCAATTTTATTAATTCTTTCAAAGAACCAGCTCCTACTTTCGTTGATTTGTTCTATTGTTTTTTTGGTTTCTATTTCATTGATTTCTGCTCTGATCTTTATGATTTCTCTTCTCCTGCTGGGCTTAGGGTTTCTTTCTTGTTCTTTCTCCAGCTCCTTTAGGTGTAGGGTTAGGTTGTGTCCCTGAGACCTTTCTTGTTTCTTGAGAAAGGCTTGTACCGCTATATATTTTCCTCTCAGGACTGCCTTTGTTGTGTCCCACAGATTTTGAACCGTTGTATTTTCATTATCATTTGTTTCCATGATTTTTTTCAATTCTTCTTTAATTTCCCGGTTGACCCATTCATTCTTTAGAAGGATACTGTTTAGTCTCCATGTATTTGGGTTCTTTCCAAACTTCCTTTTGTGGTTGAGTTCTAGCTTTAGAGCATTGTGGTCTGAAAATATGCAGGGAATGATCCCAATCTTTTGATACCGGTTGAGTCCTGATTTAGGACCGAGGATGTGATCTATTCTGGAGAATGTTCCATGCGCACTAGAGAAGAATGTGTATTCTGTTGCTTTGGGATGAAATATTCTGAATATATCTGTGATGTCCATATGGTCCAGTGTGTCATTTAAGGCCTTTATTTCCTTGCTGATCTTTTGCTTGGATGACCTGTCCATTTCAGTGAGGGGAGTGTTAAAGTCCCCTACTATTATTGTATTATTGTTGATGTGTTTCTTTGATTTTGTTATTAATTGGTTTATATAGTTGGCTGCTCCCACATTGGGGGCATAGATATTTAAAATTGTTGAATCTTCTTGTTGGACAGACCCTTTGAGTATGATATAGTGTCCTTCCTCATCTCTTATTATAGTCTTTGGCTTAAAATCTAATTGATCTGATATAAGGATTGCCACTCCTGCTTTCTTCTGATGTCCATTAGCATGGTAAATTCTTTTCCACCCCCTCACTTTAAATCTGGAGGTGTCTTCGGGCTTAAAATGTGTTTCTTGGAGGCAACATATAGATGGGTTTTGTTTTTTTATCCATTCTGATACCCTGTGTCTTTTGACAGGGGCATTTAGCCCATTCACATTCAGGGTAACTATTGAGAGATATGAATTTAGTGCCATTGTATTGCCTGTAAGGTGACTGTTATTGTATATGGTCTCTGTTCCTTTCTGATCTACCACTTGTAGGCTCTCTCTTTGCTTAGAGGACCCCTTTCAATATTTCCTGTAGAGCTGGTTTGGTATTTGCAAATTCTTTCAGTTGTTGTTTGTCCTGGAAGCTTTTAATCTCTCCTTCTATTTTCAATGATAGCCTAGCTGGATATAGTATTCTTGGCTGCATGTTTTTCTCGTTTAGTGCTCTGAAAATATCATGCCAGCTCTTTCTGGCCTGCCAGGTCTCTGTGGATAAGTCAGCTGCCAATCAAATATTTTTACCATTGTATGTTACAGACTTCTTTTCCCGGGCTGCTTTCAGGATTTTCTCTTTGTCATTGAGACTTGTAAATTTTACTATTAGGTGACGGGGTGTGGGCCTATTCTTATTGATTTTGAGGGGCATTCTCTGAACCTCCTGAATTTTGATGCTCGTTCCCTTTGCCATATTGGGGAAATTCTCCCCAATAATTCTCTCCAGTATACCTTCTGCTCCCCTCTCACTTTCTTCTTCTTCTGGAATCCCAATTATTCTAATGTTGTTTCGTCTTATGGTGTTACTTATCTCTCGAATTCTCCCCTCGTGGTCCAGTAGCTGTTTGTCCCTCTTTTGCTCAGCTTCTTTATTCTCTGTCATTTCGTCTTCTATATCACTAATTCTTTCTTCTGCCTCATTTATCCTAGCAGTTAGAGCCTCCATTTTTGATTTCACCTCATTAATAGCTTTTTTGATTTCACCTTGGTTAGATTTTAGTTCTTTTATTTCTCCAGAAAGGGCTTTTATATCTCTCGAGAGGGTTTCTCTAATATCTTCCATGCCTTTTTCGAGCCCGGCTAGAACCTTGAGAATTGTCATTCTGAACTCTAGATCTGACATATTACCAATGTCTGTATGGATTAGGTCCCTAGCCTTCGGTACTGCCTCTTGTTCTTTTTTTTGTGTTGAATTTTTACGTCTTGTCATTTTGTCCAGATAAGAGTAAATGAAGGGGCAAGTAAAATACTAAAAGGGTGGCAACAACCCCAGGAAAATATGCTTTAACCAAATTAGAAGAGATCCAAAATCGTGAGTGGGGAGAAAGGGGATAAAAAGAGGTTCAAAAAGGAAGAAAGAAAAAAGAAAAAGAAAAGAAAAGAAAAGAAAAGAATATTTTTTAAAAAAGAAAACACCTGGGCGCCTGGGTGGCTCAGTGGGTTAAGCCGCTGCCTTCGGCTCAGGTCATGATCTCAGGGTCCTGGGATCGAGTCCCACATCGGGCTCTCTGCTCGGCAGGGAGCCTGTTTCCTCCTCCTCTCTCTCTCTGCCTGCCTTTCTACCTACTTGTGATCTCTCTCTGTCAAATAAATAAATAAAATCTTTAAAAAAAAACACCTAAGAAAAATGTAAAATATATATATATATATATATATATATATATATATTCGATAAACTATTAAAAAATCGTTAAAAAAGAAAAAGGTAACAGTTAAAAAAGAAAATTTACCTGAAGGCGAGAAAAGAAAAAAAAAATGAAAAAGAAAAAATTAAATTAACTGCAAGACTAAAAAAAATCACAGGAAAAAAGCCATGAGTTCCGTGCTTGGCTTTCTCCTCCTCTGGAATTCTGCTGCTCTCCTTGGTATTGAAACTGCACTCCTTGGTAGGTGAACTTGGTCTCGGCTGGATTTCTTGTTGATCTTCTGGGGGAGGGGCCTGTTGTAGTGATTCTCAAGTGTCTTTGCCCCAGGCGGAATTACACCGCCCTTACCCGGGGCCGGGGTGTGTAATCCGCTGGGGTTTGCTTTCAGGAGCTTTTGTTCCCTGAGCGCTTTCCTTAGAGTTCCAGAGGACGGGAATACAAATGGCAGCCTCCTGGTCTCCAGCCCGGAGGAGCCGAGAGCCCAGGGCCCCACTCCTCAGTGCGCCCTCAGAGAACAGCGCCCAGATACTCCCGTCTGCCTGACCTCCGGCCGGGCTCCGAGCTCACCGAGCCTGCGACCGGTTCAAGGTAACACGGAGCTGCGAGCTTACTGTCGGCTCTGTCTTTGTAGCCGGCTTTCCCGTTCCAATACCCGCAAGCTCTGCGACACTCAGACACCCCCGATCCTTCTGTGACCCTGCCGGACCTGAGGCCACGCTGACCCCGCGTGGGCTTCGCCCCGGTTTAGCCTCTGGAGCGATGTCCCTCAGCGGAACAGACTTTTGAAAGTCCTGATTTTGTGCGCGGTTGTTCCGCCACTTGCCGGGAGCCGGCACCTCCCCCCGGGGTCTATCTTCCCGTCGCTTTGGATTCACTTCTCCGCCGGTCCTACCTTTCAGAAAGTGGTTGTTTTTCTGTTTCCAGAATTGCTGTTCTTCTTCTCTTCGATCTGCCGATGGATTTTCAGGTGTTTGCAATCTTTAGATAAGCTATCTAGCTGATCTCCGGCTAGCTGAAGCAGTCTCAGCTTGCTACTTCTAGGCCATCTTGACTCCTCCTCCTGAAAGCCTCTCTTTAGGAGAACCCCTCAGGGCCCCAGTGCCACCGCTTCATTCCAAGGTCTCCAAAGACACAAAACCATATTAGGACACATCCACGGGAGAGTCCATTTCAACTCAGCCTCCTCGGTTGCTCCGCTGATCCAGCAGATCTAACCTGTCTTGTTGCTTGAAGACAATTGGAATGCGAGGTGGGCTACCCAGCCATCCATCCTTACTTAGAACCCTGCTCGGAATCATTGTCCTGGAGCCAACCAACAGGTCTCAATTGTCCTGCAGAAGAATCTTTGCAATTCGGAGCTTCTCACAACTCCCATCGTGGGAAAACCGTCATGGCCTCGTGATCGACCCCCCTTCAAGAAGGGGCCATCAGGGACAGAATGTCCAACCTGAGCGATCGTCTGATCCTCGCCCTGACTTCAGATGCACGAGATCTCGATTCAGGTCTGGAGATTGTGCCTGCCATATCCTAACCCAGAATCCTAGGCCTAGCTTTGGTTCTCAGAAATCCGTCCTCAGACTACTGGCCCAGAAGCCGTCCATTTGGCAATCCAGAACTACAATGCAGCACTCTGCCTGCCCTCCAGAAGAATATCATTGCACTCTGGGGCTACCCAGAACCCGCAAATGAGGATCAACGGGACACGCTATTCGGCTGTACCCCAAATATATAGGCTGACCTGGGCACTAATGCCCTTTCTGACATAGCCTGAGCCTGGACCTCCTGGCCCCACCAAGACAGTAGGCCGCACACTGAGCACATCGGACCCGCCATGGCCATAGATTGTCATCTCTTATCAAGCTCGGTTTTCATGCTTCAGAACCTAGACCTTATCTCCAATCACGGCCCGGGTTTGAAAATAATGCAGAAATCAGAACTCTTTCCCCATGGCAAGAATCCTTGTGGTTGGCATGTGTCCTAGGTTCAGTGTAGTTGTAACCAAGGTGGCCCATGAGGCCCCGCCCATGCTTGCGGGCCACATTGGTCACAAACACACAATGTGACCCTCAGCCTGAGCCCAGTCCTCAGTAAGGCCTCTCTGGGGCTGGAAGGAGAAACAGCATATTGGGCTTGCCATGCCCCTAGGCCCCAATTTTTAACCATAGTTCGGGTTGTCCCTTCACTCTTCCCCGGGGCTCTGATTTGGAATTCCTCTTTTGGTGGGATACCTGAGGTAACAAACCTGAAAGGAGTCCTCCCATCCCACAGATTGACGAAAAACAATTGGGATCGGGCCAATTACACAGAGAGCAAGATTCGTCCATGGCCCATGAGGCCTCCCCAACATTCCACGGCCATCGCTGATACAAAATCCAGAGACAAAAGCCTGAGCATGCACCTCAGACTCGCTCATCCTTCATATCCTGAAGAGTTGTTCAGATAAGAACTTACACGGCACTCGAATGCACCCAAAATATATAGTCTAACCTGGGCACTAATGCACTGTCTGACAACCTGAGCCCGGACCTCGTGACCAGGACCCAGACAGCTGACCGCATACTGAGCACATCAGACCCGCCTTGGTCTTAGGTCATCATCTATTCCCTACCTCAGTTTTCAGGCTTCAGAACCTAGACCTTATCTCCAATCACTGCCCAGCTGTGACTGTGATGCAGAAATCAGAACTCTTCCTTACCCATGGCAAGAAACCTTGTGGTTGGCATGTTGTCCAAAGTTCAGTGTAGGAGAAACCAGCATTCACCCTGAGGCCCCGCCCATTCTTGAGTGTGACGAGGGCATAAACACGCATTGTGACCCTCAGCTTGAGTCCTGTCCTCTAGTACTTCCTCTCAGTGGCTGGACCATTAGATGTCATAATGGGCTTGACATGTCCCTAGGCCCCAATTTTTAACCAGATATCTTGTTGTCGAGTCGCCCCTCCCCAGGGCTATACTCTGGAATCCCTCATTTGGTGGGACACCTGAGGTTAAAAAACAAAACAATACAAATCAACAACAACAGAACAACGGACTTCTTCCATCCCACAGAATGACCCCAAACTCTTTGGACGGGGCCACACCCCCAGAGAGTAAGACTCGTCCATTTTGCATGAAGTTACCCGGAAATTTCACGACCATGAGTGACACGATATCCAGAGACATAAACTTGAGCAAGAGCCTCACACTCGCCCTTTTTTCATATCCCGAAGAGTTCTCCTCATGGTCTGTAGATCAGTCCTGCCATACCTATGACCCGAAAAATAAGCCGAGTTTGTGTTTTCAGACAACTGTCCAAACAGCCCTGGCCTACACACCCTACATGCTCAAGTCCCTGGAGCCAAACCTGACGACTGTGCTTGCCCACTCCAAGGGAATTCTATGTGCCCACTCCAATGGCCACAACGCAACTATAGGATAAACCTCCAAAGTCCCTGAGGCCATCCCAATATTTGTGGCTTCCCAGGATAAATATGGGCAATCTGGGCACATCTGAGCACCTACCGGAACTCAGACCCGTAGACTGTTGTGCCCAGAGGTAAAAAGGAACGAACAGGCCCCTAGGGACTATCGGATCCATTGCTTTGGTTTCCAGGCATCTCTCCTAAGAGGCCTGGATTTCAATAACAGCATAAGGCTGTTTCTTGACTCACCCATCAGAACAAATCTCATCTACACATGAGAAACTTGCACGATGGAGCTGTGTGAAAGCCTCTCTTTAGGAGAACCCTTCAGGGCTTCAGTGCCACTGCTTCATTCCAAGGACTCCATAGACACAAAATCATATTAGGACACATCCACGGGAGAGTCCATTTCAACTAGCCTCCTCGGTTGCTCCCCCAGATCCAGCAGATCTAACCTGTCTTGTTGCTTGCAGACAATTGGAATGCGAGGTGGGCTGCCCAGCCATCCATCCTTAGAACCCTGCTCGGAATCGTTGTCCAGGACCCAACCAACAGGTCTCAATTGTCCTGCAGTAGAATCTTTGCAGTTGGGAGCTTCTCCCAACTCCCATCGTGGGAAAACCCCCATGGCATCGTGATCCAACCCCCTTCAAGAAGGGGCCATCAGGGACAGAATGTCCAACCTGAGCGATCGTCTGATTCTCCCCCTGACTTCAGATGCATGAGGTCTCGATTCAGGTCTGTAGATTGTGCCTGCCATATCCTCACCCAGAAAACTAGGCCTAGCTTGGGTTCTCAGACTTCCGTCCTCAGACTACTGGCCCACAAGCCCGCCAGTATGGCCATCCAGAACTACAATGCAGCACGCTGCCTTCCCTCCAGAAAAAAAAACATTTCCCTCTGGGGCTACCCAGAAACCCCAAATGACGATCAACGGGGCACGCCATTCGGCTGTACCCCAAATATATAGGCTGACCTGGGCACTAATGCCCTTTCTGACAAAGCCTGATCCTGGTCTTCTTGGCCCCACCGAGACAGCTGGCCGCACCCTGAGCACATCGGACCCGCCATGGCCTTAGGTCGTCATCTCTTCTCAAACTCGGTTTTCAGGCTTCCGAACCTAGACCTTATCTCCAATCACGGCCCGGGATTAAAAATGATGCAGAAATCAGAACGCTTTCCCCATGGCAAGAAACCTTGTGGTTGGCATGTTGTCCCAGGTTCAGTGTAGCTGAAAGCAGTGTGGCCCATGAGGCCCCGCCCATGCTTGTGGGCCACATTGGTCACAAACACACATTGTGACCCTCAGCCTGTGCCCAGTCCTCAGGTAAGGCCTCTCAGTGGCTGGATGTAGAGACAGCATATTGGGCTTGCCATGCCCCTAGGCCCCAATTTTTAAGCATAGTTCGGGTTGTCCTTTCACTCTTCCCCAGGGCTCTGCTTTGTAATTCCTCTTTTGGTGGGACACCTGAGGTAACAAACCTGAAAGGAGTCCTCCCATCCCACAGATTGACGAAAAACAATTGGGATCGGGCAAGTCCACAGAGAGCAAGATTCTTCCATGTCCCATGAGGCCTCCCCAACATTCCACGGCCATCGCTGATACAAAATCCAGAGACACAAGCCTGAGCACATGTCTCAGACTCGCTCATTCTTCATATCCTGAAGAGTTCTTCAGATAAGAACCTACACGGCACTCGACTGCACACAAAATATATAGTATAAACTGGGCACTAATGCACTGTCTGACAACCTGAGCCCGGAAATCGTGAACAACACCCAGGCAGCTGACCGCACACTGAGCACATCAGACCCGCCATGGCCTTAGGTCATCATCTCTTCCCTACCTCTGTTTTCAGGCTTCAGAACCTAGACCTTATCTCCAATCACTGCCCAGGGGTGACTGTGATGCAGAAGCAGAACTCTTCCTTACCCATGGCAAGAAACCTTGTGGTTGGCATGTGGTCCAACGTTCAGTGTAGGAGAAACCAGCATGCACCCTGAGTCCCCGCCCATTCTTGAGTGCGACGAGGTCATAAAAACGCATTGTGACCCTCTGCGTGATTCCTGTCCTCTAGTAAGTCCTCTCAGTGGCTGGACCATTAGATGTCATAATGGGCTTGTCATGTCTTTAGCCCCCAATTTTTAACCAGATTTCTGGTTGTCCAGTCGCCCCTCCCCAGGGCTCTACTCTGGAATCCCTCATTTTGTGGGACACCTGTGGTTGAAAAACAAAACAAATCAAATCAACAACAACAGAAAAACGGCCTTCTTCATTCCCACAAAATGACCCCAAACTCTTTGGACGGGGCCAAACCCCCAGAAAGTAAGACTCGTCCATTTCCCATGAAGTATCCCGGAAATTTCACGACCATGCGTGACACGATATCCAGAGACAAAAACTTGAGCAAGAGCCTCACACTCGCCCTTTTTTAATATCCCGAAGAGTTCTCCTCATGGTCTGTAGATCAGTCCTGTCATACCTATGACCCGAAACATAAGCCGAGTTTGTGTTTTCAGACAACTGTCAAACAGCCCTGGCCTACACACCCTACAGGTTCAGGCCCCTGGAGGCAAACATTAAGACTGGGCTTGCCCTCTCCAAGGGAATTTTATGTGCCCATTCCAATGGCCACAACCCTACTAATAGGATAAACCTCCAAAGTTCCTGAGGCCATCCCAATATTTGTGGCTTCCCAGGACAAACAGGGGCAATCTGGGCCCATCTGAGCACCTATCGGGACTCAGACCCATAGACAGATGTCCCCAGAGTTAAAAAGGAACGAACAGGCCCATAGGCACCTATCGGATCCTTGCTTTGGTTTCCAGGCATCTCTCCTTAGAGATCCTTAGAACCCTTAGAACCCTGCTCTTGCATCGTTCCTTATTGGACATCCTTGAGCCATCCAGCAGGCCTCGACTGTCCCGCAGGAGTCCTTGTGCATGGACCACCTCACAATTCATATCATGGAAAGCTTCCAAGGTCAAATGATGCCCCCAATCTTCATGAAGGCGGATCATGTAAAGAAACTCCAACCTGAGCCAACGACTGATCTTCGCCTTGACTTCAGATGCACGAGATCTTGATTAAGCTCTTCAGAGTGTACCTGCTGTGCCCTCACCCCAAAACCTAAGCATAGCTAGTGTGCTCAGACTTCCTTCCTCACTCTCCTGGACCACACGCCCTCCATTTTGGGATTTCCGATGACACAGTGATGCACTCTGCCTGCCCTCTAGAAGAAATACGTTGCCCTATGGGTCTACCCAGAAACCTCAAATGAGTATAAACCTGCATGCCACTCAACTGTACACCAATTATATAGTCGAGCCTGTGCACTAATGCCCTGTCTGACACAACCTGAGGCCTGAATTCCCAAACGACACCCAGACAGCATGCCGTACACTGAGAACATCTGAACCGCCATGGCCTTAGGTTGCCATCTCTTTCCAACCTGGTTTTCAGTCTACAGAAACCTAGACCTTATCTCTACTCATTTCCCATGTGTGAACGTGATGCAGAAATCATAACTCCTCCTTCCCTCTCGCCAGAATATTGTGGTTGGCATCTTATCCAAAGTTCAGTGTAGGACCCCTGTAGGGCCTACAGGAGTAGTAGTAGGGCACCTGAGGGTAGTGTAGTGTCCCTGAGGCCGTGCCCATGCTCAAGAGCTACGGTGGGCACAAACACACATTGGGACCCTCAGTTTGAACCCTGTCCTCAAGTAAAGCCTCTCAGTGGCTGGACCATGAGCCCGCATATGGGGCCTGCCATGCCTCAAGTCACCCAATCTTAACCAGAGGTAGAGACATCTAGTCACCCCTACTCAGGGCTCTGCTATGGAATCCCTCTTTGGTGGGACATTTGAGGTAAGTAAACACAGAAAGGATTCCTCCCACCCACAGAATGACCCCAATCACTTGGGATCAGGCCATCCCCAGATAGAAAGACTTTTCCATGGCACATGAGGCCAACCCGACATTCCAAGGCCACGGATGACACAAAATCCAGATACATAAACCTCACCCTTAGGTCATAGCCCAAAAAATTCTCCACATAGTCTGTAGATCGGGCCTGCCATACATACGTCCCCAAACCTAAGCCGAGTTTGTGTTTTCAGACTTCATTCCTGACATCCCTGTCCCATACACCCTCCAGGCTGAGGCCACTGGAGCTACACCTCAGGACTGTGCCTGCCGTCTCCAAGGAAATTCTTCCCATTCCATTGGCCACAACCCTACAGATTAGGAGAAACTTCCAAAGTCCCAGAGGCCATTCCAATAGTGCAGGCTGCCTAGTACAAAGAGGGGTGATCTGTCACAAGATGCACAACGACCTCAACTCACCCGTAGACAGATATCCCAAGAGAAAGGTATTAAACTGGACAGGCCCCTAGAACGTAATTGGTTCCATTCCTTTTGTTTCTAAGCATCTCTCCTCCGAGGCCTGTTTTCCAATACCAGCATATGGGGGATTCCAGAGATACCAATCAGAACAAATCTTGTCTCCACATGGGAAACTTATCCTTTGGAGCTCTGTAAAAACCTCCAGTTAGGAGAAACCTTCAGGTAACCGGAGCCACCGCCCTATTCCAAGGTCTCCATGGACACAAACCCGCATTATGACCATTCAGCAGGAGAGTACATTTCAACTCAGCCCCGTTGATTACTCCCCCAGAGCCAGAATATCAAACCTGCCTAGTCGCTAGGAGACAACTTGAATGCAAAGCAGACTCTCTAGGCATCCATCGTGGAATCCTGCTCTGGCGCCGTTCCATATGGGATGTCTGGTGAGCCTTCCAACAGGTCTTGACGGTCCCGCAGAAGGAATCCTTGCAGATTGGAGCATCTCACAACTCCTATCGTGGGAAAACCTACATGGCCTCATGAGATACTCCCCTTTATAAAGGGGCCATTTTGGACAGAAACTCCAAACTGAGCCAACTACTGATCCATTGCTTTGGTTTCTATGTATCTCTCCTCAGAGGCCTTGTTTCTAATATCAGAATATGGGGGTTTCGTAAGGAAACAAGCAGAACAAATCTCATCTCCACATGAGAAACTTGCTCTTTGGAGCTGTGTCAATACCTCAGGTTAGGAGGATCCTTCAGGGCGCTGGCACCATGGCCCAATTCCAAGGTCTCCAAGGACACAAACTTACATTATGATCCATCCTCAGGAGAGTCCATTTCAAATCAGCCCCCTCGGCTGCTCACCCAGAGCCAGCAGATCAAACCTGCCTTGTCACTAGGAGACAGTTGGAATGCGAGGTGGGCTGCCCAGGCATCCATCCTTAGAACCCTGCTCTGGAGAATTTCTTTATGGGACGTCTTGAATCCAACCAACCTGTCTTGACTGTCTCGCAGAATGAATCCTTGTGGTTTGAAGCATCACACAATCCCACTGTGAGAAAACCTCCATTTCCTCATGATGCCCCACACCTTCTTAAATGGGCCATCATGGACAGAAACTCCATCCTAGGCCAAAGTCTGATCCGCGCCCTGAATTCAGAAACATGAGATCTCGATTCAGCACTTGAGAGTGTGCCTGCTGTGCCCTCGCCCCGAAACCTAAGCCTAACTTGTGTTCTCAGACTTCCGTCTTCACAATCCTGGCCACACCCCTCCAGTTTGGCAATTCTGGAGACCAAATGCAGCACTCTGCCTGCCCTCCAGAAGAAAAATGTTGCCCTATAGGGCTAACCAGAAATGCCAAATGAGTAACAACCTGCATGCCACTCGACCATACCCCAATTATACAATCTAGCCTGTGCACTAAAGCCCTGTCTGACACAGCCTGAGGGCAGACCTCCAGTCCAACACCCAGACAGCTGGCCGTACACTGAGCATATCAAACCCACAATGGCTTTCGGCCATCATCTCTACCCAACCTCAGTTTTCACCTTCAGAACCTAGACCTTATCTCCACTCACTGCTCAGGAGTGAACGTGATACAAGAATCAGAACTTCTCCTTCGCCATGGCAAGAAACCTGGTGGTTGGCATGTGGTCCAACGTTCATTGTAGGAGAAAGCAGCATGGACTATGAGGCCCCACCTATCCCTGAGGGCTACAATTTGCACACACATTGTGTCCCTCAGCGTGAGCCCTATCCTCATGTAAAGCCTCTTAGTGACTGGAACTACAGCCCACATATGGGGCTTGCCAAGCCCCTAGTCCCCCAATCTCAACCAGAGTTAGAGATGTCTAGTCACCCCTACTCAGGGCACTGCTCTGGAATCCCTCTTTGGTGGGACACCTGAGGTAAAAAAAAAAAAATACAGAAAGGACTCTTCCCATCCACAGAATGATCCCAACCACTTGGGATCAGGCCAAATCACCAGAGAAAGACTTGTCCATGGCCCTTGAGGACACCCCGACATTCCACGGCCACCGTAGGCACAAAATCCAGAGACAAGAGCCTGAGCAAATGCCACATCTTCGCCCTTTGTTCATAGCCCGGAAAATTCTCACGGTCTGTAGATTGAGCCTTCATACATACATCCCCAAACCTAAGCTGAGTTTGTGTTTTCAGACTTCTGTCCCCACAGTCCTGGTCCACACCATCCAAGATGGGGCCCCTGGAGCCGACCTGATGACTGTGGATTCCCTCTCCAGAGGAATTCTGCCATTTCCATTGGCCACAACCCTATAGATTAGGAGAAACCTCCAAACTCCCCGAGGCCATCCCAATAGTTTTGGCTGCCCAGGACAAACAGGGATGATCTTTCACAAGTTAGGAAACTACCTCCACTCAGACCCAGAGACAGATATCCCCATAGAATAAGATTGAACTGGACAGGCACTTAGGCCCTAATCAGATCCATTGCTTTTGTTTCCAGGCATCTCTCCTCAGAGGCCTGGTTACCAATACAAGCATATGGGGGATTACTGAGGCACTCATAGAAAAATCTCGTCTCCACATAGGAAATGTACTCTTTGGAGCTCTATAAAAACGTCTGTTTATGAGAATCTTTCAGGGCCCCGGATCAAGTGCCCCATTCCAAGGTCTCCATGGACTTAAACCCACATTATGATCTATCCTCGGTAGAGTCCATGTCAACTCATCCCCCTTGGTTTCTCCCGCAGGGCCTGCAGATTCAACTTGCCTTGTTGCTAGGAGACAACTAGAATGGGAGGCGGGCTGCCCAGGCATCCATCCTTAGAACCCTGCTCTGGATAACTTCCTTATGGGATGTCCTGGAGCCATCCAGCAGGTCTTGACTGTCCCACGGAAGGAATCATTGCGGTTTGGAGCATCTCACAATTCCCATCGTGGGAAAACCTCCATGGCCTCGTGACACCCTCCCCTTCATGAAGGGGCCGTCATGGACAGAAACTCCAACCTGAGCCAACGTCTGATCCTAGCTCTTTCTTCAGGTACACGGGATCTCGAATCATCTCTACAGAGGGTTCCTGCCGTCCCCTCACCCCGAAATCTAAGTCTGGCTTGTGTTCTCAGAATTTTTTCCTCACACTCCTGGCCCACAAGCCTTCCAGTTTGGGAATTCTGGAGCCACTATGTGGCACTGTGTCTTCCTTCCAGAAGAAAAACGTTGCCCTCTGGGGCTACCCAGTAACCACAAATGAGTACCAACCTGCACGAAACTCGACTGCACCCCAATGATACAGTCTAGCCTGGGTACTAATTCCCTGTCTGCCACAGCCTGAGCCTGCACCTCCCAACCCACACTCAACAGCTGGCCGAACACTAGCACATCAGTCACACCATGGCCTTAGGTCTTAATCTCTTCCAAACCTCAGTTTTCAAGCTTCAGAACCTAGACCTTAAATCCAATCACATTCCAGGAGTGAAAGTGTTGCAGAAATTAGAACTCCTTCTTCCCCATGGCCAGAAAACTTGTGGTTGCCATATTGTGCAACGTTCCATGTAGGAGAAACCAGCATGGTACATTAGGCCACGCCCTGACTTGAGGGGCTCCTTGGGCACAAAAACACATTGTGAAACTCAATGTGAGCCCTATGCTCAAGGAAGGCCTCTCAGTGTCTCGACCAAGAGCCCACATATGGGGCTTGCCATGTTCTTAGGTCCCAATGTTAACCAGAGTTCTGGTTTTCCAGTCGCCCCTCCCCAGGACTCTACTGTGGAATCCCTCTTTTGGTGGTCCACCTGAGGTAAAAAAAAAAAAAAAAAAATCAGAAAGGCCTCCTCCCTCCCACAGAATGACCCCAAACTCTTGGGATTGGGTCAAATCCCCAGAAAGGGAGCCTCATCGATGGCCCATGAGGACACCCGGACATTCCATGGCAATTGGTGACACATTTCCGGAAAAAAATAATCATGAGCAAGTACCTCACTTTCGCCCTTTGTTCATATCCCGAAGAGTTCTCCTCATGGTCTATATATCGGGCCGGTCATACCTACAGACCCAAACCTAAGTGGAGTTTGTGTTTTCAGACTTTTGTCCAAATAGCCCTGGACCACACACGCTCCACACTTGGGTCCCTGGAGCCACACCTCAGGACTGTGCTTCCCTTTCAAGAGAATTCTTCCCATTCCATTGGCCACAAACTTGCAAATTAGGAAAAACCTCCAAAGTTAACGAGGCCATCCCAATAGTGTAGGCCGCCCAGGAAAAACAGGTGTGATCTCAAACCAGCTGAGCAACTACCTCCACTGAGACAAAAGATGTCCCCAGAGAAGAATATTGAACCGGACAGGCCCCTAGGCCCTAATCAGATCCATTGCTTTGGTTTCCAGGCATCTCTCCTCAGAGGCCTTATTTCCAATACCAGCAAATGGTGGTTTCCTGAGGCACCAATAAGAACAAATCTCGTCTCCCCATGGAAAACTTGCTCATTGGAGCTTTGTTATCACCTCTGGTTAGGAGAATCCTTCAGGGCCCTGGTGCCACTGCCCCATACCAAGGTCTCTATGGACTCAAACCAACATTAAGACCAACCTCAGGAAAGTCCATTTCAACTCATTTAAGACCATCCTCAGGAAAGTCCATTCCAACTCAGCCCCCTCTGATGCTACCCCAAGCGAGCAGATCAAACGTTTCTTGTTGCTAGGAGACAATTGGAATTGAGGCTGTCTGCCCAGGCATCCATACTTAGAACCCTGTTCTGGAAAAAATACCTTAGGAGACGTCCTGGAGCCATCCATCAAATCTTAATTGTCCCACAGAAGGAATCCTTGCAGTTTGGAGCATCTCACAACTCTAATAGTGGGAAAACCCCCATGGCCTCATAATGCCACCCCCTTCATGAAGGGGCCAACATGGACAGAAACTCCAACCTGAGCCAAAGTCTGATCCTCGAACTGACTTCAGACTCATGAGATCTCAATTCAGCTCTGCAGAGTGTGCCTGCCATGTCCATTCCCCGAAACCTAAGCCTAGCTTGTGTTCTCAGACTTCCGTCCTCACTCTCCTGGCCCACAAGCCCTTCAGTTTGGGAATTCCGAAGCCACAATGCAGCATTCTGCCTGCCCTCCAGAAGAAAAACTTTGCCCTATGCTGCTAATAAGAAACCCCAAATGATTATTTAATGCATACCACTCGACTGTAAAGCAATTAAACAGCCTACCCTGAATACGAATGCCCTGTCTAGCACAGCCTGAGACAATACATCCCAAACGTCGCCTATACAGCTGGCTCCAACCTGGAAACAAGGGACCCGCTATGGCTGTAGTTCGTCATCTCTTCCCAACCTCGGTTTTCAGGCTTCAGAACCTAGACCTTATCTCCAATCACTGCCCAGGGGTGAACGTGATGCAGAAATTAGAATTCCTCCTTCCCCATGGCCAGAAACCTTGTGGTTGGCATGTTGTCCAACGTTCAATGTGGGAAAACCTGCTTTGTCGGAAAGGCCACGCCAGTGCTTGAGGGCCGCCTAGGGCACAGACATGCATTGTGACCTGTAGCGTGAGTCCCGTATTAAAGTAACGCCTCTCAGTGGCTGGACCAAGATCCTGCATATGGGGCTTGTCATATCCATAGGCCCCCAGGCTTAACCAGAGAGCGAGTATTCCAGTTGTCAGTACCCACTGCTATGCTCTAGAATCCCTCTACTGGGGGGACACATGAAGCAGAAAACAGGACTCTTCCCTTCCCACAGAATGACCCCAAACTCTTGGGGGCTGGACAAACTACCAGAGAGGGAGACTTCTACGACCCATGAGGCAACTCCTACTTTAAACGGCCATTGTGGACAAAATATCCAGAGACACAAGACTGAGCGACTGCCTCCCTCTCACCCTTATTTCATATCCGGAGGAGCTCCCCTCACGGACTGTAGATCAGGCCTGCCATAACCTCGGCCCCAAACCTGAGCTGAGTTTGGGTTTTTGGATGTCTGTCTGCACAGCCGTGGCCCACACCGCCTCCAGGCTGGGGTCTCTGGAGCCACACCACAGAACTGTGCCTGCTCTCTCCTAAGAAACTGCCCGTTCCATTGGCCACAACTCTACAAAATAGTAGAAAACTCAAGGTCCCCAAGGACATCCCACTCCCCCAAGCCGCACTGGACAAACAGGGGCATTATGACACCAGCTGAGCAACTACTACCTCCATGCAGACACACAGACTGATATCCGCAGAGACAGAAGATTGAACCAGACAGGCCCCTAGGCCCTATTAGGAACTCTTGCTTTGGTGTCCAGGTATCACTCCTCAGAGTCCTGGGTTCGAAGACCAGCATATGGGGCTATCCGGAGGCACCAGACAGAACACCTCTCATCTCCGCATGGAAAGCTTCCTTGTTGGAGTTTTGTCAAACCCTTCGGGTTGGAGAATCCTGCAGAGTCCCTTAGCTACTGCCACATTCCAAGGTCTCCATGGCCACCAACCCACAGTATGACTCATCCTCAGGAAAGTCCATTTAAACTCAGCCTTCTGGGTAGCTCACCCAAGAGCCCGCAGATTGAGCGTGCCTTGTCTTGACCAGGCAATGGGAAGGTGAGTTGGCTTTTCTCGGCATCCATGCTTAGGCCCCTGCTCTCGAGTCTTTCTGTATGGGGCATCCTGGAACCATCCAATAGTACTCGACTGTCCTGAAGAAGGAAACTTTGAGGTTTGGAGCAGCTCACAACTCCCAGCGTAGGGAAACCTCCCTGGCCTCATGACGCCCCCACCCCCTTCAGGAAGGGGCCGTCATGGACACAAACTCCAGCTTGAGGCAACATCTGATACTTGCCCTGACCTCAGATGCAGGAGATCTCGATTCAGCCTCTGCACAGTGGGCCCAAACCTCGTGATACCTTGTGTTTTCAGACTTCCTTCCTCACACTCCTGGCAAACATGTCCTCAAGACTTGGAATTCTGGAACCAAAATGCAGCCCTATGCTGGTCCTCCAGAAGAAAAACGTTGCTCTATGGGGATCTCCATAAACCCCAAATGAGGATCAACCTGCTCGGTTCTCGACCTCACCCCACTTGGATTATTCGGGTTGTCCATTCATCCCTCCCCAGAGCTCTGCTGTGGAATCCCTCTTTTGGTGGGACACCTGAGGTAACAAAACTAAAAGGACTCCTCCCATCCTTCAGATTGACCCAAAACAATTGGGATTGGACCAAATTCACAGAGAGGAAGTCTCGTCCATGGCCCATGAGGCCTCCCCGAGATTCCACAGCCATCATTGACAACAAATCCAGAGACAAAAGTCTGAGCAAGCGCCTCACACTCTCTCTTTTGTCGTATCCCGAAGAGTTCTCCTCATGGTCTGTAGATCGGGCCTGCCATACCTACTTCCCAAACCTAAGCCGAGTTTGTGTTTTCAGACCTCTGTCCCCACATTCCTGGCCCACATACCCTTCAGGCTGGGGCCTCTGGAGCCACACATCAGGACTGTGCCTGTCCATACCACGGGTATTCTGCCCATTCCATTGTTCACAATCGTACAAATTAGGAAAAACCTCCAGAGACCCCAAGGAATTCCCAAAAATGTAGGCCGCCCAGGACAAACAAGGGTCATCTGAAACCAGCTGAGCATCTACCTCTACTCAGCGTAGATGGATGTCCCCAGAGAAGAAGATTGAATCAGACAGGCCCCTAGGCCTGAATCAGATTCATTGCTTTCGGTTACAGGTATCTCTCCTCAGAGGCCTGGTTTCCAATATTAGCATATGGGGATTTCATGAGGCAGCAATCAGAACAAATCTCTTCTCCACATGGGAAAATTATCCTTTGAAGATGTCTCAAAACCTCCAGTTAGGAGAATCCTTAAGGCCCCTGTTCCACTGCACCATTACAAGGTCTCCATGGACCGAAATCCACATTAGAACCCAACCACAGGAAATTCCATTTCAACTCAGCTCCCTTGGTTGCTTCCCCAGAGCGAGCAGACTGAACATGTATTGACTAGGAGACAATTGGAGTGCGAGGCGGGCTGCCCAACCATCCATCCTTAGAGCTCTGCTCTGGTGTCGTTCCGTATGGGATGTCCTGGAGCCATCCAACAGGTCTCAAATGTCCAGCAGAAGGAATCCTTGAGTTTTGGAGCATCTCACAACTCCCAACCTGGGAAAATCTAGATGGCTTTGTGATCCCCCCCCCCCATTTATGAAAGGGAAATCATGGAAAGAACTCCAAACTAAGCCAACGTCTGATCTTCACCCTGAATTCAGATGCACAAGATCTCGATGCAGCTCTGCAGAGTGTGCTTTCCATTCCCTCGCCCTGAAACCTATGACTAGCTTGTGTTCTCAGACTTCCGTCCTCACACTCCTGGCCCCCAAGCCCTCACATTTGGAAATTCGGGACACAAAATGAAGCATTCTGCCTGCCTTCCAGAAGAAAAATTTTGACCTATGGAGTTTCTCACATAACCCAAATGATGATAGACATACACGGCACTCGAATGTACCAAATTAGATAGTCTAACCTGGCCACTAATAAACTGTCTGATACAGAGTGAGCCCGGACCTCCTGACCAAAACCGAGACAGCTGACCGCACACTGAGAACATCACACCCGCCATGGTCTTAGCTCGTTATCTCTTCCCAACCTAACTTTTCAGGCTTCTGCCCTGCAGAAGAAATACATTGCCCTCTGGGGCTACCTAGAAACCCCAAATGAAGATCAACGTGCACGACACTTGGCTATACCCAAAATATATAGGATGACCTGGGCAATAATGCCCATTCTGACACAGCCTAAGCCTGGACCGCCTAGGCCCACCCAGACAGCTGGCTACAAATGAGAACATCAGACCCCCCATGGCCTTAGGTCGTTATGCCTTCCCAACCTCAGTTTTCAGGCTTCAGAACCTAGACCTTATCTCCAATCACTGCCCAGGTTTGAAAATGATGCAGAAATCAGAACTCCTTCCCGATGGCACGAAAACTTGTGGTTGGCTTGTTGTCCAACGTTCAGTGTAGTGGAAACCAGTGTGTCCCTTGAGGCCCCGCCATTGCTCGCGGGCCAGATAGGTAGCAAACACACATTGTGACCCTCAGCCTGAGCCCAGTCCTCAGGTAAGGGATCTCAGTGACTGGATGAAGAGACAGCCTATTGGGCTTGCCATGCCCCTAGGCCCCAATTTTTAACCATAGTTCGGGTTGTCCCTTCACTCTTCCCCAGGGCTCTGCTTTGGAATTCCTCTTTTGGTGGGACATCTGAGGTAAAAACCCTGAAAGGAGTCCTCCATCCAACAGATTGACGAAAAACAATTGGGATCGGGCCAAATCCACAGAGAGGAAGATTCGTCCATGGTCCATGAGGCCTCCTCGACATTCCACGGCCATCACTGATACAAAATCCAGAGACAAAAGCCTAAGCAAGCGCCTCAGAATGGCACTATCTTCATATCCTGAAGATGTCTTCTCATGGTTTGTAGATCGGGCCTGCCATACCTACGTCCCAAACATAAGCTGAGTTAGTGTTTTCAGACTTCTGTCCTCAAAGTCCTGGGCCACACACCCTCCAGGCTGGGGACCCTGGAGCCACACATTAGGACTGTGCCTACCAAATCCATGGGAATTCTGCCCATTCCATTGTCCAAAATCGTACAAATTAGGAGAACACTCCAAAGACCCTGAGGCCATCCCAATAGTATAGGTCGCCCGGGACAAAAAAGGGCAGTCTGACACCAGCTAAGCATCTAAATCCACTCATACCCTTGAAGGATGTCCCCAGAGAAGAATATTGAACCAGACATGACCCTAGGCCAAAATCGGATCCATTGCTTTGGTTTACAGGCATGTCTCCTCAAAACCCTGGATTCCAATACCAACATTGGGGTTTTCCTGAGGCACCCATCAGAACAAACCTCGTCTCCACAAGGAAACTTGTGCATGGGAGCTATGTCAAAAGCTTAGGAGAATACTTCAGGGTCCCAGTGCCACTACCCCATTCCAAGGCCCTCATGGACACAAACACACATTAGACTCATCCTCAGGAAAGTCCATTTCAACTCAGCCACCCCGGTTGCTCCCGCAGAGCCATCAGATCTAAACTGCCTTGTCGCTAGGAGACAATTGGAATGCAAGGCGGGCTTCCCAGGCATCCATCCTCGAACGTTGGTCTGGACTCATCCATATGGGATGTCCTGGAGCTGTCCAACAGGTCTCAATTGTCCCGCAGAAGGAATCCTAGGAGGGGGCATCCCACCACTCCAAACGTGGGAAAGCCTCCACGGCCTCGAGATTCGGCTCCCTTCATGAAGGGGCCGTCATGAACAGAAAATCCAAGCTGAGCCAACGTCTGATCCTCGCTCTGACTTCAGATGCATGAGATATTGCTTCAGATCTTCAGGGGGTACATACCGTGCCGTCGCCCTGAAACCCAAGTCTAGCTGTCCTTCGGCCACAATTTTAACCAGATTTCTCGTTGTCCAATCGCCCCTACCCAGGGCTCTACTCTGGAATCCCTCATTTGTTGGGACCCCTGAGTTTGAAAAACAAAACAAAACAAAACAACAACAACAACAAAAAAAAAACGGACTTCTTCCATCCCACAGAATGACCCCAAACTCTTTGGACTGGGCCAAAACCCAGGGAGTAAGACTCGTCCATTTCCCATGAAGTCACCCGGAAATTTCACGACCATGAGTGACACGATATCCAGAGATAAATACTTGAGCAAGAGCCTCACACTCGCCCTTTTTTCATATCCCAAATAGTTCACCTCATGGTCTGTAGATCAGTCCTGCCATACCTATGACCCGAAACATAAACCGAGTTTGTGTTTTCAGAAAACTGACCAAACAACCCTGGCCTACACAGCCTACAGGCTTAGGCCCCTGGAGCCAAGCTGAGGACTGTACATGCCCTCTCCAAGGGAATTCTGTGTGCCCATTCCAATGGCCAAAACGCTACTAATAGGATAAACCTCCAAAGTCCCTGGGCCATCCCAATAGTTGTGGCTTCCCAGGACAAACAGGAGCAATCTGAGCCCAACTGAGAACCTACCTGCACGCAAACTTGTAGACTGATATCCCCAGTGGTATAAAGGAACGAACAGGCCCCTGGCCCTAATTGGTTCCATTGTTTGGTTTCCAGGCATCTCTCCTCAGAGGACTGGATTTCAATACCAGCATATGGCTGTTTCTTGAGTCACCCATCAGAACAAATCTCATCTACACATGGGATTCTTGCACGTGGCAGCGATGTCAAAGCATCTGTTTAGTAGAACCTTCATGGCCCCAGTGCCACCGCGTCATTCCAAGGTATCCATAGACACAAAAACACATTAGGACCCATCCACAGGAGAGTCCATTTCAACTCACCGTATTCGGTTGCTCCACAAGATCCAGCAGATCTAACCTGTCTTGTTGCTAGGAGACAATTGGAATGCGAGGTGGCCTACCCCGACATCCATCCTTAGAACCCTGCTCGGAATCGTTGTCCTGGAGCCAACCAACATGTCTCAATTGTCCTGCAGAAGAATCTTTGAAGTTGGGAGCTTCTCACAACTCCCATCGTGAGAAAACACCCATGGCCTCGTGATCCTCCCCCCTTCATGAAGGGGCCCTTAGGGACATAAGGTCCAACCTGAGTGATCGTCTGATCCTCACCCTGACTTCAGATGCACGAGATCTCGGTTCAGGTCTTTAGATTGTGCCTGCCATGTCCTCACCAGAAACCTAAGCCTAGCTTGTGTCTTCAGACTTCCATCCTCAGATAAATGGCCCACAAGCCCTCCAGTTTGGCAATCCAGAATTACAATGCAGCACTCTGCTTGCGCTCCAAAAGAAAAACATTGCCCTCTGGTGCTACCCAGGAACCCCAAATGAAGATCAACCTGCACGCCACTTGGCTGTACCCAACATATATAGGCTGACCTGGGCAATAATGCCCTTTCTCACAGAGGCTGAGCCTGGACCTCCTGGCTCACCCATACAGTTGACTGCTCACTGAGCACATCGGACCAGCAATTGCCTTAGGTCGTTATCTCTTCCTAGCCTCGGTTTTCAGGATTTAGAACCTAGACCTTATCTCCAATCAATGCCCATGTTTGAAAATGATGCAGTAATCAGAACTCCTTCCCGATGGCAAGAAACCTTGTGGTAGGCTTGTTGTATAATGTTCAGTGTAGTGGATACCTGTGTGTCCGATGAGGCCCCACCATTTCTCGCGGGCCACATAGGTGAAAAACACACATTGTGACCCTCAGCCTTAGCCCAGTCATCAGGTAAGCCCTCTCAGTGGCTGGATGAAGAGACAGCATATTGGGCTTGCCATGCCCCTAGGCCCCAATTTTTAACCATAGTTCGGATTGTCCCTTCACTCTTCCCCAGGGCTCTGCTTTGGAATTCCACTTTTGGTGGGACACCTGAGGTATCAACCCTGAAAGGAGTCCTCCATCCAACAGATTGACGAAAAACAATTGGGATCGGGCCAAATCCACAGAGAACAAGATTCGTCCATGGCCCATGAGGCCTCCTCGACATTCCACGGCCATCGCTGATACAAAATCCAGAGACAAAAGCCTGAGAAAGCGCCTCAGACTCGAACTATCTTCATATCCTGAAGATGTCTTCTCATGGTTTGTAGATAGGGCCTGCCATACCTACGTCCCCAAACATAAGCTGAGTTTGTGTTTTCAGACTTCTGTCCTCAAAGTCCTGGGGCACACACCCTCCAGGCTGGGGACACTGGAGCCACACATTAGGGCTGTGCCTACCCAATCCATGGGAATTCTGCCCATTCCATTGTCCAAAATCGTACAAATTAGGAGAACCCTCCAAAGTCCCTGAGGCCATCCCTATAGTATAGGTCACCCGGGCCAAAAAGGTCAGTCTGTCACCAGCTGAGCATCTACCTCCACTCATACCCTATATGTATGTCCCCAGAGAAGAAGATTGAACCAGACAGGACCCTAGGCCAAAATCGGATCCATTGCTTTGGTTTACAGGCATGTCTCCTCAAAACCCTGGGTTCCAATACCAACATTGTGGTTTTCCTGAGCCACCCATCAGAACAAACCTCGTCTCCACAAGGAAACTTGTGCATGGGAGCTATGTCAAAAGCTTAGGAGAATACTTCAGGGTCCCGGTGCCACCGCCCCATTCCAAGGCCCTCATGGACACAAACACACATTAGACCCATCCTCTGGAAAGTCCATTTCAACTCCGCCACCCCGGTGCTCCCGCAGAGCCATCAGATCTAAACTGTCTTGTCCCTAGGAGACAATTGGAATGCGGGGCGGGCTTCCCAGGCATCCATCCTCGAAGGTTGGTCTGGACTCATCCATATGGGATGTCCTGGAGCTGTCCAACAGGTCTCAATTGTCCCGCAGAACGATTCCTAGGAGGGGGCATCCGACCACTCCAAACGTGGGAAAACCTCCACGGCCTCGAGAATCGGCTCCCTTCATGAAGGGGCCGTCATGAACAGAAAATCCAAGCTAAGCCAACATCTGATCATCTTTCTGACTTCAGATGCATGAGATATTGCTTCAGATCTTCAGGAGGTACATGCCGTGCCCTCGCCCTGAATCCCAAGTCTAGCTTGTGTTCTCAGACTTCCGTCCTCAAACTCCTGGCCCCGAAGCCCACAAGTTTGGCAATTCCGGACCATCATTGCAGCACTCTGCCTGCCCTCTTGAAACAAAATATTGCCTAATGAGCTGCCCGGGCACATTAAATGAGAATAAACCTTAACGGCACTCGAATGTACCCATATTATATAGTCTAACCTGGGCAGTAATGCACTGTCTGACACAACCTGAGCCGGGACATCCTGAGCAACACCCAGACACTGACCGCATCCTGAGCCCATAAGACGCGCAGTGGCCATAGGTCATCATTTCTTCCCTAACTAAGTTTTCTGGCTTCAGAACCTAGACCTTATCTCCAATCACTGCCCAAGGGTGAGTGTGATGCATCAGAACTCCTCTTTATCCACGGCAAGAAACATTCTGGTTGCCATGTTGTCCAAGGTTCAGTGTAGAAGAAACCAGCATTCACCCTGAGGTCCCGCCCATTCTTGAGTGCGAGGAGGGCATAAACACGCATTGTGACCCTCAGCGTGAGTCCTATCCAGTAGTACTTCCTCTCAGTGGCTGGACCATTAGATGTCATAATGGGCTTGACCTGTCCCTAGGCCCCAATTTTTAACCAGATTTCTGGTTGTCCAGTCGCCCCTCCCCAGGGCTCTACTCTGGAATACCTCATTTGGTGCAACACCTGAGGTTGAAAAACAAAACAAAACAAATCAACAACAACAGAACAACAGACTTCTTCCATCCCACAGAATGACCCCAAACTCTTTGGACGGGGCCAAACCCCCAGAGAGTAAGATTCATCCATTTCCCATGAAGTCACCCGGAAATTATACGACCATGAGTGTTACGATATCCAGAGACAAAAACTTGAGCAACAGCCTCACACTCGCCCTTTTTTTCATATCCCGAAGAGTTCTCCTCATGGTCTGTAGATCAGTCCTGCCATACCTATGACCCGAAACATAATCCTAGTTTGTGTTTCAGACAACTGTACAAATAGCCCAGGCCTACACACGCTACAGGCTCAGGCCCCTGGAGCCAACCTGAGGACTGTACTTGCCCTCTCCAAGGGAATTCTGTGTACCCATTCCAATGGCCACAACCCTACTAATAGGATAAACATCCAAAGTCCCTGAGGCCATCCCAATAGTGGTGGCTTCCCAGGACAAACAGAAGCAATCTGAGCCCATCTGAGAACCTACCTGCACTCAGACTCGTAGACTGATATCCCCAGAGGTAAAAAGGAACGAACAGGCCACTAGGCCCTAATCGGATCCATTGTTTTGGTTTCCAGACATCTTCATCAGAGGCCTGAATTTCAGTACCAGCATATGGCAGTTTCTTGACTCACCCATCAGAACAAATCTCATCTACCCATGGGAAACTTGCATGATGGAGCTGTGTCAAAGCCTCTTTTTAAGAGAAACCTTCAGGGCCCCAGTGCCACCGCTTCATTCCGAGGTCTCCATAGACACAAAAACACATTAGGACCCATCCACAGGAGAGACCATTTCAACTCAGTATATTCGGTTGCTCCACGAGATCCAGCAGATCTAACTTGTATTGTTGCTAGGAGACAATTGGATTGCGAGGTGGCCTACCCCGCCATCCATCCTTAGAAACCTGCTCGGAATCGTTGGCCTAGAGCCAACCAACAAGTCTCAAATGTCTGCAGAAGAATCTTTGTAGTTGGGAGCTTCTAACAACTCCAATCGTGAGAAACCCCCATGGCCTCGTGATCCCGCCCCCCTTCATGAAGGGGCCATCCTGGTCATAAGGTCCAACCTGAGAAATAGTCTGATCCTCACCCTGACTTCAGATGCACGAGATCTCGATTCAGGTCTGTATATTGTGCCTGCCATGTACTCACCCAGAAACCTAAGCCTAGCTTGGGTTCTCAGACTTCCGTCCTCATACTACGGGCCCACAAGCCCTCCAGTTTGGCAATCCAGAACTACAATGCAGCACTCTGCCTGCCCTCCAGAAGAAAAACATTGCTCTCTCGGGCTACCCAGAAACCCCAAATGAGGATCAACTTGTACGCCATTCGGCTGTACCCCAAATATATAGGCTGACCTGGGCACTAATGCCCTTTCTGACACAGCCTGAGCCTGGACCTCCTGGACCACCCAGAGAGCTGGCCGCACACTGAGCACATCGGACCCGCCATGGCCTTAGGTCGTCATCTCTTCTCAACCTCGGTTTTCAGGCATCAGAACATAGACTTTATCTCCAATCACGGCCCAGGTTTGAAAATGATGCAGAAATCAGAACTCTTTCCCCATGGCAAGAAACCTCGTGGTTGGCTGTTGTCCAAGGTTCAGAGTAGTTGAAACCAGTGTGGCTCATGAGGCCCCGTCCATGCTTGCGGGCCACATTGGTCACAAACACACATTGTGACCCTCAGCCTGAGCCTAATCCTCAGGCAAGGCCGCTCAGTGGCTGGATGGGGAGACAGCATATTGGGCTTGCCATGCCTCAGGCCCCAAATTTTAACCGTAGTTCGGGTTGTCCCTTCACTCTTCCCCAGGGCTCTGCTTTGGAATTCCTCTTTTGGTGGGACACCTGAGGTAACAAACCTGAAAGGAGTCCTCCCATAACAAAGATTGACGAAAAACAATAGGGATCTGGCCAAGTCCACAGAGAGCAAGATTCGTTCATGGCCCATGAGGCCTCCCCAACATTCCACGGCCATCGCTGATACAAAATCCAGAGACACAAGCCTGAGCACATGTCTCAGACTCGCTCATTCTTCATATCCTGAAGAGTTCTTCAGATAAGAACCTACATGGCACTCCAATGCACCCAAAATATATAGTCTAACCTGGGCACTAATGCACTGTCTGACAACCTGAGCCCGGACCTCGTGACCAACACCCAGACAGCTGACCGCACACGGAGCTCATCAGACCCGCCATGGCCTTAGGTCATCATCTCTTCCCTACCTCAGTTTTCAGGCTTCAGAACCCAGACCCTATCTCCAATCACTGCCCAGGGGTGAATTTGATGCAGAAATCAGAACTCTTCCTTACCCTTGGCAAGAAACCTTGTGGTTGGCATGTTGTCCAACGTTCAGTGTCGGAGAAACCAGCATTCACCCTGAGGCCCCACCCATTCTTGAGTGCGACGAGGGCATAAACACGCATTGTGACCCTCAGCATGAGTCCTGTCCTCTAGTAAGTCCTCTCAGTGGCTGGACCAATAGATGTCATAATGGGCTTGACATGTCCCTAGGCCTCAATTTTTAACCAGATTTCTGGCTGTCCAGTCGCCCCTCCCCAGGGCTCTACTCTGAAATCCCTCATTTCGGGGGACACCTGAGGTTGAAAAACAAACAAAACAAATCAACAACAACAGAACAAAGGACTTCTTCCATCCCACAGAAGGACCCCAAACTCTTTGGACGGGGCCAAACCCCCAGAGAGTAAGACTCGTCCATTTCCCATGAAGTCACCGGGAAATTTCACGACCATGAATGTTACGATATCCAGAGACAAAAACTTGAGCAAGAGCCTCACACTCGCCCTTTTTTCATATCTCGAAGAGTTCTCCTCATGGTCTGTAGATCAGTCCTGCCATACCTATGACCGAAACATAAGCCGAGTTTGTGTTTTCAGACAACTGTCCAAACAGCCCTGGCCTACAACCCCTACAGGCTCAGGCCCCTGGAGCCAAACATGAGGACTGTGCTTGCCCTCTCCAAGGGAATTGTATGTGCCCATTCCAATGGCCACAACCCTACTAATAGGATAATCGTCCAAAGTCCCTGCGGCCATCCAAATATTAGTGGCATCCCCGGACAAACAGGGGCAATCTGGGCCGATCTGAGCACCTACCGGCACTCAGGCCCGGAGACTGATGTCCCCAGAGGGAAAAAGGAACGAACAGGCCCCTAGACACCTATCGGATCCATTGCTTTGGTTTCCAGGCATCTCTCCTCAGAGGCCTGGATTTCAATAACAGCATATGGCTGTTTCTTGACTCACCCATCAGAACAAATCTCATCCACACATGGGAAACTTACACGATGGAGCTGCGTGAATTCCTCTCTTTAGGAGAAACCTTCAGGGCCCCAGTACCACCGCTTTATTCCAAGGTCTCCATAGACACAAAATCATATTAGGACACATCCACGGGAGAGTCCATTTCAACTCAGCCTCCTCGGTTGCTCTCCCAGATCCGGCAGATCTAACCGGTCTTGTTGCGTGGAGACAATTGGAATGCGAGGTGGCCTACCCAGCCATCCATCCTTAGAACTCTGCTCGGAATCGTTGTCCTGGATCCAACCAACAGGTCTCAATTGTCCTGCAGAAGAATCTTTGCAGTTGGGATCTTCGCAGAACTCCCATCGTGGGAAAACCCCCATGGCCTCGTGATCCACCCCCCCTTCAAGAAGGGGCCATCAGTGACAGAATGCCCTACCTGAGCGATCGTCTATCCTCGCCTTGACTTCAGATGCACGAGATCTCGTTTCAGGTCTGTAGATTGTGCCTGCCATATCCTCACCCAGAAACCTAGGCCTAGCTTGGGTTCTCAGACTTCCGTCCTCAGACTACTGGCCCACAAGCCCTCTAGTTTGGCAATCCAGAACTACCATGCAGCACTCTGCCTGTCCTCCGGAAGGAAAACATTGCCCTCTCGGGCAACCCAGAAACCCCAAATGAGGATCAACCTGCACATCATTCGGTTATACCCCTAATATATAGGCTGACCTGGGCACTAATGCCCTTTCTGACACAGCCTGAGCCTGGACCTCCTGGCCCCACCCAGACTGCTGGCCTCACAATGAGCACATCGGACCCGCCATGGCCTTAGGTCGTCATCACTTCTCAACCTCGTTTTTCAGGCTTCAGAACCTAGACCTTATCTCCAATCACGGCCCGGGTTTGAAAATGATGCAGAAATCAGAACTCTTTCCCCGTGGCAAGAAACCTTGTGGTTGGCATGTTGTCCAAGGTTCAGTGTAGTTGAAACCAGTGCGGCCCATGAGGCCCCCCCATGCTTGTGGGCCACATAGGTCACAAACACATATTGTGACCTTCAGCCTGAGCCCAGTCCTCAGGTAAGGCCTCTCAGTGCCTAGATCGAGAGACAGCATATTGGGCTTGCCATGCCCCTAGGCCCCAATTTTTAACCATAGTTTGGGTTGTCCCTTCACTCTTCCCCTGGGCTCTGCTTTGGAATTCCTATTTTGGTGGGACCCCTGAGGTAACAAACCTGAAAGAAGTCCTCCCATCCCACAGATTGAAAAAGCAATTGGGATCGGGCCAAATCCACAGAGAACATGATTCGTCCATGGCTCATGAGGCCTCCCCAACATTCCACGGCCATCGCTGATACAAAATCCGGAGACAAAAGCCTGAGCATGTGCCTCAGATTCGCTCATTCTTCAAATCTGAAGAGTTCTTCAGATAAGAACCTACACGGCACTCGAATGCACCCCAAAAATATAGTCTAACCTGGGCACTAATGCACTGTCTGACAACCTGAGCCCGGACCTCGTGACCAACACCCAGACAGCTGACCGCACACTGAGCTCATCAGACCCGACATGGCCTTAGGTCATAATCTCTTCCCTACCTCAGTTTTCAGGCTTCAGAACCTAGACCTTATGTCCAATCACAGCCCAGGGGTGACTGTGATGCAGAAATCAGAACTCTTCCTTACCCATGGCAAGAAACCTTGTGGTTGGCATGTTGTCCAACGTTCAGTGTCAGAGACCAGCATTCACCCTGAGGCCCCGCCCATTCTTGAGTGCGACGAGGGCATAAACACGCATTGTGACTCTCAGCATGAGTCCTATCCAGTAGTACTTCCTCTCAGTGGCTGGACCATTAGATGTCATAATGGGCTTGACATGTCCCTAGGCCCCAATTTTTAACCAGATTTCTGGTTGTCCAGTCGCCCCTCCCCAGGGCTCTACTCTGGAATACCTCATTTGGTGGAACACCTGAGGTTGAAAAACAAAACAAAACAAATCAACAACAACAGAACAACAGACTTCTTCCATCCCACAGAATGACCCCAAACTCTTTGGACGGGGCCAAACCCCCAGAGAGTAAGATTCATCCATTTCCCATGAAGTCACCCGGAAATTATACGACCATGAGTGTTACGATATCCAGAGACAAAAACTTGAGCAACAGCCTCACACTCGCCCTTTTTTTCATATCCCGAAGAGTTCTCCTCATGGTCTGTAGATCAGTCCTGCCATACCTATGACCCGAAACATAATCCTAGTTTGTGTTTCAGACAACTGTACAAATAGCCCAGGCCTACACACGCTACAGGCTCAGGACCCTGGAGCCAACCTGAGGACTGTACTTGCCCTCTCCAAGGGAATTCTGTGTACCCATTCCAATGGCCACAACCCTACTAATAGGATAAACCTCCAAAGTCCCTGAGGCCATCCCAATAGTGGTGGCTTCCCAGGACAAACAGAAGCAATCTGAGCCCATCTGAGAACCTACCTGCACTCAGACTCGTAGACTGATATCCCCAGAGGTAAAAAGGAACGAACAGGCCACTAGGCCCTAATCGGAATCATTGTTTTGGTTTCCAGACATCTTCCTCAGAGGCCTGAATTTCAGTACCAGCATATGGCAGTTTCTTGACTCACCCATCAGAACAAATCTCATCTACCCATGGGAAACTTGCATGATGGAGCTGTGTCAAAGCCTCTTTTTAAGAGAAACCTTCAGGGCCCCAGTGCCACCGCTTCATTCCGAGGTCTCCATAGACACAAAAACACATTAGGACCCATCCACAGGAGAGACCATTTCAACTCAGTATATTCGGTTGCTCCACGAGATCCAGCAGATCTAACTTGTATTGTTGCTAGGAGACAATTGGAATGCGAGGTGGCCTACCCCGCCATCCATCCTTAGAAACCTGCTCGGAATCGTTGGCCTAGAGCCAACCAACAAGTCTCAATTGTCTGCAGAAGAATCTTTGTAGTTGGGAGCTTCTAACCACTCCAATCGTGAGAAACCCCCATGGCCTCGTGATCCCGCCCCCCTTCATGAAGGGGCCATCATGGTCATAAGGTCCAACCTGAGAAATAGTCAGATCCTCACCCTGACTTCAGATGCACGATCTCGATTCAGGTCTGTATATTGTGCCTGCCATGTACTCACCCAGAAACCTAAGCCTAGCTTGGGTTCTCAGACTTCCGTCCTCAGACTACTGGCCCACAAGCCCTCCAGTTTGGCAATCCAGAACTACAATGCAGCACTCTGCCTGCCCTCCAGAAGAAAAACATTGCTCTCTCGGGCTACCCAGAAACCCCAAATGAGGATCAACTTGCACGCCATTCGGCTGTACCCCAAATATATTGGCTGACCTGGGCACTAATGCCCTTTCTGACACAGCCTGAGCCTGGACCTCCTGGACCACCCAGAGAGCTGGCCGCACACTGAGCACATCGGACCCGCCATGGCCTTAGGTCGTCATCTCTTCTCAACCTCGGTTTTCAGGCTTCAGAACATAGACTTTATCTCCAATCACGGCCCGGGTTTGAAAATGATGCAGAAATCAGAACTCTTTCCCCATGGCAAGAAACCTCGTGGTTGGCTGTTGTCCAAGGTTCAGAGTAGTTGAAACCAGTGTGGCCCATGAGGCCCCGTCCATGCTTGCGGGCCACATTGGTCACAAACACACATTGTGACCCTCAGCCTGAGCCTAATCCTCAGGCAAGGCCGCTCAGTGGCTGGATGGGGAGACAGCATATTGGGCTTGCCATGCCTCAGGCCCCAAATTTTAACCGTAGTTCGGGTTGTCCCTTCACTCTTCCCCAGGGCTCTGCTTTGGAATTCCTCTTTTGGTGGGACACCTGAGGTAACAAACCTGAAAGGAGTCCTCCCATCCCACAGATTGACGAAAAACAATAGGGATCGGGCCAAGTCCACAGAGAGCAAGATTCGTTCATGGCCCATGAGGCATCCCCAACATTCCACGGCCATCGCTGATACAAAATCCAGATACAAAAGCCTGAACACGCGCCTCAGACTCGCTCATTCTTCATATCCTGAAGAGTTCTTCAGATAAGAACCTACATGGCACTCCAATGCACCCAAAATATATAGTCTAACCTGGGCACTAATGCACTGTCTGACAACCTGAGCCAGGACCTCGTGAACCAACACCCAGACAGCTGACCGCACACTGAGCTCATCAGACCCGCCATGGCCTTAGGTCATCATCTCTTCCCTACCTCAGTTTTCAGGCTTCAGAACCCAGACCTTATCTCCAATCACTGCCCTGGGGTGAATTTGATGCAGAAATCAGAACTCTTCCTTACCCTTGGCAAGAAACCTTGTGGTTGGCATGTTGTCCAACGTTCAGTGTAGGAGAAACCAGCATTCACCCTGAGGCCCCGCCCATTCTTGAGTGCGACGAGGGCATAAACACGCATTGTGACCCTCAGCATGAGTCCTGTCCTCTAGTAAGTCCTCTCAGTGGCTGGACCATTAGATGTCATAATGGGCTTTACATGTCCCTAGGCCTCAATTTTTAACCAGATTTCTGGTTGTCCAGTCGCCCCTCCGCAGGGCTCTACTCTGGAATCCCTCATTTGGGGGGACACCTGAGGTTGAAAAACAAACAAAACAAATCAACAACAACAGAACAAAGGACTTCTTCCATCCCACAGAAGGACCCCAAACTCTTTGGACGGGGCCAAACCCCTAGAGAGTAAGACTCGTCCATTTCCCATGAAGTCACCCGGAAATTTCACGACCAAGAAAGTTACGATATCCAGAGACAAAAACTTGAGCAAGAGCCTCACACTCACCCTTTTTTCATATCTCGAAGAGTTCTCCTCATGGTCTGTAGATCAGTCCTGCCATACCTATGACCTGAAACATAAGCCGAGTTTGTGTTTTCAGACAACTGTCCAAATAGCCCAGGCCTACAACCCCTACAGGCTCAGGCCCCTGGAGCCAAACCTGAGGACTGTGCTTGCCCTCTCCAAGGGAATTGTATGTGCCCATTCCAATGGCCACTACCCTACTAATAGGATAATCCTCCAAAGTCCCTGCAGCCATCCAAATATTAGTGGCATCCCCGGACAAACAGGGGCAATCTGGGCCGATCTGAGCACCTACCGGCACTCAGACCCGGAGACTGATGTCCCCAGAGGGAAAAAGGAACGAACAGGCCCCTAGACACCTATCGGATCCATTGCTTTGGTTTCCAGGCATCACTCCTCAGAGGCCTGGATTTCAATAACAGCATATGGCTGTTTCTTGACTCACCCATCAGAACAAATCTCATCCACACATGGGAAACTTACACGATGGAGCTGCGTGAATTCCTCTCTTTAGGAGAAACATTCAGGGCCCCAGTGCCACCGCTTTATTCCAAGGTCTCCATAGACACAAAATCATATTAGGACACATCCACGGGAGAGTCCATTTCAACTCAGCCTCCTCGGTTGCTCTCCCAGATCCGGCAGATCTAACCGGACTTGTTGCGTGGAGACAATTGGAATGCGAGGTGGCCTACCCAGCCATCCATCCTTAGAACCCTGCTCGGAATCGTTGTCCTGGATCCAAACAACAGGTCTCAATTGTCCTGCAGAAGAATCTTTGCAGTTGGGATCTTCGCAGAACTCCCATCGTGGGAAAACCCCCATGGCCTCGTGATCCACCCCCCCTTCAAGAAGGGGCCATCAGTGACAGAATGTCCTACCTGAGCGATCGTCTATCCTCGCCCTGACTTCAGATGCACGAGATCTCGTTTCAGGTCTGTAGATTGTGCCTGCCATATCCTCACCCAGAAACCTAGGCCTAGCTTGGGTTCTCAGACTTCCGTCCTCAGACTACTGGCCCACAAGCCCTCTAGTTTGGCAATCCAGAACTACCATGCAGCACTCTGCCTGTCCTCCGGAAGGAAAACATTGCCCTCTCAGGCAACCCAGAAACCCCAAATGAGGATCAACCTGCACATCATTCGGTTATACCCCAAATATATAGGCTGACCTGGGCACTAATGCCCTTTCTGACACAGCCTGAGCCTGGACCTCCTGGCCCCACCCAGACTGCTGGCCTCACAATGAGCACATCGGACCCGCCATGGCCTTAGGTCGTCATCACTTCTCAACCTCGTTTTTCAGGCTTCAGAACCTAGACCTTATCTCCAATCACGGCCCGGGTTTGAAAATGATGCAGAAATCAGAACTCTTTCCCCGTGGCAAGAAACCTTGTGATTGGCATGTTGTCCAAGGTTCAGTGTAGTTGAAAAGAGTGCGGCCCATGAGGCCCCCCCATGCTTGTGGGCCACATTGGTCACAAACACACATTGTGACCTTCAGCCTGAGCCCAGTCCTCAGGTAAGGCCTCTCAGTGCCTAGATGGAGAGACAGCATATTGGGCTTGCCATGCCCCTAGGCCCCAATTTTTAACCATAGTTCGTGTTGTCCCTTCACTCTTCCCCTGGGCTCTGCTTTGGAATTCCTATTTTTGTGGGACCCCTGAGGTAACAAACCTGAAAGAAGTCCTCCCATCCCACAGATTGAAGAAAAGCAATTGGGATCGGGCCAAATCCACAGAGAACATGATTCGTCCATGGCTCATGAGGCCTCCCCAACATTCCACGGCCATCGCTGATACAAAATCCGGAGACAAAAGCCTGAGCATGTGCCTCAGACTCGCTCATTCTTCAAATCTGAAGAGTTCTTCAGATAAGAACCTACACGGCACTCGAATGCACCCCAAAAATATAGTCTAACCTGGGTACTAATGCACTGTCTGACAACCTGAGCCCGGACCTCGTGACCAACACCCAGACAGCTGACCGCACACTGAGCTCATCAGACCCGACATGGCCTTAGGTCATAATCTCTTCCCTACCTCAGTTTTCAGGCTTCAGAACCTAGACCTTATGTCCATTCACAGCCCAGGGGTGACTGTGATGCAGAAATCCGAACTCTTCCTTACCCATGGCAAGAAACCTTGTGGTTGGCATGTTGTCCAACGTTCAGTGTCGGAGAAACCAGCATTCACCCTGAGGCCCCGCCCATTCTTGAGTGCGACGAGGGCAAAAACACGCATTGTGACTCTCAGCGTGAGTCCTATCCAGTAGTACTTCCTCTCAGTGGCTGGACCATTAGATGTCATAATGGGCTTGACATGTCCCTAGGCCCCAATTTTTAACCAGATTTCTGGTTGTCCAGTCGCCCCTCCCCAGGGCTCTACTCTGGAATACCTCATTTGGTGGAACACCTGAGGTTGAAAAACAAAACAAAACAAATCAACAAAAACAGAACAACAGACTTCTTCCATCCCACAGAATGACCCCAAACTCTTTGGACGGGGCCAAACCCCCAGAGAGTAAGATTCATCCATTTCCCATGAAGTCACCCGGAAATTATACGACCATGAGTGACACGATATCCAGAGACAAAAACTTGAGCAACAGACTCACACTCACCCTTTTTTTCATATCCCGAAGAGTTCTCCTCATGGTCTGTAGATCAGTCCTGCCATACCTATGACCCGAAACATAAAACGAGTTTGTGTTTTCAGACAACTGTCCAAACAGCCCTGGCCTACACACCCTACAGGCTAAGGACCCTGGAGCCAAACCTGACGTCTGTGCTTGCCCTCTCCAAGGGAATTGTATGTGCCCATTCCAAAGGCCACAACCCTACTAATAGGATGAACCTCCAAATTCCGTGAGGCCATCTCAATATTTGTGGCTTCCCAGGACAAACAGGGGCAATCTGGGCACATCTGTGCACCTACCAGCACTCAGACCCGTAGACTGTTGTCCCCAGAAGTAAAAAGGATCGAAGTGCCTTAGGCACATATCAGATCCAGTGCTTTGGTTTCCAGGCATCTCTCCTCAGAGGCCTGGATTTCAATAACAGCATATGGCTGTTTCTTGACTCACCCATCAGAACAAATCTCATCCACACATGGGAAACTTACACGATGGAGCTGCGTGAATTCCTGTCTTGTTGCTTGGAGACAATTGGAATGCAATGTGGGCTACCCAGCCATCCATCCTTAGAACCCTGCTCGGAATCCTAGTCCTGGTATCAGATGACCCTTGTTTGTCCTGGGCGGCCTACATTATTGGGAATTCCTTGGGGTCTCTGGAGGTTTTTCCTAATTTGTACGATTGTGGACAATGGAATGGGCAGAATTCCCGTGCTATGGACAGGCACAGTCCTGATGTGTGGCTCCACGGGCCCCAGCCTGAAGGGTCTGTGGGCCAGGAATGTGGGGACAGAAGTCTGAAAACACTAACTCGGCTTAGGTTTGGGAAGTAGGTATGGCAGGCCCGATCTACAGACCGTGAGGAGAACTCTTCGGGATACGACAAAAGAGCGAGTGTGAGGCGCTTGCTCAGACTTTTTCTTTGGATTTGTTGTCAACGATGGCTGTGGAATCTCGGGAGGCCTCGTGGGCCATGGACGAGACTACCTCTGTGTGAATTTGGTCCAATCCTAATTGTTTGGGGTCAATCTGAAGGATGGGAGGAGTACTTTTAATTTTGTTACCTCAGGTGTCCCACCAAAAGAGGGATTCGAAAGCAGAGCTCTGGGGAGGGATGAATGGACAACCCGAACAATCCAATTGGGGTGAGGTCGAGAACCGAGCAGGTTGATCCTCATTTGGGGTTTATGGAGATCCCCATACAGCAACGTTTTTCTTCTGGAGGGCCAGCATAGGGCTCCATTTTGGTTCCAGAATTCCAAGTCTTGAGGACATGTTTGCCAGGAGTGTGAGGAAGGAAATCTGAAAACACAAGGTAGCACGAGGTTTGGGCCCACTGTGCAGAGGCTGAATCGAGATCTCCTGCATCTGAGGTCAGGGCGAGTATCAGATGTTGCCTCAAGCTGGAGTTTGTGTCCATGACGGCCCCTTCCTGAAGGGGGTGGGGGCGTCATGAGGCCAGGGAAGTTTCCCTATGCTGGGAGTTTTGAGCTGCTCCAAACTTCAAAGTTTCCTTCTTCAGGACAGTCGAGTACTATTGGATGGTTCCAGGATGCCCCATACTGAAAGACTCGAGAGCAGGGGCCTAAGCATGGATGCCGAGAAACGCCAACTCACCTTCCCATTGCCTGGTCGAGACAAGGCACGCTCAATCTGTGGGCTCTTGGGTGAGCTACCCAGAAGGCTGAGTTTAAATGGACTTTCATGAGGATGAGTCATAATGTGGGTTGGTGGCCATGGAGACCTTGGAATGTGGCAGTAGCTAAGGGACTCTGCAGGATTCTCCAACCCGAAGGGTTTGACACAACTCCAACAAGGAAGCTTTCCATGCGGAGATGAGAGGTGTTCTTTCTGGTGCCTCAAGATAGCACCATATGCTGGTCTTTGAACCCAGGCCTCTGAGGAGTGATACCTGGACACCAAAGCAAGAGTTCATAATAGGGCCTAGGGGCCTGTCTGGTTCAATCTTCTGTCTCTGCGGATATCAGTCTGTGTGTCTGCATGGAGGTAGTAGTTGCTCAGCTGGTGTCATAATGCCCCTGTTTGTCCAGTGCGGCTTGCGGTAGTGGATGCCCTTGGGGACCTTGAGCTTTCTACTATTTTGTAGAGTTGTGGCCAATGGAACGGGCAGTTTCTTAGGAGAGAGCAGGCACAGTCCTGTGGTGTGGCTCCAGAGACACCAGCCTGGAGGCGGTGTGGGCCACGGCTGTGCAGACAGACATCCAAAAACCCAAACTCAGCTCAGGTTTGGGGCCGAGGTTATGGCAGGCCTGATCTACAGTCCGTGAGGGGAGCTCCACTGGATATGAAAGAAGGGTGAGAGGGAGGCAGTCGCTCAGTATTTGTCTCTGGATATTTTGTCCACAATGGCTGTTTAATATAGGAGTTGCCTCATGCGTCGTAGAAGTCTCCCTCTCTGGTAGTTTGACCAGCACCCAAGAGTTTGGGGTTATTCTGTGGTAAGGAAGTGTCCTGTATTCTGCTTCATGTGCCCCCCCAGTAGAGGGATTCTGGAGCATAGCAGTGGGTACTGACAACTGGAATACTCGCTCTCTGGTTAAGCCTGGGGGCCTATGGATATGACAAGCCCCATATGCAGGATCTTGGTCCAGCCACTGAGAGGCGTTACTTTAATACGGGACTCACGCTACAGGTCACAATGCATGTCTGTGCCCTAGGCGTCCCTCAAGCACTGGCGTGGCCTTTCCGACAATGCAGGTTTTCCCACATTGAACGTTGGACAACATGCCAACCACAAGGTTTCTGGCCATGGGGAAGGAGGAATTCTAATTTCTGCATCACGTTCACCCCTGGGCAGTGATTGGAGATAAGGTCTAGGTTCTGAAACCTTAAAACCGAGGTTAGGAAGAGATGACGTACTACAGCCATAGTGGGTCCCTTGTGTCAAGGTTGGAGCCAGCTGTCTAGGTGTCGTTTGGGATGTCTTGTCTCAGGCTGTGCCAGACAGGGCATTAGTATTCAGGGTAGGCTGTATAATTGCTTTACAGTCGAGTGGCATGTATTAGATAATCATTTGGGGTTTCTTATTAGCAGCATAGGGCAAAATTTTTCTTCTGGAGGACAGGCAGAGTGCTGCATTGTGGCTACGGAATTCCCAAACTGGAGGGCTTGTGGGCCAGGAGAGTGAGGACAGATGTCTGAGAACACAAGCTAGGCTTAGGTTTCGGGGAATGGACATGGCAGGCACACTCTGCAGAGCTGAATTGCGATCTCATGAGTCTGAAGTCAGGTCGAGGATCAGACTTTGGTTCAGGTTGGAGTTTCTGTCCATGTTGGCCCCTTCATGAAGGGGGGGGCATTATGAGTCCATGGGGGTTTTCCCACTATTAGAGTTGTGAGATGCTCCAAACCGCAAGGATTCCTTCTGTGGGACAATTAAGATTTGTTGGATGGCTCCAGGACGTCTCATAAGGTATTTTTCCAGAACACGGTTCTAAGTATGGATGCCTGGGCAGACAGCCTCAATTCCAATTGTCTCCTAGCAACAAGAAACGTCTGATCTGCTGGCTTGGGGTAGCATCAGCGGGGGCTGAGTTGGAATGGACTTTCCTGAGGATGGTCTTAAATGAGTTGAAATGGACTTTCCTGAGGATGGTCTTAATGTTGGTTTGAGTCCAATGAGACCTTGGTATGGGGAAGTGGCACCAGGGCCCTGAAGGATTCTCCTAACCAGAGGTGATAACAAAGCTCCAATGAGCAAGTTTTCCATGGGGAGAGGAGATTTGTTCTTATTGGTGCCTCAGGAAACCACCATTTGCTGGTATTGGAAATGAGGCCTCTGAGGAGAGATGCCTGGAAACCAAAGCAATGGATCTGATTAGGGCCTAGGGGCCTGTCCGGTTCAATATTCTTCTCTGGGGACATCTTTTGTCTGAGTGGAGGTAGTTGCTCAGCTGGTTTGAGATCACACCTGTTTGTCCTGGGCGGCTTACACTATTGGGATGGCCTTGGTAACTTTGGAGGTTTTTCCTAATTTGCAAGATTGTGGCTAATGGAGTGGGAAGAATTCTCTTGAAAGGGAAGCACAGTCCTGAGGTGTGGCTCCAGGGACCCAAGTGTGGAGCGTGTGTGGTCCAGGGCTATTTGGACAAAAGTCTGAAAACACAAACTCCACTTAGGTTTGGTCTGTAGGTATGGCCGGCCCGATATATAGACCGTGAGGAGAACTCTTCGGGATATAAACAAAGGCCGAAAGTGAGGTGCTTGCTCATGCTTATTTTTTTCTGGATATGTGTCACCGATTGCCATGGAATGTCCGGGTGTCCTCATGGGCCATTGATGAGGCTCCCTTTCTGGAGATTTGACCCAATCCCAAGAGTTTGGGGTCATTCTGTGGGAAGGGAGGAGGCCTTTCTGTATTTTTTTTTTTTTTTACCTCAGGTGGACCACCAAAAGAGGGATTCCACAGCAGAGTCCTGGGGAGGGGCTCCTGGACAACCAGAACTCTGGTTAACATTGGGACCTAAGTACATGGCAAGCCCCATATGTGGGCTCTTGGTCCAGACACTGAGAGGCCTTCCTTGAGCATAGGGCTCAATTGAGTTTCACAATGTGTTTTTGTGCCCAAGGAGCCCCTCAAGTCAGGGCGTGGCCTAATGTACCATGCTGGTTTCTCCTACACTGAACGTTGCACAATATGGCAAGCACAAGTTTTCTGGCCATGGGGAAGAAGGAGTTCTAATTTCTGCAACACTTTCACTCCTGGACTGTGATTGGATTTAAGGTCTAGGTTCTGAAGCCTGAAAACTGAGGTTGGGAAGAGATGAAGACCTAAGGCCATGGTGTGACTGATGTGCTCAGTGTTCGGCCAGCTGTTGAGTGTGGGTTGGGAGGTGCAGGCTCAGGCTGTGGCAGAAAGGGAATTAGTGCCCAGGCTAGACTGTATCATTGGGGTGCAGTCGAGTTTCGTGCAGGTTGGTACTCATTTGTGGTTACTGGGTAGCCCCAGAGGGCAACGTTTTTCTTCTGGAAGGAAGACACAGTGCCACATAGTGGCTCCAGAATTCCCAAACTGGAAGGCTTGTGGGCCAGGAGTGTGAGGAAAAAATTCTGAGAACACAAGCCAGACTTAGATTTCGGGGTGAGGGGACGGCAGGGACCCTCTGCAGAGATGATTCGAGATCCCGTGTACCTGAAGACAGAGCTAGGATCAGACGTTGGCTCAGGTTGGAGTTTCTGTCCATGACGGCCCCTTCATGAAGGGGAGGGTGTCACGAGGCCATGGAGGTTTTCCCACGATGGGAATTGTGAGATGCTCCAAACCGCAATGATTCCTTCCGTGGGACAGTCGAGACCTGCTGGATGGCTCCAGGACATCCCATAAGGAAGTTATCCAGAGCAGGGTTCTAAGGATGGATGCCTGGGCAGCCTGCCTCCCATTCCAGGTGTCTCATAGCGCCAAGGCAAGTTTGATCTCCTGGATCTAGGGGAGTAACCAGGCGGGTGTGTTGAAATGGGTGAGTTGAGGATGGGTCATAATGTGCATTTGTGTCCATGGAGACCTTGGAATGGGGTGCTTGATCCGGGGCCTTGAGGGATGTTCATAACCGGAGGTTTTGATGGAGCTCTAAAGAGTACGTTTCCTATGTAGAGAAGAGAATTGTTTTGATGAGTGCCTAAGGAATCTCCCATATGTTGGTATTGGAAACCAGGCCTCTGAGGAGAGATGCCTGGAAACAAAAGCAATGGATATGATTAGGGCCTAGGTGCCTGTCCCATTCAATCTCTTTCCTGGGGATACGGGTCTATGGATCTGAGGGGAGGTAGTTGCTCGGCTTGTGTCAGATGGCCCCTGTTTGTCCAGGGCAGATTATAATATTGGGAATGGCCTCGGGATTTTGGAGTTTCTCCTAATCTATAGGGTTGTGGCCAATGGAATGGGCAGAAATCCCCTGGAGAGGGCAGGCACAGTTCTGAGTTTGGCTCTAGGGGCCCAGCCTTGAGGGTGTGTGGGCCAGGCCTGTGGGGACAGAAGTCTGAAAACACAAATTCTGCTTAGGATTGGGGACATAGGTATGGCACGCCCAATCTACAGACCGTGATAACACTTCGGGATATGAAAAAGGGTGAGTTTGAGGTGCTTGCTCAGGTTTTGTCTCTGGATTTGTGTCAACAATGTGGGTCGAATGCTGGCGTGGCCTCATGGGTTGTGGACGGGCTTTCCTTCTCTGAGTATTTGACCCAATCCCAAGAGTTTAGGTACATTCTGTGGGATGGGAGGAGTCCTTTCTGTTTTTTATTTTATTTTATGTACCTCATGTGTGCCAATAAAAGAGGGATTCCCGAGCAGAGTTCTTGGTAGGGACACCTGGATAACCCCAGCTCTTTTTAAGTTTGGGGGCCTAGGAGCATGGCAAGTCCAATATGTGGGCTCTTGATTCAGACACTGAGAGGTCTTCCTTGAGGATAGGGCTCATGCTGAGGGTCACAATGCCTATTTGTGCCCAACAAGGCCCTCAAGCATGGGAAGGGCCTCATGGGCCACGCTGGATTCTCCTACACTGAACGTTGGAGAATATGCCAACCACAAGGTTTCCGGCCATGTCGAAGGAAGAGTTGTGATTTCTGCATCACTTCACCCCTGGACAGTGATTGGAGTTTAGGTCTAGGTTCTGAAACCCGAAAACCGAGGTTGGGAAGAGATGAAGACCTAAGGACCTGATGGGTACAATGAGCTCAGTGTGTGGCTAGCTGTTGAGCGTAGGTCTGGAGGTGTGGGCTCATGTTGTGTCAGACAGGGCATTAGACAGGGTAGACTGTATATTTGGGGTGCAGTCGAGTGCCGTTCAGTTGATCCTCATTCGGGTTTCCAGGTAGCTCCAAAAGGCAAAGTTTTTCTTCTGGACGGCAGGCAGAGTGCTGCATTGTGGCCCCAGTATTGCCAAATTGTAGGGCTTTTGGGCCAGGGGTGTGAGGACGGTAGTCTGAGAACACAAGCTAGGCTTAGTTTTTGGGGTGAGGGCACAGAAGGCACACTCTGCAGAGCTGAATCAAGATCTCATGCACCTGAAGCCAGGGCGAATATCAGACGTTTGCTCAGGTTGGAGTTTCTGTCCATGAGGGCCCCTTTATAAAGTGGAGCGTCTCAAGAGGCCATGAAGATTTTCCCACAATGGGAGTTGTGAGATGCACCAGACTGCAAAGATTCCTTCTGTGGGACATTGAGACCTGTTGGATGGCTCTAGGATGTCCCATATGGAACGACTCCAGGGTAGGGTTCAAGGATGGATTCCTGGGCAGCCCGCCTCCCATTCTAGTTGTCTCCTAGCAACAAGGCAGGTTTGATCTGCAGGCCCTGGGGGAGAAACCAAGGGGGGATGAGTTGACATGGACTCTACCGAGGATAGATCATAATGTGGGTTAAAGTCCATGGAGACCTTGGAATGGGGCACTTGATCCGGGGCCCTGAAAGATTCTCCTAAACAGAGGTTTTTATACAGCTCCAAAGAGTACATTTCCTATGTGGAGACGAGATTTTTCTATGATTGCCTCAGTAATCCCCCATATACTTGTATTGGTAACCAGGCCTCTGAGGAGAGATGCCTGGAAACAAAAGCAATGGATCTGATTAGTGCCTAAGTGCCTGTCCAGTTCAATCTTATTCTATGGGGATATCTGTCTCTGGGTCTGAGTGGAGGTAGTTTCCTAACTTGTGAAAGATCATCCCTGTTTGTCCTGGGCAGCCAACACTATTGGGATGGCCTCGGGGAGTTTGGAGGTTTCTCCTTATCTATAGGGTTGTGGCCAATGGAAATGGCAGAATTCCCCAGAAGAAGGAAGCCACAGTCCTCAGGTGTGGCTCCAGGGGCCCCAGCTTGGATGGTGTGTGGGCCAGGACTGTGGGGACATAAGTCTGAAAACACAAACTCAGCTTAGGTTTGGGGATGTATTTATGAAGGCTCGATTTAAAGACCGTGAGAATTTTCCGGGCTATGAACAAAGGGCGAGTATGTGGCGTTTGCTCAGGCTTTTGTCTCTGGATTTTGTGCCTACGGTGGCCGTGGAATGTCGGGGTGTCCTCAAGGGCCATGGACAAGTCTTTCTCTGGTGATATGGCCTGATCCCAAATGGTTGGGATCATTCTGTGGATGGGAAGTGTCCTTTCTGTATTTTTTTTTTTTTTTACCTCAGGTGTCCCACCAAAGAGGGATTCCAGAGCAGTGCCCTGAGTAGGGGTGACTAGACATCTCTAACTCAGGTTGAGATTGGGGGACTAGGGGCTTGGCAAGCCCCATATGTGGGCCGTTGTTCCAGTCACTAAGAGGCTTTACATGAGGATAGGGCTCACGCTAAGGGTCCCAATGTGTGTTTGTGCAAATTGTAGCCCTCAGGAATAGGTGGGGCCTCATAGTCCATGCTGCTTTCTCCTACAATGAACGTTGGACCACATGCCAACCACAAGGTTTCTTGCCATGGCGAAAGAGAAGTTCTGATTCTTGTATCACGTTCAGTCCTGAGCAGTGAGTGGAGATAAGTTCTACGTTCTGAAGGCGAAAACTGAGGTTGGGTAGAGATGATGGCCGAAAGCCATTGTGGGTTTGATATGCTCAGTGTACGGCCAGCTGTCTGGGTGTTGGACTGGAGGTCTGCCTTCAGGCTGTGTCAGACAGGGCTTTAGTGCACAGGCTAGATTGTATAATTGGGGTATGTTCGAGTGGCATGCAGGTTGTTACTCATTTGGCGTTTCTGGTTAGCCCTATAGGGCAACATTTTTCTTCTGGAGGGCAGGCAGAGTGCTGCATTGTGTCTCCAGAATTGCCAAACTGGAGGGGTGTGGCCAGGATTGTGAAGACGGAAGTCTGAGAACACAAGTTAGGCTTAGGTTTCGGGGCGAGGGCACAGCACGCACACTCTCAAGTGCTGAATCGAGATCTCGTGCTTCTGAATTCAGGGCGCGGATCAGACTTTGGCTTAGGATGGAGTTTCTGTCCATGATGGCCCATTTATGAAGGTGTGGGGCATCATGAGGAAATGGAGGTTTTCTCACAGTGGGATTGTGTGATGCTTCAAACCACAAGGATTCATTCTGCGAGACAGTCAAGACAGGTTGGTTGGATTCAAGACGTCCCATAAAGAAATTCTCCAGAGCAGGGTTCTAAGGATGGATGCCTGGGCAGCCCACCTCGCATTCCAGCTGTCTCCTAGTGACAAGGCAGGTTTGATCTGCTGGCTCTGGGTGAGCAGCCGAGGGGGCTGATTTGAAATGGACTCTCCTGAGGATGGATCATAATGTAAGTTTGTGTCCTTGGAGACCTTGGAATTGGGCCATGGTGCCAGCGCCCTGAAGGATCCTCCTAACCTGAGGTATTGACACAGCTCCAAAGAGCAAGTTTCTCATGTGGAGATGAGATCTGTTCTGATTGTTTCCTTAGGAAACCCCCATATTCTGATATTGGAAACAAGGCCTCTGAGGAGAGATACATAGAAACCAAAGCAATGGATCAGAAGTTGGCTCAGGTTGGAGTTTCTGTCCATGATGGCCCCTTTATAAAGGGGAGCATCTCATGAGGCCATGTAGGTTTTCCCACGATAGGAGTTGTGAGATGCTCCAATCTGCAAGGATTCCTTCTGCAGGACAGTCAAGACCTGTTGGAAGGCTCCCAGGACATCCCATATGGAACGGCGCCAGAGCAGGATTCCAACGATGGATGCCTAGAGAGTCTGCTTTGCATTCCAGTTGTCTCCTAGCGACAAGGCAGGTTTGATATTCTGGCTCTGGGGGAGTAATCAACGGGGCTGAGTTGAAATGTACTCTCCTGCCGAATGGTCATAATGCGGGTTTGTGTCCATGGAGACCTTGGAATAGGGCGGTGGCTCCGGTTACCTGAAGCTTTCTCCTAACTGGAGGTTTTTACAGAGCTCCAAAGGATAAGTTTCCCATGTGGAGACAAGATTTGTTCTGATTGGTATCTCTGGAAGCCCCCATATGCTGGTATTGGAAAACAGGCCTCTGAGGAGAGATGCTAAGAAACAAAAGCAATGGAACCAATTACGTTCTAGGGGCCTGTCCAGTTTAATACCTTTCTCTTGGGATATCTGTCTACGGGTGAGTTGAGGTCGTTGCTCAGCTTGTGACAGATCACGCCTCTTTGTACTGGGCGGCCTACACTATTGGAATGGCCTCTGGGACTTTGGAGGTTTCTCCTAATCTGTAGGGTTGTGGCCAATGGAATGGGAAGAATTTCCTTGAAGAGGGTAGGCACAGTCCTGAGGTGTGGCTCCAGGGGCCTCAACCTGGAGGGTGTGTGGGACAGGGATGTCAGGATAGAAGTCTGAAAACACAAACTCGGCTTAGGTTTGGGGACATAGGTATGGCAGGCCCGATCTACAGACTATGAGGAGAATTTTTTGGGCTATGACCTAAGGGTGAGGCTTATGTCTCTGGATTTTGTGTCAATAGTGGCCGTGGAATGTCGGGCTGGCCTCATGGGCCATGGACGAGTCTTTCTCTCTGTGGATGGCCTGATCCCAAGTGATTGGGGTCATTCTTTGGGTGGGAGGAATCCTTTCTGTGTTTACTTACCTCAAATGTCCCACCAAAGAGGGATTCCAGAGCAGAGCCCTGAGTAGGGGTGACTAGATGTCTCTACCTCTGGTTAAGATTGGGTGACTTGAGGCATTGCAGGCCCCATATGCGGGCTCATGGTCCAGCCACTGAGAGGCTTTACTTGAGGACAGGGTTCAAACTGAGGGTCCCAATGTGTGTTTGTGCCCACCGCAGCTCTTAAGCATGGGCAGGGCGTCACAGACCCTACACTACCCTCAGGGGCCCTACTACTACTCCTGTAGGTCCTACAGGGGTCCTACACTGTACTTTGGATAAGATGCGAACCACAAGATTCTGGCGAGAGTGAAGGAGGAGTTATGTTTTCTGCATCACGTTCACCCATGGGAAATGAGTAGGATAAGGTCTAGGTTTCTGTCGCCTGAAAACCAGGTTGGAAAGAGATGGCAACCTAAGGTATGGCGGTTCAGATGTTCTCAGTGTACGGCAAGCTGTCTGGGTGTCGGTTGGGAATTCAGGCCTCAGGTTGTGTCAGACAGGGTATTAGTGCACAGGCTAGTCTATATAACTGGTGTACAGTTGAGTGGCATGCAGGTTTATCCTCATTTGAGGTTTCTGGGTAGACCCATAGGGCAACGTTTTTCTTTTAGAGGGCAGGCAGAGTGCAGCACTGTGACTTCGGAAATCCCAAAATGGAGGGCGTGTGGTCCAGGAGAGTGAGGACGGAAGTCTGAGAACACTAGCTATGCTTAGGTTTTGGGGTGAGGGCACAGCAGTTGCACTCTGAAGAGCTTAATAAAGACCTCGTGCAACTGAAGTCAAGGCGAAGATCAGCCGTTGGCTCAGGTTGGAGTTTCTTTCCATGATCCGCCTTCATGAAGATTGGGGGCATCATGTGACCTTGGAAGCTTTCCATGATATGAGTTGTGAGGTGGTCTATGCACAAGGACTCCTGTGGGAGAGTCGAGACCTGTTGGATGGCTCAAGGATGTCCCATAAGGAAGGACGCAAAAGGAGCGTTCTAAGGGTTCTAAGGACCTCTAAGGAGAGATGCCTGGAAACCAAAGCAATAGATCCGATAGGTGCCTATGGGCCTGTTCGTTCCTTTTTACTCTGAGGACATCAGTCCACGGGTCTGAGTGCCAGTAGGTGCTCAGATGGGCCAAGATTTCCCCTGTTTGTCCTGGGAAGCTACAAATATTGGGATAGCCTCAGGGACTTTGGAGGTTTATCCTATTAGATGGGTTGTGGCCATTGGAATGGGCACATCCAATTCCCTTGGAGAGGGCAAGCCCAGTCTTAATGTTTGGCTCCAGGGGCCTGAGCCTGTAGGGTGTGTAGGCCAGGGCTATTTGGACAGTTGCCTGAAAACACAAGCTCGGCTTATTTTTCGGGTCATAGGAATGGCAGGACTGATCTACAGACCATGAGGAGAACTCATCAGGATATGAAAATAGGGCGAGGGTGAGGCTCTTGCTCAAGTTTTTATCTCTGGTTATCGTGTCACTCATGGTCGTGAAATTTCCAGGTGACTTCATGGGAAATGGACGAGTCTTACTCTCTGGGGGTTTGGCCCCGTCCAAAGAGTTTGGGGTCATTCTGTGGGATGGAAGAAGTCCGTTGTTCTGTTGTTGTTGATTTGTTTGTTTGTTTTTCAACCTCAGGTACCCCACCTAATGAGGGATTCCAGAGTAGAGCCCTGTGGAGGGGCGACTGGACAACCAGAAATCTGGTTAAAAATTGGGGCCTAGGGACTGTCAAGCCCATTATGACATCTAATGGTCCAGCCAATGAGAGGACATACTAGAGGACAGGACTCACGGTGAGGGTCACAATGCGTGTTTATGCCCTCGTCGCACTCAAGAATGGGCGGGGCCTCAGGGTGAATGCTGGTTTCACCTACACTGAACGTTGGACAACATGACAAACCACAAGGTTTCTTGCCATGGGTAAGGAAGAGTTCTGATTTCTTCATCACAGTCACCCCTGCGCAGTGTTTGGAGATAAGGTCTACGTTCTGAAGCCTGAAAACTGAGGTAGGGAAGAGATGATGACCTAAGGCCATGGCGTGTCTGATGTGCTCAGTGTGCAGTCAGCTGTCTGGGTGTTGGTCACGAGGTCCGGGCTCAGGTTGTCAGACAGTGCATTAGTGCAGACGTTAGACTATATATTTTGGGTGCATTTGAATGCCGTGTAGGTTCTTATCTGAAGAACTCTTCAGGATATGAAGAATTAGCGAGTCTGAGGCACGTGCTCAGACATTTGTCTCTGGATTTTGTATCAGCGATGGCCGTGGAATGTTGGTGAGGCCTCATGGGCCATGGACGAATCTTGCTCTCTGTGGATTTGGCCCGATCCCAATTGTTTTTCGTCAATCTGTGGGATGGGAGGACTCCTTTCAGGTTTGTTGCCTCAGGTGTCCCACCAAAAGAGGAATTCCAAAGGAGATCCCTGGGGAAGAGCGAAGGGACAACCTGAACTACGGTTAAAAACTGGGGCCTAGGGGGATGGCAAGCCCAATATGCTGTCTCTCCATCCAGCCACTGAGAGGCCTTACCTGAGGACTAGGCTCTGGCTGTGGGTCACAATGTGTGTTTGTGACCAATGTGGTCCGAAGGCATGGGCGGGGACTCATGGACCACACTGGTTTCAAGTACAATGAAACTTGGACAACATGCCAACCACAAGGTTTCTTGCCATGGGGAAAGAGTTCTACTTTCTGCATCATTTTCAAACCCGGGCCATGATTGGGTATTAGGTCTAGGTTCTGTAGCCTGAAAACCGAGGTTGAGAAGAGATGACGACCTAAGGCCATGGTGTGTCCGATGTGCTCAGTGTGCGGCCAGTTGTATTGGTGGGGCCAGGAGGTCCAGGCTTTGGCTGTGTCAGAAAGGATATTAGTGCCCAGGTCAGCCTATATATTTGGGGTACAGCCGAATGGCGTGCAGGTTGATCCTCATTTTGGGTTTCTGGGTAGCCCCAGAGGGCAATGTTTTTCTTCTGGAGGGCTGGCAGAGTGCTGCATTGAAGTTCTGGATTGCCAAACTGGAGGGCTTGTGGGCCAGTAGTCTGAGGACGGAGGCTGAGAACCAAAGCTAGGCCTAGGTTTCAGGGTGAGAATATGGCAGGCACAATCTACAGACCTGAATCGAGATCTCGTGCATCTGAATTCAGGGCGATGATCAGAGGATCGCTCAGGTTGGACATTCTGTCCCTATGTCCCCTACTTGAAGGGGGATGGAACACGAGGCCATGGGGTTTTTCCCAAGATGGGAGTTGTGAGAAGCTCCAAACTGCAAAGATTCTTCTGCAGGACAATTGAGACCTGTTGGTTGTTTCCAGGACAACGATTCCGAGCAGGGATCTAAGGATGCATGGCTGGGTAGCCCACCTGGCATTCCAATTGTCTCCAAGCAACAAGACAGGTTAGATCTGCTGGATCTGGGGGAGCAACCGAGGAGGCTGAGTTGAAATGGACTCTCCCGTGGATGTGTCCTAATATGATTTTGTGTCTATGGAGACCTTGGAATGAAGCGGTGGCACTGGGGCCCTGAAGTGTTCTCCTAAAGAGAGGCTTTCACAGAGCTCCATCGTGTAAGTTTCCCGTGTGTAGATGAGATTTGTTCTGATGGGTGAGTCAAGAAACAGCCATATTGAAATCCAGGCCTCTGAGGAGAGATGCCTGGAAACCAAAGCAATGGATCGGATATGTGCCTAGGGGCCTGTTCGTTCCTTTTTACCTCTGGGGACATCAGTCTACAGGTCTGACTGCCGGTAGGTACTCAGATGGGCCCACATTGCCCCTGTTTGTCCTGGGAAGCCACAAATATTGGGATGGCATCAGGGACTTTGGAGGTTTATCCTCTTAGTAGGGTTGTGGCCATTGGTTCAGCACATACAATTCCCTTGGAGAGGGCAAGCACAGTATCAGGTTTGGCTCCAGGGGGCTGAGCCTGTAGGGTGTGTAGGCCAGGGCTGTTTGGACAGATGTCTGAAAACACAAACTCGACTTACGTTTCGGGTCATAGGTATGGCAGAACTGATCTACAAACCATGAGGAGAACTCTTTTGGATATGAAAAAAGGGCGAGTGTGAGGCTCTTGCTCAAGTTTTTGTCTCTAGATATCGTGTCATTCAGAGTCGTGAAATTTCCGGGTGACTTCATGGGAAATGGACTAGTCTTACTCTCTGGGGGTTTGGCCCCGTTCAAAGAGTTTGGGGTCATTCTGTGGGATAGAAGAAGTCCGTTGTTCTGTTGTTCTTGATTACTTTTGTTTTGTTTTTCAACCTCAGGGGTCAAAACAAATGAGGGATTCCAGAGTAGAGCCCTGGGGAGGCGCGACTGGACAACCAGAAATCTGGTTAAAAATTGGAGCCTAGGGGCATGTCAAGCCTATTATGACATCTAATGGTCCAGCCACTGAGAGGACGTACTACAGAACAGGAGTCACGCTGAGTGTCACAATGCGTGTTTATAGCCTCGTCGCACTCAAGAATGGGGGGGGCCTCAGGGTGAATGCTGGTTTCTCCTACACTGAACGTTGGACAACATGCCAACCACAAGGTTTCTTGTCACGGGTAATGAAGAGTTCTGATTTCTTCATCACAGTCACCCCTGGGCAGTGATTGGAGATAAGGTCTAGGTTCTGAAGCCTGAAAACTGAGGTAGGGAAGAGATGATGACCTAAGGCCATGGCGGGTCTGATGTGCTCAGTGTGCGGTCAGCTGTCTGGGTGTTGGTCACGAGGTCCGGGCTCAGGTTGTCAGACAGTGTATTAGCGCCCAGGTTAGACTATATATTTTGGGTGCATTCAAGTGCCGTGTAGATTCTTATCTGAAGAACTCTTCAGGATATGAAGAATGAGCGAGTCTGAGGCGCGTGCTCAGGCTTATGTCTCTGGATTTTGTATCAGCGATGGCCGTGGAATGTTGGGGAGGCCTCATGGGCCATGGTCGAATCTTGCTCTCTGTGGACTTGGCCCGATCCCAATTGTTTTTCGTCAATCTGTGGGATGGGAGGACTCCTTTCAGGTTTCTTACCTCAGGTGTCCCACCAAAAGAGGAATTTCAAAGCAGAGCCCTGGGGAATAGTGAAGGGACTACCCGAACTATGGATAAAAATTGGGGCCTAGGGGCATGGAAAGCCCAATATGCTGTCTCTCCATCCAGCCACTGAGAGGCCTTACCTGAGAACTGGGCTCATGCTGAGGGTCACAATGTGTGTTTGTTTCCAATGTGGCCCGCTAGCATGGGCGGGGCCTCATGAGCCACACTGCTTTCAACTACACTGAACCTTGGACAACATGCCTACCACAAGGTTTATTCCCTGGGGAAAGGGTTCTGATTTCTGCATCATTTTCAAACCGGGCCGTGATTGGAGACAAGGTCTAGGTTCTGAACCTGAAAACCAATGTTGAGAAGAGATGACAACCTAAGGCCATGGCGGGTCCGATGTGCTCAGTGTGCGGCTAGCTGTCTGGGTGGGGCCAGGAGGTCCAGGCTCAGGCTGTGTCAGAAAGGCATTAGTGCCCAGGCCAGCCTATATATTTGGATTACAGCCAAAAGGCGTGCAGGTTGACCCTCATTGGGGGTTTCTGGCTAGCCCCAGAGCGCAATGTTTTTCTTCTGGAGGGCAAGCAGAGTGCTGCATTGTAGTTCTGGACTGCCAACCTGGAGGGCTTGTGGGCCAGTACTCTGAGGACGGAAGTCTGAGAACCCAAGCTAGGCCTAGGTTTCTGGGTGAGGATGGCATGCACAATCTATAGTCCTGAATTGAGATTTCGTGCATCTGAAGTCAGGGCGAGGATCAGACGATCGCTCAGGTTAGACATTCTGTCCCTGATGGCCCCCACTTGAAGGGGGTTGGATCACGAGCCATGGGGGTTTTCCCAGGAAGGGAGTTCTGAGAAGCTCCCAACTGCAAAGATTCTACTGCAGGACAATGAATACCTGTTGGTTGGCTCCAGGACAACGATTCCGAGCAGGGTTCTAAGGATGGATGGCTGGGTAGCCCACCTGGCATTCCAATTGTCTCCAAGCAACAAGACACGCTAGATCTGCTGGATATGGGGGAGCTACCGAGGAGACTGAGTTGAAATGTACTCTCCCGTGGATGTGTTCTAATATGATTTTGTGTCTATGGAGGCCTTGGAATGAAGCGGTGGCCCTGCGGCCCTGAAGGGTTCTCCTAAAGAGAGGCTTTCACACAGCTCCATCGTGCAAGTTTCCCAAGTGTAGATGATATTTGTTCTGATGGGTGAATCAAGAAACAGCCATATGCTGTTATTGAAATCCAGGCCTCTGATGAGAGATGCCTGGAAACCAAAGCAAAGGATCTGATAGGTGCCTAGGTGCCTGTTCGTTCCTTTTTACCTCTGGGGACATCAGTCTATGGGTCAGAGTGCAGGCAGGTGCTCACATGGGCCCAGATTCCCCTGTTTGTCCTGGGAAGACACATATAATGGGATGGCCTCAGGGACTTTGGAGGTTTATCCTCTTAGTAGGGTTGTGGCCATTGGAATGGGCACATACAATTCCCTTGGAGAGGGCAAGCACAGTCGTCAGGTTTGGCTCCAGGAGCCTGTACCTGTAGGGTGTGTAGGCCAGGGCTGTTTGGACAGTTGTCTGAGAACACCAACTCGGCTTATGATTAGTGTCATAGGTATGGCAGGACTGATCTACAGACCATGAGGAGAACTCTTCGGGATATGAAAAAAGGGCGAGTGTGAGGCTCTTGCTCAAGTTTTTGTCGCTGGGTATCGTGTCACTCAGGGTCGTGAAATTTCCGGGTGACTTCATGGGAAATGGATGAGTCTTACTCTCTGGAGGTTTGGCCCCGTCCAAAGAGTTTGGGGTCATTCTGTGGGATGGAAGAAGTCCGTTGTTCTGTTGTTGTTGATTTGTTTTGTTTTGTTTTTCAACCTCAGGTGTCCCACCAAATTAGGGATTCCAGAGTAGAGCCTTGGGGATTGGCGACTGGACAACCAAAAATCTGTTTAAAAATTGGGGCCAAGGGACATGTCAAGCCCATTATGACATCTAATGTTCCAGCCACTGAGAGGACGTACTAGAGGACAGGACTCACGCTGAGGGTCACATTGAGTGTTTATGCCCTCGTTGCCCTCAAGAATGGGCGGGGCCTCAGGGTGAATGAGCTTTCTTCTAAACTGAACGTCGGACAACATGCCAACCACAAGGTTTCTAGCTATGGGTAAGGAAGAGTTCTGATTTCTGCATCACATTCACCCCTGGGCAGAGATTGGAGATAAGGTCTAGGTTCTGAAGCCTGAAAACTGAGGTAGGGAAGAGATGATGACCTAAGGCCATGGCGGGTCTGATGTGCTCAGTGTGTGGTCAGCTGTCTGTGTGTTGGTTACGAGGTCTGGGCTCAGGTTGTCAGAGAGTGCATTAGTGCCCAGGTTAGACTATATATTTTGTGTTCCTTCGAGTGCCCTGTAGGTTCTTATCTGAAGAACTCTACAGGATATGAAGAATGAGCGAGTCTGAGGCGCGTGCTCAGGCTTTTGTCTCTGGATTTTGTATCACCGATGCCCGTGGACAGTTGGGGAGGCATCATGGTCCATGCACGAATCTTGCTCTCTGTGGATTTGGCCCTATCCCAATTGTTTTTCGTCAATCTGTGGAATGGGAGGACTCCTTTCAGGTTTGTTACCTCAGGTTTCCCACCAAAAGAGGAATTCCAAAGCAGAGCCCTGGGGAAGAGTGAAGGGACGACCCGAACTATGGTTAAATTTGGGGCCTAGGGGCATGGCAAGCCCAATATGCTGTCTCTCCATCCAGCCACGGAGAGGCCTTACCTGAGGACTGGGCTCAGGCTGAGGGTCACAAAGTGTGTTTGTGACCAATGTGGCCCGCAAGCATGGGCGGGGACTCATGGGCCACACTGGTTTCAATTACACTGTACCTGGGAAAACATGCCAACCACAAGGTTTCTTGCCCTGGAGAAAGAGTTCTGATTTCTGCATCATTTTCAAACCCGGGCCGTGATTGGAGATAAGGTCTAGGTTCTGAAGCCTGAAAACCGTGGTTGAGAAGAGATGATGACCTAAGGCAATGGCGGGTCCGATGTGCTCAGTGTGCGGCCAGCTGTCTGGGTGGGTCCAGGAGTTCTAAGCTCAGGCTGTGCCAGAAAGGGCATTAGTGCTCAGGTCAGCCTATATATTTGGGGTAGAGCGGAATGGCGTGCAGGTTGATCCTCTTGGTGTTTCTGGTTAGCCCCAGAGGGCAATGTTTTTCTTCTGGAGGGCAGGCAGAGTGACGCATTGTAGTTCTGGATTGCCAAAATCGAGGGCTTGTTGGCCAGTAGACTGAGGACGGAAGTCTGAGAACCCAAGCTAGGATTAGGTTTCTGGGTGAGACGTGAATCGAGATCTCGTGCATCTGAAGTGAGGGCGAGGATCTGAGGATCGCTCAGGTTGGACATTCTGTCACTGATGTCCCCTTCTTGAAGGGGGGGTGGATCACGAGGCCAAGGGTGTTTTCCCACGATGGGAGTTGTGAGAAGCTCCCAACTGCAAAGATACTTCTACAGGACATTTGAGACCTGTTTGTTGGCTCCAGGACAACGATTTCGAGCAGGGTTTTAAGGATGGATGCCTGGGTAGCCCACCTCGCATTACAATTGTCTCCAAGCAACAAGACAGGTTAGATCTGCTGGATCTGGGGGAGCAAAGGAGGAGGCTGAGTTGAAATGGACTCTCCCGTGGATGTGTCCTAATATGATTTTGTGTCTATGGAGACCTTGGAATGAAGCGGTGGCACGGGGGCCGTGAAGGGTTTTCCTAAAGAGAGGCTTGCACACAGCTCCATCGTGCAAATTTCCCATGTGTAGATGAGATTTGTTCTGATGGGTGAGTCAGTCTACGGGTCTGAGTGCCGGTAGTTGCTCAGATGGGCCCAGATTGCCCCTGTTTGTCCTGGGAAGCCACAAATATTGGGATGGCCACAGGGATTTTGGAAGTTTATCCTATTAGTAGGGTTGTGGTCATTGGAAGGGGCACTCACATTTCCCTTGGAGAGGGCAAGCACAGTCGTCAGGATTGGCTCCAGGGGCCTGAGCCCGTAGGGTGTGTAGGCCAGGGCTGTTTGGACAGTTTTCTGAAAACACAAACTCGGCTTATATTTCCGGTCATAGGTATGGCAGGACTGATCTACAGACCATGAGGAGAACTCTTCGGGATATGAAAAAATGGCGAGTGTGAGGCTCTTGCTCATGTATTTGTCTCTGGATATCGTGTCACACATGGTCGTGAAATTTCCGGATGACTTCATGGGAAATGGACGAGTCTTACTCTCTGGGGGTTCCGCCCCGTCCAAAGAGTTTGGGGTCATTCTGTGGGACGGAAGAAGTCCGTTGTTCTGTTTTTGTTGATTTGTTTTGATTTGTTTTTCAACCTCAGGTGTCCCACCGAATGAGGGATTCCAGAGTAGAGCCCTGGGGACAGGCGACTGGACAACCAGAAATCTGGTTAAAAATTGGGGCCTAGGGACATGTCAAGCCCACCATGACATCTAATGTTCCAGCCACTGAGAGGACGTACTAGAGGACAGGACTCACGCTGAGGGTCACAATGCGTGTTTATGCCCTCGTCGCACTCAAGAATGGGCGGGGCCTCAGGGTGAATGCTGGTTTCTCCAACACTGAACTTTGGACAACTTGCCAACCACAAGGTTTCTTGCCATGTTTAAGGAAGTGTTCTTATTTCTGCATCACACTCACCCCTTGCCAGTGTTTGGAGATAAGGTCTAGGTTCCAAAGCCTGAAAACTGAGGTAGGGAAGAGATGATGACCTAAGGCCATGACGGGACTGATGTGCTCAGTGTGCGGTCAGCTCTCTGGGTGTTGGTCACGAGGTCCGGGATCAGGTTGTCAGACAGTGCATTAGTGCACAGGTTAGACTATATATTTTGGGTGCCTTCGAGTGCCGTGTAGGCTCTTATCTGAAGAAATATTCAGGATATGAAGAATGAGCAAGTCTGAGGCGCGTGCTCCGGCTTTTGTCTCTGGATTTTGTATCAGCGATGGCCGTGGAATGTTGTGGAGGCCTCATGGGACATGGATGAATCTTGCTCTCTGTGTATTTGGCCCGATCCCAATTGTTTTTCGTCAATCTGTGGGACTGGAGGACTCCTTTCAGGTTTGTTACCACAGGTGTCCCACCAAAAGAGGAAATCCAAAGTAGAGCCATGGGGAAATCTGAAGGGAAAACCTGAACTATGTTTAAAAATTGGGGCCTGGGGCATGGAAAGCCCAATATGCTGTCTCTCCATCCAGCCACTGAGAGGCATTACCTGAGGACTGGGTTCAGGCTGAGGGTCACAATGTGTGTTTGTGACCAATGTTGCCCGCAAGCATGGGGCGGCCTCATATCCAGACTGGTTTCAAGTACACAGAACCTTGTACAACATGCCAACCACAAGGTTTCTTGCCATGGGGAAAGAGTTCTGATTTCTGCATCATTTTCAAACTCGGGCCATGATTGGAGATAAGGTCTAGGTTCTGAAGCCTAAAAACCGAGGTTGAGAAGAAATGACGTCCTAAGGCCATGGCGGATCCGATGTGCTCAGTGTGAGGCCAGCTGTCTGGGTGGGGCCAGGAGTTCCAGGCTCAGGTTGTGTCAGAAAGGGCATTAGTGCCCAGGTCAGCCTATATATTTGGGGTAGAGCTGAATGGCGTGCAGGTTGATCCTCATTTGGTGTTTCTGGGTAGCCCCAGATGGCAATGTTTTTCTTCTGGAGGGCAGGCAGAGTGCTGCATTGTACTTCTGGATTGCCAAACTGGAGGGCTTGTGGGCCAGTAGACTGAGGACGGAAGTCTGATAACCCAAACTGGGCCTAGGTTTCTGGGTGAGACCTGAATCGAGATTTCGTGCATCTGAAGTCAGGGCGAGGATCAGACAAACGCTCAGGTTGTACATTCTGTCCCTGAAGGCCCGTTCTTGAAGAGGGGGGGGGGTGGATCACGAGGCCTTGGGTGTTTTCCCACGATGGGAGTTGTGAGAAGCTCCAAGCTGCAAAGATTCTTCTGCAGGACAATTGAGACCTGTTGGTTTGCTCCATGACAACGATTCCGAGCTGGGTTCTAAGGATGGATGGCTGGGTAGCCCACCTCGCATTCCAATTGTCTCCAAGCAACAAGACAGTTTAGATCTGCTGGATCTGGGGGAGCAACCGAGGAGGATGAGTTGTGATGGACTCTCCCGTGGATGTGTCCTAATATGATTTTTTGTCTATGGAGACCTTGGAATGAAGCGGTGGCCCTGGGGCCCTGAAGGGTTCTCATAAAGAGAGGCTTTCACACAGCTCCATCGTGCAAGTTTCCCATGTGTAGATGAGATTTGTTCTGATGGGTGAGTCAAGAAACAGCCATATGCTGTTATTGAAATCCAGGCCTCTGAGGAGAGATGCCTGGAAACCAAAGCAATGGATCCGATAGGTGCCTAGGGGCCTGTTCGTTCCTTATTACCTCTGGGGATATCAGTCTACGGGTCTGAGTGCAGGTAGGTGCTCAGATGGGCTCAGATTGCCCCTGTTTGTCCTGGGAAGCCACAAATATTGGGATGTCCTCAGGAAATTTGGACGTTTATCGTATTAGTAGGGTTGTGGCCATTGGAGTGGGCACATACAATTCCCTTGGAGAGGGCAAGCACAGTCGTCAGGTTTGGCTCCAGGGGCCTGAGACTGTAGGGTGTGTAGGCCAGGGCTTTTTGGACAGTTGTCTGAAAACACAATCTCGGCTTATTTTTCGGGTCATATATATGGCAGGACTAATCTACAGACCATGAGGAGAACTCTTCGGGATATGAAAAAAGGGCCAGTGTGAGTCTCTTGCTCAAGTTTTTGTCCCTGGATATCTTGTCACTCATGGTCGTGAAATTTCCGGGTGACTTCATGGCAAATGGAAGAGTCTTACTCTCTGGGGGTTTGGTCCCGTCCAAAGAGTTTGGGGTCATTCTGTGGGATGGAAGAAGTCCGTTGTTCTGTTGTTGTTGATTTGTTTTGTTTTGTTTTTCAACCTCAGGTGTCCCACCGAATGAGGGATTCCAGAGTAGAGCCCTGGGGACGGGCGACTGGACAGCCAGAAATCTAGTTAAAAATGGGGGCCTAGGGACATGTGAAGCCCATTATGACATCTAATGTTCCAGACACTGAGAGGACGTACTAGAGGACAGGACTCACGCTGAGGGTCACAATGCGTGTTTATGCCCTCGTCGCACGCAAGAATGGGCGGGGCCTCAGGGTGAATGTGGTTTCTCCTACACTGAACGTTGGACAACATGCCAACCATAAGGTTTCTTGCCATGGTAAAGGAAGAGTTCTGATTTCTGCATCACACTCACCCCTGGGCAGTGATTGGAGATAAGGTCTAGGTTCTGAAGCCTGAAAACTGAGGTAGGGAAGAGATGATGACCTAAGGCCACGGCGGGTCTTATGGGCTCAGGGTGCGGTCAGCTGTCTGGGTGTTGCTCACGAGGTCCGGGCTCAGGTTGTCAGACAGTGCATTACTTCCCAGGTTAGACTATATATTTTGGGTACATTCGAGTGCCGTGTAGGTTTATTCTCATTTAATGTGCCCGGTAAGCTCATTGGGCAATATTTTCTTTTTCGAGGGCAGGCAGAGTGCTGCAATGATGGTCTGGAATTGGCAAACTTGTGGTCTTCGGTGCCAGGAATGTGAGGACGGAATCTGAGAACACAAGCTAGACTTGGTTTTCAGGGCGAGGGCACGGCAGGTACCGCCTGAAGATCTGAAGCAATATCTCATGCACCTGAAGGCAGAGCGAGGATCAGACGTTGGCTCAGCTTGGATTTTCTGTTCATGACGGCCCCTTCATGAAAGGAGTCGAATCTCGAGGCCGTGGAGGTTTTCCCACGTTTGGAGTGGTGGGATGCCCCCTCCTAGGATTCCTTCTGCGGGACAATTGAGACCTGTTGGACAGCTCCAGGACATCCCATATGGATGAGTCCAGACCAACGTTCGAGGATGGATGCCTGGGAAGCCCGCCTCGCATTCCAATTGCCTCCTAGCGACAAGACAGTTTAGATCTGATGGCTCTGCGGGCGCAACCGGGGTGGCTGAGTTAAAATGGACTTTCCTGAGGATGGGTCTAATGTGTGTTTGTGTCCATGAGGGCCTTGGAATGAGGCGGTGGCACCGGGACCCTGTAGTATTCTCCTCAGCTTTTGACATGGCTCCCATGCACAAGTTTCCTTGTGGAGACGAGTTTGGTTCTGATGGGTGCCTCAGGAAAACCCCAATGCTGGTATTGGAAACCAGGGTTTTGAGGATACATGCCTGTAAACCAAAGCAATGGATCCGATTTTGGCCTAGGGTCCTGTCTGGTCAATCTTCTTCTCTGGGGACATCCATCTAGGGTATTAGTCGAGGTAGATGCTCAGCTGATGTCAGACTGACCTTTTTGTCCAGGGCGACCTATACTATTGGGATGGCCTCAGGGATTTGGAGGGTTCTCCTAACTTGTACGATTTTGGAAAATGGAATGGGCAGAATTCCCATGATTGGGTAGGCACAGTCCTAAAGTGTGGCTCCAGGGTCCCCAGCCTGGATGGTGTGTGGCCCAGGACTTTGAGGACAGAAGTCTGAAAACACAAACTCAGCTTATGTTTGGGGACGTAGGTATGGCAGGCCGAATCTACAAACCATGAGAAGACATCTTCAGGATATTAAGAAAGTACGAGTCTGAGGCGCTTGCTCAGACTTTTGTCTCTGGATTTTGTTTCAGCGATGGCCGTGGAATGTCGAGGAGGCCTCATGGGCCATGGACGAATCTTGCTCTCTGTGGATTTGGCCCGATCCCAATTGTTTTTCGTCAATCTGTTGGATGGAGGACTCCTTTCAGGGTTGTTACATCAGGTGTCCCACCAAAAGAGGAATTCCAAAGCAGAGCCCTGGGGAAGAATGAAGGGACAACCCGAACTATGGTTAAAAATTGGGGCATAGGGGCATGGCAAGCCCAATATGCTGTCTCTTCATCCAGCCACTGAGAGGCCTTACCTGAGGACTGGGCTAAGGCTGTGGGTCACAATGTGAGTTTGCCACCTATGTGGCCCGCGAGCAATGGTGGTGCCTCATCGGACAAACAGGTTTCCACTACACTGAACGTTGGACAACAAGCCAAAGACAAGATTCTTGACATTGGGAAGGATTTCTGATTTCTGCATCATTTTCAAACCGGGGCAGTGTTTGAAGATATGGTCTAGGATCTGAATCCTGAAAACCGAGGTTGGGAAGAGATAACGACCTAAGGCAATGGCTGGTCCTATGTGCTCAGTGAGCGGCAAGCTGTCTGCGTGGGGCCAGGAGGTCCAGGCTCAGCCTCTGTCAGAAAGGGCATTATTGCCCAGGTCAGCCTATATATTTTGGGTACAGCCAATTGGCGTGCAGGTTGAACTTCATTTGGGGTTTCTGGGTAGCCCCAGAGGGCAATGTTTTTCTTCTGGAGGGAAAGCAGAGTGCTGCATTGTACTTCTGGATTGCCAAACTGGAGGGCTTGTGGGCCATTAGTGTGAGGATGGAAGTCTGAGGACACTAGCTAGGCTTAGGTTTCTGGGTGAGGACATGGCAGGCACAATATATAGACCTGAATTGAGATCTCGTGCATCTGAAGTCAGGGTAATGATCAGACTATTTCTCAGGTTGTACCTTATGTCCCTGAAGGCTCCTTCATGAAGGGTTGGGTATCACGAGCCCATGGGGGTTTCTCACGATGGGAGTTGTGAGAAGCTCCCAACTGCAAAGATTCTTCTGCGGGACAATTGAGACCTGTTGTTTGGCTGCAGCCCAATGATTCTGAGCAGGTTTCTAAGGATGGATGGCGGGGTAGCCCACCTCGCATTCCAATTGTCTCCTAACGACAAGACAAGTTAGATCTGCTGGATTTCGCGGAGCAACTGAATATGCTGAGTTGAATTGGACTCTCCCGTGGATGTGTCCTAATATGATTTTGTGTCTATGGAGACCTTGGAATGAAGCGGTGGCCCTGGGGCCCTGAAGTGTTCTCCTAAAAAGAGGCTTTGACACACCTCCCACGTGCAAGTTTCCTATGTGTAGATGAGTTTTGTTCTGATGGGTGAGTCAAGAAACAGCCATATGCTGGTACTGAAATCCAGGCCTCTGAGGAAGATGCCTGGAAAACAAAGCAATGGATCCGATTAGGGCCTAGGGGCCTGTTCATTCCTTTTTACCTCTAGGGATATCAGTCTACAAGTCTGAGTGCAGGGAGCTTCTCAGATGTGCTCAGATTGCTCCTGTTTGTCCTGGCATGCCACCACTATTGGGATGGCCTCAGGGAATTTGGAGGTTTATTTTATTAGTAGAGTTTTGGCCATTGGAATGGGCACAGAGAATTCCCTTGGAGAGGGCAAGTACAGTCCTCAGGTTGGCTCCAGGGGCCTGAGCCTGTAGGGTGTGTAGGACTGGGCTGTTTGGACAGTTGTCTGAAAACACAAACTCGGATTATGTTTCGGGTCATAGGTATGGTAGGACTGATCTACAGACCATGAGGAGAACTCTTCAGGATATGAAAAATGGGCGAGTGTGAGGCTCTTGCTCATGTTTTTATCTCTGGATATCGTGCCATTCATGTTCATGAAATATCCGGGTGACTTCATGGGAAATGGACGTGTCTTACTTTCTGGGGGTTTGGCCCCGTCCAAAGAGTTTGGGGTCATTCTGTGGGATGGAAGAAGTCCGTTTATTTTTTTTTTGTTGTTGTTTTGTTTTGTTTTTCAAACCCCACCAAATGAGGGATTCCAGAGTAGAGCCCTGGGGAGGGGCGATTGGAAATCCAGAAATCTGGTTTAAATTTGGGGCCTAGGGACATGTCCAGCCATTATGGCATCTAATGTTCTAGCTATTGAGAGGACGTACTAGAGGACAGGACTCACGCTGAGGGTCACAATGCGTGTTTATGCCCTCGTCGTTCTCAAGAATGGGCGGGGCCTCAGGGTGAATGCTGGTTTCCCCTACACTGAACGTTGGACAACATGCCAACCAAAAGGTTTCTTGCCATGGGTAAGGAAAAGTTATGATTTCTGCATCACACTCACCCCTGGGCAGTGACTGGAGATAAGGTCTAGGTTCTGAAGCCTGAAAACTGAGGTAGGGAAGAGATGATGACCTAAGGCCACGGCGGGTCTTATGGGCTCAGGGTGCGGTCAGCTGTCTGGGTGTTGTTCAGGAGGTCCCGGCTCAGGGTGTGTCAGACAGTGCATTACTGCCCAGGTTAGACTATATAATTTGGGTCCATTCGGGTGCTGTGTAGGTTTATTCTCATTTAATGTGCCCGGGCAGCTCATTGGGCAATATTTTGTTTCTCGAGGGCAGGCAGAGTGCTGCAATGATGGTGCGGAATTGGCAAACTTGTGGGCTTCGGGGCCAGGAGTGTGAGGACGGAAGTCTGAGAACACAAGCTAGACTTGGGATTCAGGGCGAGAGCACGGCATGTACCTCTTGAAGATCTGAAGCAATATCTCATGCATCTGAAGTCAGAGTGAGGATCAGACGTTGGCTCAGCTTGGATTTTCTGTTCATGACGGCCCCTTCATAAAGGGAGCCGAATCTCGAGGCCGTGGAGGTATTCTCACGTTGGGAGTGGTGGGATGCCCCCTCCAAGGATTCCTTCTGCGGGACAATTGAGACCTGTTGGACAGCTCCAGGACATCCCATATGGATGAGTCCAGACCAACGTTCGAGGATGGATGCCTGGGAAGCCCGCCTCACATTCCAATTGTCTCCTAGCGACAAGACAGTTTAGATCTGATGGCTCTGCGGGAGCAACCGGGGTGGCTGAGTTGAAATGGACTTTCCTGAGGATGGGTCTAATGTGTGTTTGTGTCCATGAGGGCCTTGGAATGGGACGGTGGCACCGGGACCCTGAAGTATTTTCCTAAGCTTTTGACATAGCTCCCATGCACAAGTATCCTTTTGGAGACGAGGTTTGCTCTGATGGGTGCCTCAGGAAAACCCCAATGCTGGTATTGGAATCCAGGGTATTGAGGAGATATGCCTGTAAACCAAAGCAATGGATCCGATTTTGGCCTAGGGTCCTGTCTGGTTCAATCTTCTTCTCTGGAGACATCCTTCTAGGGTATGAGTGGAGTTAGATGCTCAGCTGGTGTCAGACTGCCCTTTTTTGTCCCGGGCGACCTATACTATTGGGATGGCCTCAGGGACTTTGGAAGGTTCTCCTAACTTGTACAATTTTGGATAATGGAATGGGCAGAATTCCCATGGATTGGGTAGGCACAGTCCTAATGTGTGGCTCCAGGGTCCCCACCCTGGAGGGTATATGGCCCAAAACTTTGAGGACAGAAGTCTGAAGACACAAACTCAGCTTATGTTTGGGGACGTAGGTATGGCAGGCCCAATCTACAAACCATGAGAAGACATCTTCAGGATATGAAGATAGTGCGAGTCTGAGGCGCTTGCTTAGGCTTTTGTCTCTGGATTTTGTATCAGCGATGGCCGTGGAATGTCGAGGAGGCCTCATGGGCCATGGACGAATCTTCCTCTCTGTGGATTTGGCCCAATCCCAATTGTTTTTCGTCAATCTGTTGGATGGAGGACTCCTTTCAGGGTTGTTACATCAGGTGTCCCACCAAAAGAGGAATTCCAAAGCAGAGCCCTGGGGAAGAGTGAAGGGACAACACGAATTATGGTTAAAAATTGGGGCCTAAGGGCTTGGCAAGCCCAATATGCTGTCTTTTCATCCAGCCACTGAGAGGCCTTACCTGAGGACTGGGCTAAGGCTGAGGGTCACAATGTGTGTTTGCTACCTATTTGGACCGCGAGCAATGGCGGGGCCGCAAGGGACACACTGTTTTCCACTACACTGAACGTTGGACAACAAGCGAACCACAAGTTATCCTGCCATCGGGAAGGAGTTCTGATTTCTGCATCATTTTGAAACCTGGGCAGTGATTGGAGAGAAGGTCTAGGTTCTGAAGCCTGAAAACTGAGGTTGGGAAGGGATAACGACCTAAGGCCATTGGTGGTCTGAAGTTCTCAGTATGTAGCCTGCTGTCTGGGTGGGACCAGGTGGTCCAGGCTCAGGCTGTGTCAGAAAGGTGCATTATTTCCCAGGTCATCCTATATATTTTGCATATAGCCAAGTGTCGTGCAGGTTGATCTTCATTTGGGGTTTCTAGGTAGCCCCAGAGGGCAGTGTATTTCTTCTGCAGGGCAGGTAGAGTGCTGCATTGTAGTTCTGGATTGCCAAACTGGAGGGCTTGTGAGCCAGTAGTATGTGGACAGAAGTCTGAGGACACAAGCTAGGCTTAGGTTTCTGGGTGATGACATGGCAGGCACAATCTACAGACCTGAACCGAGATCTCGTGCATCTGAAGTCAGGGTGAGGATCAGACGATCGCTCAGGTTGGACCTTATGTCCCTGATGGCCCCTTTATGAAGGGGGTGGGATCATGTGGCCATGGGGGTTCTCTCACGATGGGGTTTGTGAGAAGCTCCCAACTGCAAATATTCTTCTGCAGGACAATTGAAAACTGTTGGTTGGGTCCAGGCCAATGATTCCGAGCAGGGTTTTAAGGGTGGATGGCGGGGTAGGCCACTTCACATTCCAATTGTCTCCTAGCAACAAGACAAGTTAGATCTGCTGGATCTCGCGGAGCAACCGAATACCCTCAGATGAAATGGACTCTCCTGTGAATGGGTCCTAATGTGTTTTTGTGTCTATGGAGTCCTTGTAATGGGGCAGTGGCACACAGGCCCTGAAGGATTCTCCTAACTGGAGGTTTGAGACATCTTCAAAGGATAATTTTCCCATGTGGAGAAGAGATTTGTTCTGATTGCTGCCTCATGAAATCCCCATATGCTAATATTGGAAACCAGGCCTCTGAGGAGAGATACCTGTAACCGAAAGCAATGAATCTGATTCAGGCCTAGGGGCCTGTCTGATTCAATCTTCTTCTCTGGGGACATCCATCTACGCTGAGTAGAGGTAGATGCTCTGCTGGTTTCAGATGACCCTTGTTTGTCCTGGGCGGCTTACATTATTGGGATGTCCTTGGGGACTCTGGAGGTTTTTCCTAATTTGTACGATTGTGGACAATGGAATGGGCAGAATTCCCGTGGTATGGACAGGCACAGTCCTGATGTGTGGCTGCAGGGTCCCCAGCCTGAAGGGTCTGTGGGCCAGGAATGTGGGGACAGAAGTCTGAAAACACAAACTCGGCTTAGGTTTGGGAAATAGGTATGGCAGGCCCGCTCTACAGACCGTGAGAGAACTCTTCGGGATACGACAAAAGAGCGAGTGTGAGGCGCTTGCTCAGACTTTTGTCTCTGGATTTGTTGTCAACGATGGCTGTGGAATCTCGGGGAGGACTCATGGGCCATGGACGAGACTTCCTCTCTGTGAATTTGGTCCAATCCCAATTGTTTGGGGTCAATCTGAAGGATGGGAGGAGTCCTTTTAGTTTTGTTACCTCAGGTGTCCCACCAAAAGAGGGATTCCAAAGCAGAGCTCTGGGGAGGGATGAATGGACAACCCGAACAATCCAATTGGGGTGAGGTCGAGAACCGAGCAGGTTGATCCTCATTTGGGGTTTATGGAGATCCCCATAGAGCAACGTTTTTCTTCTGGAGGACCAGCATAGGGCTGCATTTTGGTTCCAGAATTCCAAGTCTTGAGGACATGTTTGCCAGGAGTGTGAGGAAGGAAATCTGAAAACACAAGGTAGCACGAGGTTTGGGCCCACTGTGCAGAGGCTGAATCGAGATCTCCTGCATCTGAGGTCAGGGCGAGTATCAGATGTTGCCTCAAGCTGGAGTTTGTGTCCATGACGGCCCCTTACTGAAGGGGGTGGTGGCGTCATATGGCCTCTGAAATCCCCGACGCTGGGAGTTGTGAGCTGCTCCAAACTTCAAAGTTTCCTTCTTCAGGACAGTCGAGTACTATTGGATGGTTCAAGGATGCCCCATACAGAAAGACTCGAGAGCAGGGGCCTAAGCATGGATGCCGAGAAACGCCAACTCACCTTCCCATTGCCTGGTCGAGACAAGGCACGCTCAATCTGCGGGCTCTTGGGTGAGCTACCCAGAAGGCTGAGTTTAAATGGACTTTCCTGAGGATGAGTCATAATGTGGGTTGGTGGCCATGGAGACCTTGGAATGTGGCAGTAGCTAAGGGACTCTGCAGGATTCTCCAACCGGAAGGGTTTGACACAACTCCAAAAAGGAAGCTTTCCATGTGGAGATGAGAGGTGTTCTGTCTGGTGCCTCAGGATAGCCCCATATGCTGGTCTTCGAACCCAGGCCTCTGAGGAGTGATACCTGGATACCAAAGCAAGAGTTCATAATAGGGCCTAGGGGCCTGTCTGGTTCAATCTTCTGTCTCTGCGGATATCAGTCTGTGTGTCTGCATGGAGGTAGTAGTTGCTCAGCTGGTGTCATAATGCCCCTGTTTATCCAGTGCGGCTTGCGGGAGTGGGATGTCCTTGGGGACCTTGAGGTTTCTACTATTTTGTAGAGTTGTGGCCAATGGAACGGGCAGTTTCATAGGAGAGAGCAGGCACAGTTCTGTGGTGTGGCTCCAGAGACCCCAGCCTGGAGGCGGTGTGGGCCACGGCTGTGCAGACAGACATCCAAAAACCCAAACTCAGCTCAGGTTTGGGGCCGAGGTTATGGCAGGCCTGATCTACAGTCCGTGAGGGGAGCTCCTCTGGATATGAAAGAAGGGTGAGAGGGAGGCAGTCGCTCAGTCTTTTGTCTCTGGATATTTTGTCCACAATGGCCGTTTAATGTAGGAGTTGCCTCATGGGTCGTAGAAGTCTCCCTCTCTGGTAGTTTGTCCAGCCCCCAAGAGTTTGGGGTCATTCTGTGGGAAGGGAAGAGTCCTGTTTTCTGCTTCATGTGTCCCCCCAGTAGAGGGATTCTGGAGCATAGCAGTGGGTACTGACAACTGGAATACTCGCTCTCTGGTTAAGCCTGGGGGCCTATGGATATGACAAGCCCCATAGGCAGGATCTTGGTCCAGCCACTGAGAGGCGTTACTTTAATACGGGACTCACGCTACAGGTCACAATGCATGTCTGTGCCCTAGGCGGCCCTCAAGCACTGGCGGGGCCTTTCCGACAATGCAGGTTTTCCCACATTGAACGTTGGACAACATGCTAACCACAAGGTTTCTGGCCCTGGGGAAGGAGGAATTCTAATTTCTGCATCACGTTCACCCCTGGGCAGTGATTGGAGATAAGGTCTAGGTTCTGAAGCCTGAAAACCGAGGTTGGGAAGAGATGACGAACTACAGCCATAGCGGGTCCCTTGTGTCCAGGTTGGAGCCAGCTGTCTAGGTGTCGTTTGGGATGTCTTGTCTCAGGCTGTGCCAGACAGGGCATTCGCATTCAGGGTAGGCTGTATAATTGCTTTACAGTCGAGTGGCATGCATTAGATAATCATTTGGGGTTTCTTATTAGCAGCATAGGGCAAAGTTTTTCTTCTGGAGGGCAGGCAGAGTGGCTTCGGAATTCCCAAACTGAAGGGCTTGTGAGCCAGGAGAGTGAGGACGGAAGTCTGAGAACACAAGCTAGGCTTAGGTTTCGGGGAATGGACATGGCAGGCACACTCTGCAGAGCTGAATTGAGATCTCATGAGTCTGAAGTCAGGTCGAGGATCAGACTTTGGCTCAAGTTGGAGTTTCTGTCCAAGTTGGCCCCTTCATGAAGGGGGGGGGGCATTATGAGGCCACGGAAGTTTTCCCACTATTAGAGTTGTGAGATGCTCCAAACCGCAAGGATTCCTTCTGTGGGACAATTAAGATTTGTTGGATGGCTCCAAGACGTCTCCTAAGGTATTTTTCCAGAACAGGGTTCTAAGTATGGATGCCTGGGCAGACAGCCTCAATTCCAATTGTCTCCTAGCAACAAGAAACTTTTGATCTGCTGGCTTGGGGTAGCATCAGAGAGAGCTGAGTTGGAATGGACTTTCCTGAGGATGGTCTTAAATGAGTTGAAATGGACTTTCCTGAGGATGGTCTTAATGTTGGTTTGAGTCCATTGAGACCTTGGTATGGGGCAGTGGCACCAGGGCCCTGAAGGATTCTCCTAACCAGAGGTTATAACAAAGCTCCAATGAGCAAGTTTTCCATGGGGGGACGAGATTTGTTCTTATTGGTGCCTCAGGAAACCACCATTTGCTGGTATTGGAAATGAGGCCTCTGAGGAGAGATGCCTGGAAACCAAAGCAATGGATCTGATTAGGGCCTAGGGGCCTGTCCGGTTCAATATTCTTCTCTGGGGACATCTTTTGTCTGAGTGGAGGTATTTGCTCAGCTGGTTTGAGATCACACCTGTTTGTCCTGGGCGGCCTACACTATTGGGATGGCCTCGGTAACTTTGGAGGTTTTTCCTAATTTGCAAGGTTGTGGCCAATGGAATGGGAAGAATTCTCTTGAAAGGCAACACAGTCCTGAGGTGTGGCTCCAGGGACCCAAGTGTGGAGCGTGTGTGGTCCAGGGCTATTTGGACAAAAGTCTGAAAACACAAACTCCACTTAGGTTTGGGTCTGTAGGTATGGCCGGCCCGATATATAGACCGTGAGGAGAACTCTTCGGGATATGAACAAAGGGCGAAAGTGAGGTGCTTGCTCATGCTTATTTTTTCTGGATATATGTCACCGATTGCCATGGAATGTCCGGGTGTCCTCATGGGCCATTGATGAGGCTCCCTTTCTGGGGATTTGACCCAATCCCAAGAGTTTGGGGTCATTCTGTGGGAAGGGAGGAGGCCTTTCTGTTTGTTTGTTTTTGTTTTTTTTTTTTTTTTACCTCAGGTGGACCACCAAAAGAGGGATTCCACAGCAGAGTCCTGGGGAGGGGCGACTGGACAACCAGAACTCTGGTTAACATTGGGACCTAAGAACATGGCAAGCCCCATATGTGGGCTCTTGGTCGAGACACTGAGAGGCCTTCCTTGAGCATAGGGCTCACATTGAGTTTCACAATGTGTTTTTGTGCCCAAGGAGCCCCTCAAGTCAGGGCGTGGCCTAATGTACCATGCTGGTTTCTCCAACACTGAACGTTGCACAATATGGCAAGCACAAGTTTTCTGGCCATGGGGAAGAAGGAGTTCTAATTTCTGCAACACTTTCACTCCTGGACTGTGATTGGATTTAAGGTCTAGGTTCTGAAGCCTGAAAACTGAGGTTGGGAAGAGATGAAGACCTAAGGCCATGGTGTGACTGATGTGCTCAGTGTTCGGCCAGCTGTTGAGTGTGGGTTGGGAGGTGCAGGCTCAGGCTGTGGCAGACAGGGAATTAGTGCCCAGGCTAGACTGTATCATTGGGGTGCATTCGAGTTTCTTGCAGGTTGGTACTCATTTGTGGTTACTGGGTAACCCCAGAGGGCAACGTTTTTCTTCTGGAAGGAAGACACAGTGCCACATAGTGGCTCCAGAATTCCCAAACTGGAAGGCTTGTGGGCCAGGAGTGTGAGGAAAAAATTCTGAGAACACAAGCCAGACTTAGATTTCGGGGTGAGGGGACGGCAGGAACCCTCTGCAGAGATGATTCGAGATCCCGTGTACCTGAAGACAGAGCTAGGATCAGACGTTGGCTCAGGTTGGAGTTTCTGTCCATGACGGCCCCTTTATGAAGGGGAGGGTGTCACGAGGCCATGGAGGTTTTCCCACGATGGGAATTGTGAGATGCTCCAAACCGCAATGATTCCTTCCGTGGGACAGTCGAGACCTGCTGGATGGCTCCAGGACATCCCATAAGGAAGTTATCCAGAGCACGGTTCTAAGGATGGATGCCTGGGCAGCCTGCCTCCCATTCCAGGTGTCTCATAGCGCCAAGGCAAGTTCGATCTGCTGGATCTAGGGGAGTAACCGAGGCGGGTGTGTTGAAATGGGTGACTTGAGGATGGGTCATAATGTGCATTTGTGTCCATGGAGACCTTGGAATGGGGTGCTTGATCCGGGGCCTTGAGGCATGTTCAAAACCGGAGGTTTTGATGGAGTTCTAAAGAGTACGTTTCCTATGTAGAGAAGAGAATTGTTTTGATGAGTGCCTAAGGAATCTCCCATATGCTGGTATTGGAAACCAGGCCTCTGAGGAGAGATGTCTGGAAACAAAAGCAATGGATATGATTAGGGCCTAGGTGCCTTTCCGGTTCAATCACTTTCCTGGGGATACGTGTCTATGGATCTGAGGGGAGGTAGTTGCTCGGCTTGTGTCAGATCGCCCCTGTTTGTCCTGGGCAGCCTATAATATTGGGAATGGCCTCGGGATTTTGGAGTTTCTCCTAATCTATAGGGTTGTGGCCAATTGAATGGGCAAAAATCCCCTGGAGAGGGCAGGCACAGTTCTGAGTTTGGCTCTAGGGGCCCAGCCTTGAGGGTGTGTGGGCCAGGCCTGTGGGGACAGAAGTCTGAAAACACAAATTCCGCTTAGGTTTGGGGACATAGGTATGGCACGCCCAATATACAGACCGTGATAACACTTCGGGATATGTAAAAGGGTGAGTTTGAGGTGCTTGCTCAGGTTTTGTCTCTGGATTTGTGTCAACAATGTGGGTCGAATGCTGGCGTGGCCTCATGGGTTGTGGACGGCTTTCCTTCTCTGAGGATTGGACCCAATCCCAAGAGTTTGGGTACATTCTGTGGGATGGAGGTGTCCTTTCTGTTTTTTTTTATTTTATTTTATGTACCTCATGTGTGCCAATAAAAGAGGGATTCCAGAGCAGAGTCCTTGGTAGGGACAACTGGATAACCCCACCTCTGTTTAAGTTTGGGGCCTAGGGGCATTGCAAGTCCAGTATGTTGGCTCTTGATTCAGACACTGAGAGGTCTTCCTTGAGGACAGGGCTCATGCTGAGGGTCACAATGCCTATTTGTGCCCAACAAGGCCCTCAAGCATGGGAATGGCCTCATGGGCCACGCTGGATTCTCCTACACTGAACGTTGCAGAATATGCCAACCACAAGGTTTCCGGCCATGGCGAAGGAAGAGTTGTGATTTCTGCATCACGTTCACCCCTGGACAGTGATTGGAGTTTAGGTATAGGTTCTGAAACCCGAAAACCGAGGTTGGGAAGAGATGAAGACCTAAGGACCTGATGGGTACAATGAGCTCAGTGTGTGGCTAGCTGTTGAGCGTAGGTCTGGAGGTGTGGGCTCATGCTGTGTCAGACAGGGCATAAGACAGGGTAGACTGTATATTTGGGGTGCAGTCGAGTGGCGTTCAGTTGATCCTCATTCGGGTTTCTAGGTAGCTCCATAAGGCAAAGTTTTTCTTCTGGAGGGCAGGCAGAGTGCTGCATTGTGGCCCCAGTATTGCCAAATTGTAGGGCTTTTGGGCCAGGGGTGTGAGGACGGTAGTCTGAGAACACAAGCTAGACTTAGTTTTTGGGGTGAGGGCACAGAAGGCACACTCTGCAGAGCTGAATCAAGATCTCATGCACCTGAAGCCAGGGCGAATATCAGACGTTTGCTCAGGTTGGACTTTCTGTCCATGATGGCCCCTTTATAAAGTGGAGCGTCTCAAGAGGCCATGAAGATTTTCCCACAATGGGAGTTGTGAGATGCACCAGACTGCAAAGATTCCCTCTGTGGGACACTTGAGACCTGTTGGATGGCTCTAGGATGTCCCATATGGAACGATCCAGGGTAGGGTTCAAGGATGGATGCCTGGGCAGCCCGCCTCCCATTCTAGTTGTCTCCTAGCAACAAGGCAGGTTTGATCTGCAGGCCCTGGGGAAGAAACCAAGGGGGATGAGTTGACATGGACTCTACCGAGGATAGATCATAATGTGGGTGTAAGTCCATGGAGACCTTGGAATGGGGCGCTTGATCCGGGGCCCTGAAAGATTCTCTTAAACAGAGGTTTTTATAGAGCTCCAAAGAGTACATTTCCTATGTGGAGACGAGATTTTTCTATGAGTGCCTCAGTAATCCCCCATATGCTGGTATTGGTAACCAGGCCTCTAAGGAGAGATGCCTGGAAACAAAAGCAATGGATCTGATTAGGGCCTAAGTGCCTGTCCAGATCAATCTTATTCTATGGGGATATCTGTCTCTGGGTCTGAGTGGAGGTAGTTTCCTAACTTGTATAAGATCATCCCTGTTTGTCCTGGGCAGCCAACACTATTGGGATGGCCTCGGGGAGTTTGGAGGTTTCTCCTAATCTATAGAGTTGTGGCCAATGGAAATGGCAGAATTCCCCTGGAGAGGGAAGCCAGAGTCCTCAGGTGTGGCTCCAGGGGCCCCAGCTTGGATGGTGTGTGGGCCAGGACTGTGGGGACAGAAGTCTGAAAACACAAACTCAGCTTAGGTTTGGGGATGTATGTATGAAGGCTCGATCTACAGACTGTGAGAATTTTCCGGGCTATGAACAAAGGGCGAGTATGTGGCGTTTGCTCAGGCTTTTGTCTCTGGATTTTGTGCCTACGGTGGCCGTGGAATGTCGGGGTGTCCTCAAGGGCCATGGACAAGTATTTCTCTGGTGATTTGGCCTGATCCCAAGTGGTTGGGTCATTCTGTGGATGGGAAGAGTCCTTTCTGTATTTTTTTTTTTTTTACCTCAGGTGTCCCACCAAAGAGGGAATCCAGAGCAGTGCCCTGAGTAGGGGTGACTAGACATCTCTAACTCTGGTTGAGATTGGGGGACTAGAGGCTTGTCAAGCCCCATATGTGGGCTGTTGTTCCAGTCACTAAGAGGCTTTACATGCGGATAGGGCTCACGCTGAGGGTCACAATGTGTGTTTGTGCAAATTCTAGCCCTCAGGGATAGGTGGGGCCTCATAGTCCATGCTGCTTTCTCCTACAATGAACGTTGGACCACATGCCAACCACAAGGTTTCTTGCCATGGCGAAGGAGAAGTTCTGATTCTTGTATCACGTTCACTCCTGAGCAGTGAGTGGAGATAAGCTCTAGGTTCTGAAGGTGAAAACTGAGGTTGGGTAGAGATGATGGCCGAAAGCCATTGTGGGTTTGATATGCTCAGTGTACGTCCAGCTGTCTGGGTGTTGGCCTGGAGATCTGCCTTCAGGCTGTGTCAGACAGGGCTTTAGTGCACAGGCTAGATTGTATAATTGGGGTATGGTCGAGTGGCATGCAGGTTGTTACTCATTTGGCGTTTCTGGTTAGCCCTATAGGGCAACATTTTTCCTCTGGAGGGCAGGCAGAGTGCTGCATTGTGTCTCCAGAATTGCCAAACTGGAGGGGTGTGGCCAGGATTGTGAAGACGGAAGTCTGAGAACACAAGTTAGGCTTAGGTTTCGGGGCGAGGGCACAGCAGGCACACTCTCAAGTGCTGAATCGAGATCTCGTGCTTCTGAATTCAGGGCGCGGATCAGACTTTGGCTTAGGATGGAGTTTCTGTCCATGATGGCCCATTTATGAAGGTGTGGGGCATCATGAGGAAATGGAGGTTTTCTCACAGTGGGATTGTGTGATGCTTCAAACCACAAGGATTCATTCTGCGAGACAGTCAAGACAGGTTGGTTGGATTCAAGACGTCCCATAAAGAAATTCTCCAGAGCAGGGTTCTAAGGATGGATGCCTGGGCAGCCCACCTCGCATTCCAACTGTCTCCTAGTGACAAGGCAGGTTTGATCTGCTGGCTCTGGGTGAGCAGCCGAGGGGGCTGATTTGAAATGGACTCTCCTGAGGATGGATCATAATGTAAGTTTGTGTCCTTGGCGACCTTGGAATTGGGCCATGGTGCCAGCGCCCTGAAGGATCCTCCTAACCTGAGGTATTGACACAGCTCCAAAGAGCAAGTTTCTCATGTGGAGATGAGATCTGTTCTGATTGTTTCCTTAGGAAACCCCCATATTCTGATATTGGAAACCAGGCCTCTGAGGAGAGATACATAGAATCCAAAGCAATGGATCAGAAGTTGGCTCAGGTTGGAGTTTCTGTCCATGATGGCCCCTTTATAAAGGGTAGCATCTCATGAGGCCATGTAGGTTTTCCCACGATAGGAGTTGTGAGATGCTCCAATCTGCAAGGATTCCTTCTGCAGGACAGTCAAGACCTGTTGGAAGGCTCCCAGGACAGACCATATGGAAAGGCGCCAGAGCAGGATTCCAACGATGGGTGCCTAGAGAGTCTGCTTTGCATTCAAGTTGTCTCCTAGCGACAAGGCAGGTTTGATATTCTGGCTCTGGGGGAGTAATCAACGGGGCTGAGTTGAAATGTACTCTCCTGCCGAATGGTCATAATGCGGGTTTGTATCCATGGAGACCTTGGAATAGGGCGGTGGCTCCGGTTACCTGAACCTTTCTCCCAACTGGGGGTTTTTACAGAGCTCCAAAGGATAAGTTTCCCATGTGGAGACAAGATTTGTTCTGATTGGTATCTCTGGAATCCCCCATATGTTGGTATTGGAAAACAGGCCTCTGAGGAGAGATGCTTGAAACAAAAGCAATGGAACCAATTACGTCCTAGGGGCCTGTCCAGTTTAATACCTTTCTCTTGGGATATCTGTCTTTGGGTGAGTTGAGGTCGTTGCTCATCTTGTGACAGATCACCCCTCTTTGTACTGGGCGGCCTACACTATTGGAATGGCCTCTGGGACTTTGGAGGTTTCTCCTAATCTGTAGGGTTGTGGCCAATGGAATGGGAAGAATTTCCTTGGAGAGGGCAGGCACAGTCCTGAGGTGTGGCTCCAGGGGCCTCAGCCTGGAGGGTGTGTGGGACAGGGATGTCAGGATAGAAGTCTGAAAACACGGTTTGGGGACGTAGGTATGGCAGGCCCGATCTACAGACTATGAGGAGAATTTTTTGGGCTATGACCTAAGGGTGAGGCTTATGTCTCTGGATTTTGTGTCAATAGTGGCCGTGGAATGTCGGGCTAGCTTCATGGGCCATGGAGGAGTCTTTCTCTCTGGGGATGGCCTGATCCCAAGTGATTGGGGTCATTCTGTGTGTGGGAGGAATCCTTTCTGTGTTGACTTACCTCAAATGTCCCACCAAAGAGGGATTCCAGAGCAGAGCCCTGAGTAGGGGTGACTAGATGTCTCTACCTCTGGTTAAGATTGGGTGACTTGGGGCATGGCAGGCCCCATATGTGGGCTCATGGTCCAGCCACTGAGAGGCTTTCCTTGAGGACAGGGTTCAAACTGAGGGTCCCAATGTGTGTTTGTGCCCTCCGCAGCTCTTAAGCATGGGCAGGGCCTCGGGGACCCTACACTACCCTCAGGGGCCCTACTACTACTCCTGTAGGCCCCACAGGGGTCCTACACTGAACTTTGGATAAGATGCCAACCACAAGATTCTGGCGAGAGGGAAGGAGGAGTTATGATTTCTGCATCACGTTCACCCATGGGAAATGAGTAGAGATAAGGTCTAGGTTTCTGTCGCCTGAAAACCAGGTTGGAAAGAGATGGCAACCTAAGGCCATGGCGGTTCAGATGTTCTCAGTGTACGGCAAGCTGTCTGGGTCTCAGTTGGGAATTCAGGCCTCAGGTTGTGTCAGACAGGGCATTAGTGCACAGGCTAGACTATATAATTGGTGTACAGTTGAGTGGCATGCAGGTTTATCCTCATTTGAGGTTTCTGGGTAGACCCATAGGCAACGTTTTTCTTCTAGAGGGCAGGCAGAGTGCAGCACTGTGTCATCGGAAATCCCAAAATGGAGGGCGTGTGGTCCAGAAGAGTGAGGACGGAAGTGTGAGAACACTAGCTATGCTTAGGGTTTGGGGTGAGGGCACAGCAGGTGCATTCTGAAGAGCTCAATCAAGATCTCGTGCATCTGAAGTCAAGGCGAAGATCATCCGTTGGCTCAGGTTGGAGTTTCTTTCCATGATCCGACTTCATGAAGATTGGGGGCATCATGTGACCTTGGAAGCTTTCCATGATATGAGTTGTGAGGTGGTCCATAAACACGGAATCCTGTGGGAGAGTCTACACCTGTTGGATGGCTCAAGGATGTCCCATAAGGAACAACGCAAGAGCAGGGTTCTAAGGGTTCTAAGGATCTCTAAGGAGAGATGCCTGGAAACCAAAGCAATAGATCCGATAGGTGCCTATGGGCCTGTTCGTTCCTTTTTACCTCTGGGGACATCAGTCTAAGAGTCTGAGTGGCGGTAGGTGCTCAGATTGGCCCAGAATGCCCCTGTTTGTCCTGGGAAGCCACAAATATTGGGATGGCCTCAGGGACTTTGGAGTTTTATCCTATTAGTAGGGCTGTGGCCATTGGAATGGGCACATACAATTCCCTAGGAGAGGGCAAGCCCAGTTTCCATGTTTGGCTCCAGGGGCCTGAGCCTGTAGGGTGTGCAGGCCTGAAAACCGAGGTTGAGAAGAGATGACGAACTAACGCCATGACGAGTCCGATGTTCTATGTGTGCGGCCAGGTGTTTGGGTGGGACCTGGAGGTCCAGGATCAGGGTGTGCCACAAAGGGCTTTAGTGCCCAGGTCAGCCTATATTTTGGGGGTACAACCGAATGACGTGCAGGTTGATGCTTTTTTGGGTTTTCTGGGTAGCCCCAGAGGGCAATGTTTTTCTTCTGGAGGGCTGGCAGAGTGCTGCATTGTAGTTCTGGTTTGCCAAACTGGAGAGCTTGTGGGCCAGTAGTCTGAGGACGGAAGTCTGAGAAGCCAAGCTAGACCTAGGTTTCTGGTTGAGGATATGGCAGGCCCATCTACAGACCTGAATCGAGATCTCGTGCATCTGACGTCAGGGCGAGGATCAAACGATCACTCAGGTTGGACATTCTGTCCCTGAGGGCCCCTTCTTGAAGGGGAAGGGGGTGAATCACGAGGCCTTGGGGGTTTTCCCACGATGGGAGTTGTGAGAAGTTCCCAACTGCAAAGATTATTCTGCAGGACAATTGAGACCTGTTGGTTGGCTCCAGGACAATGATTCCGAGCAGGGTTCTAAGGATTAAGGGCTGGGTAGCACACCTCGCAATCCAATTGTCTCCAAGCAACAAAACAGGTTAGATCTGCTGGATCTGGGGGAGCAACCGAGGTGGCTCAGTTGAAATGGACTCTCCCGTGGATGTGTCCTAATATGATTTTGTGTCTATAGAGACCTTGGAATAAAGCGGTGGCACTGGGGCCCTGAAGGGTTCTCCTAAAGAGAGGCTTTCCCAGAGCTCCATTGTGCAAGTTTCCCATGTGTAGATGAAATTTGTTCTGATGGGTCAGTCAAGAAACAGCCATATGCTGTATTGAAATCCATTCCTCTGAGGAGAGATGCCTGGAAACCAAAGCAATGGATCCGATAGGTGCCTAGGGGCCTTTTCATTCCTTTTTACCTCTGGGGACATCAGTCTTCCGGTCTGAGAGAAGGTAGGTGCTCAGATGGGCCCAGATTGCCCCTGTTTGTCCTGGGAAGACACAAATATTGGTATGACTTCAGGGATTTTGGAGGTTTATTGTATTAGTAGGGTTGTGGCCCTTGGAGTGGGCACATACAATTCCCTTGGAGAGGGGAAGCACAGTTGTCAGGTTTGGCTCCAGGGGCCTGAGCCTGTAGGGTGTGTAGGCCACGGCTGTTTGGACATTTGTCTGAAAACACAAACTCAGCTTATGTTTCGGGTCATAGGTATGGCAGGACTGATCTACAGACCATGAGGAGAACACTTCGGGATATGAAAAAAGGGCGAGTGTGAGGCTCTTGCTCAAGTTTTTGTCTCTGGATATCGTGTCACTCATGGTCGTGAATTTTCCGGGTGACATCATGGGAAATGGACGAGTCTTACTCTCTGGGGTGTTGGCCCGGTCCAAAGAGTTGGGGTCATTTTGCGGGATGGAAGAAGTCCGTTATTCTGGTGTTGATTTGTGTTATTTTGTTTTTCAACCACAGGTGTCCCACCAAATGAGGGATTCCAGAGTAGAGCCCTGGGGAGGGGCGACCGGACAACCAGAAATCTGGTTAAAAATTGGGGCCTAGGGACATGTCAAGCCCATTATGACATCTAATGGTCCAGCCACTGAGAGGACGTACTAGACGACAGGACTCACGCTGAGGGTCACAATGCGTGTTTATGCCCTCGTCGCACTCAAGAATGGGCAGGGCGTCAGAGTGAATGCTGGTTTCTCCTACACTGAACGTTGGACAACATGCCGACCACAAGGTTTCTTGCCATGGTTAAGGAAGAGTTCTGATTTCTGCATGACAGTCACCCCTGGGCAGTGATTGGAGATAAGGTCTAGGTTCTGAAGCCTGAAAACTGAGGTAGGGAAGAGATGATGAACTAAGGCCATGGCGGGACAGATGTGCTCAGTGTGCGGTCAGCGGTCTGGGTGTTGGTCAAGAGGTCCGGGCTCAGGTTGTCAGAGAGTGCATTAGTGCCCAGGTTAGACTATATATGTTGGGTGCCTTCGAGTGCCGTGTAGGTTCTAATCTGAAGAACTCTTCAGGATATGAAGAATGAGCGAATCTGAGGCGCGTTCTCCGGCTTTTGTCTCTGGATTTTGTATCAGCGATGGCCGTGGAATGTTGGGGAGGCCTCATGGGACATGGAAGAATCTTGCTCTCTGTGGATTTGGCCCGATCCCAATTGTTTTTCGTCAATCTGTGGGATGGGAGGACTCCTTTCAGGTTTGTTACCACAGGTGTCCCACCAAAAGAGGAATTCCAAAGAGGAGCCATGGGGAAAACTGAAGGGAAAACCCGAACTATGGTTAAAATTTGGGGCCTAGGGGCATGGCAAGGCCAATATGCTGTCTCTCCATCCAGCCACTGAGAGGCCTTACCTGAATACTGGGCTCAGGCTGAGGGTCACAATGTGTGTTTGTGACCAATGTGGCCCACAAGCATGGGCGGGGCCTCATATCCAGACTGGTTTCAAGTACAGAACCTTGTACAACATGCCAACATCAAGGTTTCTTGCCATGGGGAAACAGTTCTGATTTCTGCATCATTTTCAAACCCGGGCCGTGATTGGAGATAAGGTCTAGGTTCTGAAGCCTAAAAACCGAGGTTGAGAAGAAATGACGTCCTAAGGCCATGGCAGATACGATGTGCTCAGTGTGAGGCCAGCTGTCTATGTGGGCCAGGAACTCCAGGCTCAGGCTGTGTCAGAAATGGCATTAGTGCCCAGGTCAGCCTATATATTTGGGGTAGAGCCGAATGGCGTGCAGGTTGATCCTCATTTGGTGTTTCTGGGTAGCCCCAGAGGGCAATGTTTTTCTTCTGGACGGCAGGCAGAGTGCTGCATTGTATTTCTGGATTGCAAACTGGAGGGCTTTTGGGCCAGTAGACTGAGGACGGAAGTCTGAGAACCCAAGCTAGGCCTAGTCTAACCTGGGCACTAATGTACTGTCTGACAACCTGAGCCCGGACCTCGTGACCAACACCCAGACAGCTGACCGCACACTGAGCACATCAGACCCGCCATGGCCTTAGGTCATCTTCTCTTCCCTACCTCAGTTTTCAGGCTTCAGAATCTAGACCTTATCTCCATTCACTGCCCAGGGGTGACTGTGATGCAGAAATCAGAACTCTTCCTTACCCATGGCAAGACACCTTGTGGTTGGCATGTTGTCCAACGTTCAGTGTAGGAGAAACCAGCATTCAGCCTGAGGCCCCGCCCATTCTTGAGTGCAACGAGGGCATAACACGCAATGTGAAGATCTCGTGCATCTGAAGTCAGGGCGAGGATCAGACTAACGCTTAGGTTGGATATTCTGTCCCTGATGGCCCCTTCTTGAAGTGGGGGGGGTGGATCACGAGGCCTTGGGTGTTTTCCCACGATGGGAGTTGTGAGAAGCTCCCAACTGCAAAGATTCTTCTGCAGGACAATTGAGACCTGTTGGTTGGCTCCAGGACAACGATTGCGAGCAGGGTTCTAAGGATGGATGGCTGGGTAGCCCACCTCGCATTCCAATTGTCTCCAAGCACCAAGACAGTTTAGATCTGCTGGATCTGGGGGAGCAACCGAGGAGGATGAGTTGAGATGGACTCTCCCGTGGATGTGTCCTAATATGATTTTGTGTCTATGGAGGCCTTGGAATGAAGCGGTGGCCTGGGGCCCTGAAGGGTTCTCCTAAAGAGAGGCTTTCACACAGCTCCATCGTGCAAGTTTCCCATGTGTAGATGAGTTTTGTTCTGATGGGTGAGTCAAGAAACAGCAATATGCTGATATTGAAATCCAGGCCTCTGAGGAGAGATGCCAGGAAACCAAAGCAATGGATCCGATAGGTGCCTTTTTACATCTGGGGAAATCAGTCTTCCGGTGGGAGAGCAGGTAAGCGCTCAGATGGGCCCAGATTGCCCCTGTTTGTCCTGGGAAGCCACAATATTGGGATGGCCTCAGGGAATTGGAAGTTTATCGTATTAGTAGGGTTGTGGCCATTGGAGTGGGCACATACAATTCCCTTGGAGTGGGAAAGGACAGTCCTCAAGTTTGGCTCCATGGGCCTGAGCCTGTAGGGTGTGTAGGCCAGGGCTTTTTGGACAGTTGTCTGAAAACACAAACTCGGCTTATTTTTCGGGTAATATGTATGGCAGGACTGATCTACAGACCATGAGGAGAACTCTTCGGGAAATGAAAAAAGGGCGAGTGAGAGTCTCTTGCTCAAGTTTTTGTCCCTGGATATCGTGTCACTCATGGTCGTGTAATTTCCGGGTGACTTCATGGCAAATGGTCGAGTCTTACTCTCTGGGGGTTTGGCCCTGTCCAAAGAGTTTGGGGTCCTTCTGTGGGACGGACGAAGTCCGTTGTTCTGTTGTTGTTGATTTGTTTTGTTTTGTTTTTCAACCTCAGGTGTCCCACCGAATGAGGGATCCAGAGTAGAGCCCTGGGGACGGGCGACTGGACAACCAGAAATCTGGTTAAAAATGGGGCCTAGGGACATGCCAAGCCCATTATGACATCTAATGGTCCAGCCACTGAGAGGACGTACTAGAGGACAGGACTCACGCTGAGGGTCACAATGCGTGTTATGCCCTCGTTGCACTCAAGAATGGGCGGGGCCTCAGGCTGAATGCTGGTTTCTCCTACACTGAACGTTGGACAACATGCCGACCACAAGGTTTCTTGCCATGGGTAAGGAAGAGTTCTGATTTCTGCATCACAGTCACCCCTGGGCAGTGAATGGAGATAAGGTGTAGATTCTGAAGCCTGAAAACTGAGGTAGGGAAGAGAAGATGACCTAAGGCCATGGCGGGTCTGATGTGCTCAGTGTGCGGTCAGCTGTCTGGGTGTTGGTCACGAGGTCCGGGCTCAGGTTGTCAGACAGTACATTAGTGCCCAGGTTAGACTATATATTTTGGGTGCATTCGAGTGCCGTGTATGTTCTTATCTGAAGAACTCTTCAGGATATGAAGAATGAGCGAGTCTGCGGCGCGGGCTCAGGCTTTTGTCTCTGGATTTTGTATCAGCTATGGCCATGGAATGTTGGGGAGGCCTCATGGGCCATGGACGATTCTTGCTCTCTGTGGATTTGGCCCGATCCCAATTGTTTTTCGTCAACCTGTGGGATGGGAGGACTCCTTTCAGGTTTGTTACCTCAGGGGTCCCACCAAAAGAGGAATTCCAAAGGAGAGCCCTGGGGAAGAGTCAAGGGACAACCCAAACTACGGTTAAAAATTGGGGCCTAGGGGCATGGCAAGCCCAATATGCTGTCTCTCCATCCAGCCACTGAGAGGCCTTACCTGAGGACTGGGCTCAGGCTGAGGGTCACAATGTGTGTTTGCGACCAATGTGGCCTGCAAGCATGGGCGGGGCCTCATGGGCCACACTGGTTTCAACCCACTGAACCTTGGACAACTTGCCAACCACAAGGTTTCTTGCCATGGGGAAAGAGTTCTGATTTCTGCATCATTTTCAAACCCGGGCCGTGATTCGAGATAAGGTCTAGGTTCTGAAGCCTGAAAACCGAGTTTGAGAAGAGATGACGACCTAAGGCCATGACGGGTCCGATGTGCTCAGTGTGCGGCCATCTGTCTGGGTGGGGCCAGGAGGTCCCGGCTCAGGATGTGTCAGAAAGGGCATTAGTGCCCAGATCAGCCTATATATTTCGGGTACAGCCAAATGCTGTGCAGGTTGATCCTCATTGGGGGTTTCAGGGTAGCCCCAGAGGGCAATGTTTTTCTTCTGGAGGGCAGGCAGAGTGCTGCATTGTAGGTCTGAATTGCCAAATTGGAGGGCTTGTGGGCCAGTAGTCTGAGGACGGAATTCTGAGAACCCAAGCTAGGCCTTGGTTTCTGGGTGAGGATATGGCAGGCACAATCTACAGTCCTGAATCTAGATCTCGTGCATCTGAAGTCAGGGCGAGGATCAGATGATCGCTCAGGTTGGACCCTCTGTCCCTGAGGGCCCCTTCTTGAAGGGGGGGGATCACGAGGCCATGGGGGTTTTCCGTCGATGGGAGTTGTCAGAAGGTCCCAAATGCAAAGATTCTTCTGCCTGACAATGGAGACCTGTTGGTTGGCTCCAGGACAACGATTCTGAGCAGGGTTCTAAGGATGGATGGCTGGGTAGCCTACCTCGCATTCTAATTGTTTCAAAGCAACAAGGCAGGTCAGATCTGCTGGATCTGGGGGAGCAACTGAGTAGGCTGAGTTAAAATGGACTCTCCCGTGGTTGTGACCTAATATGATTTTGTGTCTATAGAGACCTTGGAATGAAGCGGTGGCACTGGGGCCCTGAAGGGTTCTCCTAAAGAGAGGCTTTCACACAGCTCCATCGTGCAAGTTTCCCATGTGTAGATGAGATTTGTTCTGATGGTGAGTCAAGAAACAGCCATATGCTGTTATTGAAATCCAGGCCCCTGAGGAGAGATGCCTCGAAACCAAAGCAATGGATCCGATAGTTGCCTAGGGGCCTGTTCGTTCCTTATTACCTCTGGGGATATCAGTCCAAGGGTCTGAGTGCAGGTAGGTGCTCAGATGGGCTCAGATTGCCCCTGTTGGTCCTGCGAAGCCACAAATATTGGGATGGCCTCAGGAATTATGGAGGTTTATCCTCTTAGTAGGGTTGTGGCCATTGGAATGGGCATATACAATTCCCTTGGAGAGGGCAAGCACAGTCTTCAGGTTTGGCCTCAGGGGCCTGAGCCTGTAGGGTGTGTAGGCCAGAGCTGTTGGGACATTTGTCTGAAAACAGAAACACGGCTTTTGTTTCGGGTCATAGGTATGGCAGGACTGATCTACAGACCATGAGGAGAACTCTTCGGGATATGAAAAAAGGGCGAGTGTTGGGCTCTTGCTCAAGTATTTATCTCTGGATATCATGCCATTCATGGTCATGAAATTTCCGGATGACTTCATGGGAAATGGGCGAGTCTTACTACCTGGGGGTTTGGCCTAATCCAAAGAGTTTGGGGTCATTCTGTGGGACGGAAGAAGTCCGTTTTTTGTTGTTGTTGTTTTGTATAGTTTTGTTTTTCAAACTCAGGGGTCCCACCAAATGAGGGATTCCAGAATAGAGCCCTGGGGAGGGGCGATTGGGCAACCAGAAATCTGGTTAAAATTGGGTCCTAGGGACAGCTAGACTTGGGTTTTAGGGCGAGGGCACGGCATGAACCCCCTGAAGATCTGAAGCAATATCTCATGCATCTGAAGGCAGAGCGATGATCAGACGTTGGCTCAGCTTGGATTTTCTGTTCATGACGGGCCCCTCATAAAGGGAGCCGAATCTCGAGGCCGTGGAGGTTTTCCCACGTTTGGAGTGGTGGGATGCCCCCTCCTAGGATTCCTTCTGCGGGACAATTGAGACCTGTTGGACAGCTCCAGGACATCCCATATGGATGAGTGCAGACCAACGTTCAAGGATGGATGCCTGGGAAGCCCGCCTCGCATTCCAATTGTCTCCTAGCGACAAGACAGTTTAGATCTCATGGCTCTGCGGGAGCAACCGGGGTGGCTGAGTTGAAATGGACTTTCCTGAGGATGGGTCTAAAGTGTGTTTGTGTCCATGAGGGCCTTGGAAAGGGGCGGTGGCACCGGGACCCTGAAGTATTCTCCTAAGCTTTTGACATAGCTCCCATGCACAAGTTTCCTTGTGGAGACGAGGTTTGTTCTGATGGGTGCCTCAGGAAAACCCCAATGCTGGTATTGGAATCCAGGGTTTTGAGGAGACATGCCTGTAAACCAAAGCAATGGATCCGATTTTGGCCTAGGGTCCTGTCTGGTTCAATCTTCTTCTCTGGGGACATCCATCTAGGGTATTAGTGGAGTTAGATGCTCAGCTGGTGACAGACTGACCTTTTTTGTCCCGGGCGACCAATACTATTGGGATGGCCTCAGAGACTTTGGAGGGTTCTCCTAATTTGTACGATTTTGGACAATGGAATGGGCAGAATTCCCATGTATTGGGTAGGCACAGTCCTAATGTGTGGCTCCAGGGTCCCCAGCCTGGATGGTGTGTGGCCCAGGACTTTGAGGACAGAAGTCTGAAAACACAAACTCAGCTTATGTTTGGGGACGTAGGTATGGCAGGCCCGATGTACAAACCATGAGAAGACATCTTCAGGATATGAAGATAGAGCGAGTCTGAGGCGCTTGCTCAGGCTTTTGTCTCTGGATTTTGTTTCAAGATGGCCGTGGAATGTCGAGGAGGCCTCATAGGCCATGGACGAATCTTGCTCTCTGTGGATTTGGCGCGATCCCAATTGTTTTTCGTCAATCTGTGGAATGGGAGGACTCCTTTCAGGGTTGTTATCTCAGGTGTCCCACCAAAAGAGGAGTTCCAAAGCAGAGCCCTGAGGAAGAGTGAAGGGACAACCCGAACTATTGTTAAAAATTGGGGCCTAGGGGCATGGCAAGCCCAATATGCTGTCTCTTCATCCAGCCACTTAGAGGCCTTACCTGAGGACTGGGGCCTTACCTGAGGACTGGGCTAAGGCTGAGGGTCACAATGTGTGTTTGCCACTTATGTGGCTCGCGAGCAATGGCGGGGCCACATTGGACACACTGGTATCCAATACACTGAACATTATACAACTAGCCTACAAAAAGGTTTCTTGCCATCGGGAAAGACTTCTGATTTCTGCATCATTTTCAAACATGGGCAGTGATTGGAGATAAGGTCTAGGTTCTAAATCCTGAAATCCGAGGCTGGGAAGAGATAACGACCTAAGGCAATGGATGGTCCGATGTGCTCAGTGAGCGGCCAGCTGTATGGGTGGGGCCAGGAGGTCCAGGCTCAGCCTCTGTCACAAAGGGCATTATTGCCCAGGTCAGCCTATCTATTTTGGGTACAACCAAGTGGCGTGCAGGTTGATCTTCATTTGGGGTTTCTGGGTAGCCCCAGAAGGCAATGTTTTTCTTCTGGAGGTCAGGCAGAGTGCTGCAGGACAATTGAGACCTGATGGTTGTCTCCAGGACAAGGATTCCGAGCAGGGTTCTAAGGATGGATGGATGGGTAGCCCACCTCGCATTCCAATTGTCTCCAAGCAACAAGTCAGGTTAGATCTGCTGGACCTGGGGGAGCAACCGAGGAGGCTGAGTAAATGGACACTCCTGTGGATAAGTCCTAATATGATTTTGTGTCTATGGAGACCTTGGAATGAAGCGGTGGCACTGTTGCCCTGAAGGGTTCTCCTAAAGGGAGGCTTGCACACAGGTCCATCGTGCAATTTTCCCATGTGTAGATGAGATTTGTTCTGATGGGTGAGTCAAGAAACAGCCATATGCTGTTATTGAAATCCATGCCTCTGAGGAGAGATGCCAGGAAACCAATGCAATGGATCTTTAGGTGCCTAGGGGCCTGTTCGTTCCTTTTTTCCTCTGGGGACATCAGTCTACGGGTCTGAGTGCTGGTAGGTGCTCAGATGGGCCCAGATTGCCGCTGTTTGTCTTGGGAAGCCACAAATATTGGGATGGCCTCAGGGACTTTGGAGGTTTATCCTTTTAGTATGGTTGTGGCCATTGTAATGGGCACATACAATTCCCTTGGAGAGGGCAAGCACAGTCGTCAAGTTTGGCTCCAGGGGCCTGTGCCTGTAGGGTGTGTAGGCCAGTGCTGTTTGAACAGTTGTCTGAATACTCAAACTCGGCTTATGTTTCGGATCATAGGTATGGCAGGACTTATCTACAGTCCATGAGGAGAACTCTTCGGGATATGAAAAAAGGGCCAGCGTGAGGCTCTTGCTCAAGTTTTTGTCTCTGGATATCGTGTCACTCATAGTCGTGAAATTTCCGGGTGACTTCATGGGAAATGGACGAGTCTTACTCTCTGGGGTTTTGGCCCCGTCCAAAGAGTTTGGGGTCATTCTGTGGGATGGAAGAAGTCCGTTGTTCTGTTTTTGTTGATTTGTTTTGTGTTGTTTTTCAACCTCAGGTGTCCCACCAAATGAGGGATTCCGGAGTAGAGCCCTGGGGATGTGCATCTGGACAACGAGATGTCTGGTTAAAATTTGGGGCCTAGGGACATGTCAAGCCCATTATGACATCTAATGGTCCAGCCACTGAGAGGACGTACTAGAGGACAGGACTCACGCTGAGGGTCACAATACGTGTTTATGCCCTCGTCGCACTCAAGAATGGGCGGGGCCTCAGGCTGAATGCTGGTATCTCCTACACTGAACTTTGGACAACATGCCAACCACAAGGTTTCTTGCCATGGGTTAGGAAACGTTCTGATTTCTGCATCACAGTCACCCCTGCGCAGTGATTGGAGATAAGGTCTAGGTTCTGAAGCCTGAAAACTGAGGTAGGGAAGAGATGATGACCTAAGGCCATGGCGGGTCTGATGTGCTCAGTGTTCGGTCAGCTGTCTGGGTGTTGGTCACGAGGTCCGGGCTCAGGTTGTCAGACAGTGCATTAGTACCCAGGTTAGACTATATATTTTGGGTGCCTTCGAGGTCCGTGTATGTTCTTTTCTGACGAACTCTTCAGGATATGAAGAATGAGCGAGTCTGAAGCGCGTGCTCACGCTTTTGTCTCTGGATTTTGTATCAGCGATGGCCGTGGAATGTTGGGGAGGCCTCATGGGCCATGGACGAAACTTGCTCTCTGTGGACTTGGCCTGATCCCAATTGTTTTTCGTCAATCTTTTGAATGGGAGGACTCCTTTCAGGTTTGTTACCTCAGGAGTCCCACCAAAAGCGGAATTCCAAAGCAGAGCCCTGGGGAAGAGTGAAGGGACAACCCGAAATATGGTTTAAAAATTGGGGCCTAAGGGCATGTCAAGCTCAATATGCTGTCTCTCCATCTGGCCACTGAGAGGCCTTACCTGAGGACTGGGCTCAGTCTGAGGGTCACAATGTGTTTTTTTGACCAATGTGGCCCACCAGCATAGGCGTGGCTTCATGGGCCACACTGGTTTCAACTACACTGAACCTTGGAAAACATGCCAACCAAAAGGTTTCTTGCCTTTGGGAAAGAGTTCTGTTTCAGCATCATTTTCAAACCCGGGCCATGATTGGAGATAAGCTCTAGGTTCTGAAGCCTGAAAACCGAGATTGAGAAGAGATAACGTCCTAAGGCCATGGCGGGTCCGATGTGCTCAGTGTGCGGCCAGCTGTCTGGGTGGGGCCAGGAGGTCCAGGCTCAATCTGTGTCAGAAAGGGCATTAGTGCCCAGGTCAGCCTATATATTTTGGGTACAGCCGAATGGCGTGCAGGCTGATCCTCATTTGGGGTTTCTGGGTAGCCCCCGAGGGCAATGTTTTTCTTCTGGAGGGCAGGCAGAGTGCTGCATTGTAGTCTGGATTGCCAAAATGGAGAGCTTTGGGCCAGTAGTCTGAGGAAGGAAATCTGAGAACCCAAGCTAGGCCTAGGATTCTGGGTGAATGTGTGGCAGGCACAATCTACAGACCTGAATCGAGATCTCGTGCATCTGAAGTCAGGGCGAGGATCAGACGATCGCTCACGTTGGACATTCTGTACCTGATGGCCCTTACTTGAAGGGGGGGTGGATCACGAGGCCATGGGTGTTTTCCCACGATGGGAGTTGTGAGAGGCTCCCAACTGCAATGATTCTTCTGCAGGACAATTGAGACCTTTTGGTTGGATCCGGGACAATGATACCGAGCAGGGTTCTAAGGATTGATGACTGGGTAGCACACCTCGCATTCCAATTGTCTCCAAGCAACAAGACAGGTAAAATCTGCTGGATCTGGGGGAGCAACCGAGGAGGCTGAGTTGAAATGGACTCTCCCGTGGATGTGTCCTAATATGATTTTGTGTCTATGGAGACCTTGGAATGAAGCGGTGGCACTGGGGCCCTGAAGGGTTCTCCTAAAGAGAGGCTTTCACACAGCTCCATCGTGCAAGTTTCCCATGTGTAGATGAGATTTGTTCTGATGGGTGAGTCAAGAAACAGGCATATGCTGTTATTGAAATCCAGGCCTCTGAGGAGGGATGCCTGGAAGCAAAACCAATGGATCCGGTAGGTGCCTAGGTGCCTGTTTGTTCCTTTTTACCTCTGGGGACATCAGTCTACGGGTCTGAGTGCCGGTATGTGCTCAGATGGGCCCAGATTGCCCCTGTTTGTCCTGGGAAGCCACAAATATTGGGATGGCCTCAGGGACTTTGGAGGTTTATCCTATTAGTAGGGTTGTGGCCATTCGAATGGGCACATACAATTCCCTTGGAGAGGGCAAGCACAGTCGTCAGGTTTGGCGACAGGGGCCTGAGCCTGTAGATTGTGTAGGCCACGGCTGTTTGGACAGTTGTCTGAAAACACAAACTCGGCTTATGTTTCGGGGCATAGGTATGGCAGGACTGATCTACAGACCATGAGGAGAACTCTTCGGGATATGAAAAAAGGGCCAGCGTGAGGCTCTTGTTCAAGATTTTGTCTCTGGATATGGTGTCACTCATGGTCGTGAAATTTCCGGGTGACTTCATGGGAAATGGACGAGTCTTACTCTCTTGGGGTTTGGTCCCGTCCAAAGAGTTTGGGGTCATTCTGTGGGATGGAAGAAGTCCGTTGTTCTATTGTTGTTGATTTGTTTTCTTTTGATTTTCAAACTCAGGTGTCAAACCAAATGTGGGATTACAGAGTAGAGCCCTGGGGAGGGGCGACTGGATAACCAGAAATCTGGTTAAAAATTGGGGCCTTGGGACATGTCAAGCCCACTATGACATCTAATCTTCCAGCCACTGAGAGGACGTACTAGAGGAGAGTACTCACGCTGAGGGTCACAATGCGTGTTTATGCCCTCGTCGCACACAAGAATGGGCGGGGCCTCAGGGTGAATGCTGCTTTCTCCTACACTGAACGTTGGACAACATGGCAACCACAAGGTTTGTTGCCATGGGTAAGGAAGAGTTCTGATTTCTGCATCACAGTCACCCCTGGGCAGTGAATGGAAATACGGTCTAGGTTCTGAAGCCTGAAAACTGAGGTAGGGAAGAGATGATGACCTAAGGCCATGGCGGGTCTGATGTGCTCAGTGTGCGGTCAGCGGTCTGGGTGTTGGTCACGAGGTCCGGGCTCAGGTTGTCAGATAGTGCATTAGTGCCCAGGTTAGACTATATATTTTGGGAGCATTCGAGTGTCGTGTACGTTCTTATCTGAAGAACACTTCAGGATATGAAGAATGATCGAGGCTGAGGCGCGTACTCAGGCTTTTGTCTCTGGATTTTGTATCAGCTGTGGCTGTGGAATGTTGGGGAGGCCTCATGGGCCATGGACGAATCTTGCTCTCTGTGGATTTGGCCTGATCCCAATTGTTTTTCGTCAATCTGTGGGATGAGAGGACTCCTTTCAGGTTTGTTACCTCAGGTGTCCCACCAAAAGAGGAATTCCAAAGCAGAGCCCTGGGGAAGAGTGAAGGGACAAACCGAACTATGGTTAAAAATTGGGGCCTAAGGGCATGGCAAGCCCAATATGCTGTCTCTCCATCCAGCCACTGAGAGGCATTACCTGAGGACTGGGCTCAGGCTGAGGGTCACAATGTGTGTTTGTGACCAATGTGGCCAGCAAGCATGGACGGGGCCTCATGGGCCACACTGATTTCAACTACACTGAACTTTGGACAACATGCAAACCACAAGGTTTCCTGCAATGGGGAAAGAGTTCTGATTTCTGCATCCTTTACAAACCCGGGCCATGATTGGAGATAAGGCCTAGTTTTTGAATCCTGAAAACTGAGGTTGAGAAGAGATAACGACCTAAGGCCATGGCGGGTACGATGTGATCAGTGTGCGGCCAGCTCTCTGGGTGGGGCCAGGAGGACCAGGCACAGGCTGTGTCAGAAAGGGCATTAGTGCCCAGGTCAGCCTCTATATTTGGGGTACAGCCGAATGGCGTGCAGGCTGATTCTCATTTGGGGTTTCTGGGTAACCCCCGAGGGCAAAGTTTTTCTTCTGGAGGGCAGGCAGAGTGCTGCATTGTAGTCTGGATTGCCAAACTGGAGGGCTTGGGGGCCAGTAGTCTGAGGACGGAAGTCTGAGAACCCAAGCTAGACCTAGGATTCTTGGTGAATGTATGGCAGGCACAATCTACAGACCTGAATCGAGATCTCGTGCATCTGAAGTCAGGGCGAGGATCAGACGATCGCTCCGGTTGGACAGTCTGTCCCTGATGGCCCCTTCGTGAAGGGGGCGTGGATCACGAGGCCATGAGGGTTTTCCCATGATGGGAGTTGTAGGACGCTCCCAACTGCAAAGATTCTTCTGCAGGACAATGGAGACCTGATGGTTGTCTCCAGGACAAGGACTCAGAGCAGTGTTCTAAGGATGGATAGCTGGGTAGCCCACCTCGCATTCCAATTGTCTCCAAGCAACAAGACAGGTTAGATCTGCTGGACCTGGGGGAGCAACCGAGGAGGCTGAGTAAATGGACACTCCCATGGATAAGTCCTAATATGATTTTGTGTCTATGGAGACTTTGGAGGTTTATCCTTTTAATATGGTTGTGGCCATTGTAATGGGCACATACAATTCCCTTGGAGAGGGCAAGCACAGTCGTCAAGTTTGGCTCCAGGGGCCTGTGCCTGTAGGGTGTGTAGGGCAGGGCTGTTTGAACAGTTGTCTGAATACACAAACTCGGCTTATGTTTCGGATCATAGGCATGGCAGGACTTATCTACAGACCATGAGGAGAACTCTTCGAGATATGAAAAAAGGGCCAGCGTGAGGCTCTTGCTCAAGTTTTTGTCTCTGGATATCGTGTCACTCATGGTCGTGAAATTTCCGGGTGACTTCATGGGAAATGGACGAGTCTTAATCTCTGGGGTTTTGGCCCCGTCCAAAGAGTTTGGGGTCATACTGTGGGATGGAAGAAGTCCGTTGTTCTGTTTTTGTTGATTTGTTTTGTGTTGTTTTTCAACCTCAGGTGTCCCACCAAATGAGGGATTCCAGAGTAGAGCCCTGGGGATGGGCACCTGGACAACCAGAAATCTGGTTAAAATTTGGGGACTAGGGTCATGTCAAGCCCATTATGACATCTAATGGTCCAGCCACTGGAGGACGTACTAGAGGACAGGACTCACGCTGAGGGTCACAATACGTGTTTATGCCCTCGTCGCACTCAAGAATGGGCGGGGCCTCAGGCTGAATGCTGGTATCTCCTACACTGAACGTTGGACAACATGCCAACCACAAGGTTTCTTGCCATGGGTAAGGAAACGTTCTGATTTCTGCATCACAGTCATCCCTGGGCAGTGATTGGAGATAAGGTCTAGGTTCTGAAGCCTGAAAACTGAGGTAGGGAAGAGATGATGACCTAAGGCCATGGCGGGTCTGCTGTTCTCAGTGTTCGGTCAGCTGTCTGGGTGTTGGTCACGAGGTCCGGGCTCAGGTTGTCAGACAGTGCATTAGTACCCAGGTTAGACTATATATTTTGGGTGCCTTCGAGTGCCGTGTAGGTTCTGATCAGAAGAACTCTTCAGGATATGAAGAATGAGCGAGTCTGAAGCGCGTGCTCATGCTTTTGTCTCTGGATTTTGTATCAGCGATGGCCGTGGAATGTTGGGGAGGCCTCATGGGCCATGGACGAATCTTGCTCTCTGTGGACTTGGCATGATCCCAATTGTTTTTCGTCAATCTTTTGAATGGGACGACTCCTTTCAGGTTTGTTACCTCAGGAGTCCCACCAAAAGCGGAATTCCAAAGCAGAGCCCTGGGGAAGAGTTAAGGGAAAACCCGAACTATGGTTAAAAATTGGAGCCTAGGGGCATGGCAAGACCAATATGCTGTCTCTACATCCAGCCACTGAGAGGCCTTACCTGAGGACTGGGCTCAGGCTGAGGGTCACAATGTGTGTTTGTGACCAATGTGGCCCGCAAGCATGGGCGGGGCCTCATGGGCAACATGGTTTCATGTACAATGAAACTTGGACAATATGCCAACCACAAGTTTTCTTGCCATGGGGAAAGGGTTCTGATTTCTGCATCATTTTCAAACCCGGGCCTTGATTGGAGATAATGTCTAGGTTCTGAAGCCTGAAACCCGAGTTTGAGAAGAGATGAAGACCTAAGGCCATGGCAGGTCATATGAGCTCAGTGTGCGGCCAGCTGTCTGGGTGGGGCCAGGAGGTCCTGACTCAGGCAGTCTCAGAAAGGGCATTAGTGCCCAGGTGAGCCTATATATTTGGGGTACAGCCAAATGGCGTGCAGGTTGAATATCATTTGGGGTTTCTGGGTAGCCCCAGACGGCAATGTTTTTCTTCTGGAGGGCAGGCAGAGTGCTGCACTGTAGTTCTGGATTGCCAAACTGGAGGGCTTGTGGGCCAGTAGTCTGAGGACGGAAGTCTGAGAACCCAAGCTAGGCCTAGGTTTCTGGGTGAGACCGGAATCTAGATCTCGTGCATCTGAAGTCAGGGCGAGGATCAGACGATCGCTCAGGTTGGACATTCTGTCTCTGATGGCCCCTTCTTAAAGGGGGGCGTGAATCACGAGGCCATGCGGGTTTTCCCACGATGGGAGTTGTGAGAAGCTCCCAACTGCAAAGATTCTTCTGCAGGATAATTGAGACCTGTTGGTTGGCTCCAGGACAACGATTCCGAGCAGGCTTCTAAGGATGGATGGCTGGGTAGCCCATCTCGCATTCCAATTGTCTGCAATCAACAAGACAGGTTAGATCTGCTGGATCTGGGGGAGCAACCGAGGAGGCTGAGTTGAAATGGACTCTCCCGTGCATGTGTCCTAATATGATAATATATCTATGGAGACCTTGGAATGAAGCGGTGGCACTGGGGCCCTGAAGGGTTCTCCTAAAGAGAGGCTTTCACACAGCTCCATCGTGCAAGTTTCCCATGTGTAGATGAGATTTGTTCTGATGGGTGAGTCAAGAAACAGCCATATGCTGTTATTGAAATCCATTCCTCTGAGGAGAGATGCCTGGAAACCAAAGCAATGGATCGGATATGTGCCTAGGGGCCTGTTCGTTCCTTTATACCTCTGGGGACATCAGTCTACGGGTCTGAGTGCCGGTAGGGGCTCAGATGGGCCCAGATTGCCCCTGTTTGTCCTCGGAAGCCACAAATATTGGAATGGCCTCAAGGACTTTGGAGGTTTATCCTCTTAGTTGGGTTGTGGCCATTTAATGGTCACACAAAATTCCCTTGGAAAGGGCAAGCACAGTCGTCAGGTTTGGCTCCAGGGGCCTGAGACTGTAGGGTGTGTAGGCCAGGGCTGTTTGGACAGTTGTTTAAAAAAACAAACTCGGCTTATGTTTTGGGTCATAGGTATGGCAGGACTGATCTACAGACCATGAGGAGAACTCTTCGGGATATTAAAATAGGGCGAGTGTGAGGCTCTTGCTAAAGTTTTTATCTCTGGTTATCGTGTCACTCATGGTCTTGAAATTCCCAGGTGACTTCATGGGAATTGGACGAGTCTTACTCTCTGGGGGTTTGGCCCCGTCCAAAGAGTTTGGGGTCATTCTGTGGGATGGAAGAAGTCTGTTGTTCTGTTGTTATTGATTTGTTTTGTTTTGTTTTTCAACCTCAGGTGTCCCAGCAAATGAGGGATTCCAGAGTAGAGCCCTGGGAGGGGCGACTGGACAACCATAAATCTGGTTAAAAATTGGGGCCTAGGGACATGTCAAGCCCATTATGACATCTAATGGTCCAGCCACTGAGAGGACGTACTAGAAGAGAGGACTCACACTGAGGGTCACAATGCGTGTTTATGCCCTCGTCACACTCAAGAATGGGCGGGGCGTCAGGGTGAAAGCTGGTTTCTTTCCTACACTGAACGTTGGACAACATGCCAACCACATGGTTTCTTACCTTAGGTAAGGAAGAGTTCTGATTTCTGCATCATAGTCACCCCTGGGCAGTGATTGGAGATAAGGTCTAGGTTTTGAAGACTGAAAACTGAGGTAGGTAAGAGATGATGACCTAAGGCCATGGCGGGTCTGATGTGCTCAGTGTGCGGTCAGCTGTCTGGGTGTTGGTCACGACGTCCGGGCTCAGGTTGTCAGACAGTGCATTAGTGCCCATGTTAGACTATATATTTTGGGTGCATTCGAGTGCCGTGTAAGTTCTTATCTGAAGAACTCTTCAGGATATTAAGAATAAGCGAGTCTGAAGCGTGTGCTCAGGCTTTTGTCTCTGGATTTTGTATCAGCGATGGCCGTGGAATGTTGGGGAGGCCTCATGGGCCATGGACGAATCTTGCTCTCTGTGGACTTGGCATGATCCCAATTGTTTTTCGTCAATCTGTGGGATGGGAGGACTCCTTTTAAGTTTGTTACCTCAGGTGTCCGACCAAAAGAGGAATTCCAAATCAGAGCCCTGGGGAAGAGTGAAGGCACAACCCGAACTATGGTTAACAATGGGGGCCTAGGGGCATGGCAAGCCCAATATGCTGTCTCTCCATCCAGCCACTGAGAGGCCTTACCTGAGGACTGGGCTCAGGCTGAGGGTCACAATGTGTGTTTGTGACCAATGTGGCCCGCAAGCATGGGCGGGTCCTCATGGGCCACACTGGTTTCAAGTACACTGAGCCTTGAACAACATACCATTCCTCAAGGTTTCTTGCCATGGGGAAAGCGTTCTGATTTCTGCATCATTTTCAAACCCGGGCCGTGATTAGAGATAATGTCTAGGTTCTGAAGCCTGAAACCCGAGTTTGAGAAGAGATGAAGTCCTAAGGCCATGGCAGGTCATATGAGCTCAGTGTGCGGCCAGCTGTCTGGGTGGGGCCGGGAGGTCCAGACTCAGGCTGTCTCAGAAAGGGCATTAGTGCCCAGGTCAGCCTATATATTTGGGTTACAGCCGAATGGCGTGCAGGTGGAATCTCATTTGGGGTTTCTGGGTAGCCCCAGACGGCAATGTTTTTCTTCTGGAGGGCAGGCAGAGTGCTGCACTGTAGTTCTGGATTGCCAAACTGGAGGGCTTGTGGGCCAGTAGTCTGAGGACGGAAGTCTGAGAACCCAAGCTAGGCCTAGGTTTCTGGGTGAGACCGGAATCTAGATCTCGTGCATCTGAAGTCAGGGCGAGGATCAGACGATCGCTCAGGTTGGACATTCTATCACTGATGGCCCCTTCTTGAAGGGGGGCGTGGATGTCGAGGCCATGTGGGTTTTCCCACGATGGGAGTTGTGAGAAGCTCCCAACTGCAAAGATTCTTCTGCAGGATAATTGAGACCTGTTGGTTGGCTCCAGGACAACGATTCCGAGCAGGCTTCTAAGGATGGATGGCTGGGTAGCCCATCTCGCATTCCAATTGCCTGCAAGCAACAAGACAGGTTAGATCTGCTGGATCTGGGGGAGCAACCGAGGAGGCTGAGTTGAAATGGACTCTCCCGTGCATGTGTCCTAATATGATAATATATCTATGGAGACCTTGGAATGAAGCGGTGGCACTGGGGCCCTGAAGGGTTCTCCTAAAGAGAGGCTTTCACACAGCCCCATGACGCAGGTTTCCCATGTGTAGATGAGATTTGTTCTGATGGGTTAATCAAGAAACAGCCATATGCTGTTATTGTAATCCATTCCTCTGAGGAGAGATGCCTGGAAACCAAAGCAATGGATCGGATATGTGCCTAGGGGCCTGTTCGTTCCTTTTTACCTCTGGGGACATCAGTCTACGGGTCTGAGTGCCGTAGTGGCTCAGATGGGCCCAGATTGCCCCTATTTGTCCTGGGAAGCCACAAATATTGGGATGGCCTCAGGGACTTTGGACGTTTATCCTCTTAGTGGGGTTGTGGCCATTGGAATGGGCACAAACAATTCCTTTGGCGAGGGCAAGCACAGTCGTCAGGTTTGGCTCCAGGGGCCTGAGCCTGTAGGATGTGTAGGACAGGGCTGTTTTGACAGCTGTTTGAAAACACAAAACTCGGCTTATGTTTGGGGTCATAGGTATGGCAGGACTGATCTACAGACCAAGAGGAGAACTCTTCGGGATATGAAAATAGGGCAAGTGTGAGGCTCTTGCTCAAGTTTTTATCTCTGGTTATCGTGTCACTCATGGTCGTGAAATTTCCGGGTGACTTCATGGGAAATGGACGAGTCTTACTCTCTGGGGGTTTGGCCCCGTCCAAAGAGTTTGGGGTCATTCTGTGGGATGGAAGAAGTCCGTTGTTCTGTTGTTATTGATTTGTTTTGTTTTTGTTTTTCAACCTCAGGTGTCCCACCAAATGAGGTATTCCAGAGTAGAGCCTTGGGAGGGGCGACTGGACAACCATAAATCTGGTTAAAAATTGGGGCCTAGGGACATATCAAGCCCATTATGACATCTAATGGTCCAGCCACTGAGAGGACGTACTAGAGGACAGGACTCACACTGAGGGTCACAATGAGTGTTTATGCCCTCCTCGCACTCAAGAATGGGCGGGGCTTCAGGTTGAAATCTTGTTTCTCCTTCACTGAACGTTGGACAAAATGCCAACCACAAGGTTCCTTGCCATGGGTAATGAAGAGTTCTGATTTCTGCATCACAGTGACCCTTGGGCAGTGATTGCATATATGGTCTAGGTTCTGAAGCCTGAAAACTGAGGTAGGGAAGAGATGATGACATAATGACCTGGCGGGTCTGATGTGCTCAGTGTGCGGTCTGCTGTTTTGGTGTTGGCCATGAGGTCCGGGCTCAGGTTGTCAGACAGTGCATTAGTGTCCAGGTTAGACTATATATTTTGGGTGCCTTCGAGTTCCGTGTAGGTTCTTATATGAAGAACTCTTCAGGATATGAAGAATGAGCGAGTCTGAGGCGCGTGCTTAGGCTTTTGTCTCTGGATTTTGTATCAGCGATGGCCGTGGAATGTTGGGGAGGCCTCATGGGCCATGGACGAATCTTGCTCTCTGTGGACTTGGCCCGATCCCAATTGTTTTCCGTCAATCTGTGGGATTCGAGGACTCCTTTCAGGTTTGTTACCTCAGGTGTCCCACCAAAAGAGGAATTCCAAAGCAGAGCCCTGGGGAAGAGTGAAGGGACAACACGAACTATGGTTAAAAATTGGGTCTAGGGGCATGGCAAGCCCAACATGCTGTCTCTCCATCCAGCCACTGAGAGGCCTTACATGAGGACTGGGCTCAGGCTGAGGGTCACAATGTGTGTTTTGACCAATGTGGCCCGCAAGCATGGGCCGGGCCTCATGGGCCAAACTGGTTTCAACTACACTGAACTTTGGACAACATTCCAACCACAAGATTTCTTGTCATGGGGAAAGAGTTCTGATTCCTGCATCATTTTCAAACCGGGCGGTGATTGGAGATAAGGTCTAGGTTCTGAAGCCTGAAACCGAGCTTTGGAAGAGATGACGAACTAAGGCCATGACGGGTCCGATGTGCTCAGTGTGCGGCCAGCTGTCTGGGTGGGGCCAGGAGGTCCAGTCTCAGGCTGTGTCAGAAAGGGCACTAGTGCCCAGGTCAGCCTATATATTTGGGGTACAGGCAAAAGAGATGCAGGTTGACCCTCATTTGTGGTTTCTGGGTACCCCAAGAGCGCTATGTTTTTCTTCTGGAGGTCACGCAGTATGCTGCATTGTAGTTCTGGATTGCCAAACTGGAGGGCTTGTGGGCCAGTAGTCTGAGGACGGAAGTCTGAGAACCCAAGCTAGGCCTAGGTTTCTGGGTGAGGATATGGCAGGCACAATCTACAGACCTGAATCGAGATCTCGTGCATCTAATGTCAGGCCGAGGATCAGACGATCGCTCCCATGGGGCATTCGGTTCCTGAAGGCCCCTTCTTGAAGGGGGGATGGAATATGAGGCCTTGGGGGTTTTCCCATGATGGGCGTTATGAGAAGCTCCCAACTGCAAAGTTTCTTCTGCAGGACAATTGAGACCTGTTGGTTGGCTCCAGGAAAGGATTCCGAGCAGGGTTCTAAGGATGGATGGCTTCGTAGTCCACCTCGCATTCCAATTATGTCCAGGCAACAAGACAGGTTAGATCTGCTGGATCTGGTGGAACAACCGAAGAGGCTGAGTTGAAATGGACTCTCCCGTGGATGTGTCCTAATATGATTTTGTGTCTATGGAGACCTTGGAATGAAGCGGTGGCACAGGGGCTCTGAATTGTTCTCCTAAAGAGAGGCTTTCACACAGCTCCATCGTGCAAGTTTCCCATGTGTAGATGAGATTTGTTCTGATGGATGAGACAATAAACAGCCATATGCTATTATTGAAATCCATTATTCTGAGGAGAGATGCCTGGAAACCAAAGCCATGGATCGGATATGTGCCTAGGGGCCTGTTCGTTCCTTTTACCTCTGGGGACATCAGTCTACGGGTCTGAGTGCCGGTAGGGGCTCAGATGGGCCCAGATTGCCCCTGTTTGTCCTGGGAAGCCACAAATATTGGGATGGGCTCGGGACTTTGGAGGTTTATCCTCTTACTTGAGCACACACAATTCCCTTGGAGAGGGCAAGCACAGTCGTCAGGTTTGGCTCCAGAGGCCTGATCCTGTAGAGTGTGTAGGCCAGGGCTGTTTGGACAGCTGTTTGAAAACACAAACTCGGCTTATGTTTCGGGTCATATGTAGGGCAGGACTGATCTACAGACCATGAGGAGAACTCTTCGGGATATGAAAATAGGGCGAGTGTGAGGCTCTTGCTAAAGTTTTTATCTCTGGTTATCGTGTCACTCATGGTCGTGAAACTTCCGGGTACCTTCATGGGAAATGGACGAGTCTTACTCTCTGGGGGTTTGGCCCCGTCCAAAGAGTTTGGGGTCATTCTGTGGGATGGAAGAAGTCCGTTGTTCTGTTGTTATTGATTTGTTTTGTTTTGTTTTTCAACCTCAGGTGTCCCACCAAATGAGGGATTCCAGAGTAGAGCCCTGGGAGGGGCGACTGGACAACCAGAAAACTGGTTAAAAATTGGGGCCTAGGGACATGTCAAGCCCATTATGACATCTAATGGTCCAGCCACTGAGAGGACGTACTAGAAGAGAGGACTCACACTGAGGGTCACAATGCGTGTTTATGCCCTCGTCACACTCAAGAATGGGCGGGGCGTCAGGGTGAAAGCTGGTTTCTTTCCTACACTGAACGTTGGACAACATGCCAACCACATGGTTTCTTACCTTAGGTAAGGAAGAGTTCTGATTTCTGCATCATAGTCACCCCTGGGCAGTGATTGGAGATAAGGTCTAGGTTTTGAAGACTGAAAACTGAGGTAGGTAAGAGATGATGACCTAAGGCCATGGCGGGTCTGATGTGCTCAGTGTGCGGTCAGCTGTCTGGGTGTTGGTCACGACGTCCGGGCTCAGGTTGTCAGACAGTGCATTAGTGCCCATGTTAGACTATATATTTTGGGTGCATTCGAGTGCCGTGTAAGTTCTTATCTGAAGAACTCTTCAGGATATTAAGAATAAGCGAGTCTGAAGCGTGTGCTCAGGCTTTTGTCTCTGGATTTTGTATCAGCGATGGCCGTGGAATGTTGGGGAGGCCTCATGGGCCATGGACGAATCTTGCTCTCTGTGGACTTGGCATGATCCCAATTGTTTTTCGTCAATCTGTGGGATGGGAGGACTCCTTTTAAGTTTGTTACCCTCAGGTGTCCGACCAAAAGAGGAATTCCAAATCAGAGCCCTGGGGAAGAGTGAAGGCACAACCCGAACTATGGTTAACAATGGGGGCCTAGGGGCATGGCAAGCCCAATATGCTGTCTCTCCATCCAGCCACTGAGAGGCCTTACCTGAGGACTGGGCTCAGGCTGAGGGTCACAATGTGTGTTTGTGACCAATGTGGCCCGCAAGCATGGGCGGGTCCTCATGGGCCACACTGGTTTCAAGTACACTGAGCCTTGAACAACATACCATTCCTCAAGGTTTCTTGCCATGGGAAAGCGTTCTGATTTCTGCATCATTTTCAAACCCGGGCCGTGATTAGAGATAATGTCTAGGTTCTGAAGCCTGAAACCCGAGTTTGAGAAGAGATGAAGTCCTAAGGCCATGGCAGGTCATATGAGCTCAGTGTGCGGCCAGCTGTCTGGGTGGGGCCGGGAGGTCCAGACTCAGGCTGTCTCAGAAAGGGCATTAGTGCCCAGGTCAGCCTATATATTTGGGTTACAGCCGAATGGCGTGCAGGTGGAATCTCATTTGGGGTTTCTGGGTAGCCCCAGACGGCAATGTTTTTCTTCTGGAGGGCAGGCAGAGTGCTGCACTGTAGTTCTGGATTGCCAAACTGGAGGGCTTGTGGGCCAGTAGTCTGAGGACGGAAGTCTGAGAACCCAAGCTAGGCCTAGGTTTCTGGGTGAGACCGGAATCTAGATCTCGTGCATCTGAAGTCAGGGCGAGGATCAGACGATCGCTCAGGTTGGACATTCTATCACTGATGGCCCCTTCTTGAAGGGGGGCGTGGATGTCGAGGCCATGTGGGTTTTCCCACGATGGGAGTTGTGAGAAGCTCCCAACTGCAAAGATTCTTCTGCAGGATAATTGAGACCTGTTGGTTGGCTCCAGGACAACGATTCCGAGCAGGCTTCTAAGGATGGATGGCTGGGTAGCCCATCTCGCATTCCAATTGCCTGCAAGCAACAAGACAGGTTAGATCTGCTGGATCTGGGGGAGCAACCGAGGAGGCTGAGTTGAAATGGACTCTCCCGTGCATGTGTCCTAATATGATAATATATCTATGGAGACCTTGGAATGAAGCGGTGGCACTGGGGCCCTGAAGGGTTCTCCTAAAGAGAGGCTTTCACACAGCCCCATGACGCAGGTTTCCCATGTGTAGATGAGATTTGTTCTGATGGGTTAATCAAGAAACAGCCATATGCTGTTATTGAAATCCATTCCTCTGAGGAGAGATGCCTGGAAACCAAAGCAATGGATCGGATATGTGCCTAGGGGCCTGTTCGTTCCTTTTTACCTCTGGGGACATCAGTCTACGGGTCTGAGTGCCGTAGTGGCTCAGATGGGCCCAGATTGCCCCTATTTGTCCTGGGAAGCCACAAATATTGGGATGGCCTCAGGGACTTTGGACGTTTATCCTCTTAGTGGGGTTGTGGCCATTGGAATGGGCACAAACAATTCCTTTGGCGAGGGCAAGCACAGTCGTCAGGTTTGGCTCCAGGGGCCTGAGCCTGTAGGATGTGTAGGACAGGGCTGTTTTGACAGCTGTTTGAAAACACAAACTCGGCTTATGTTTGGGGTCATAGGTATGGCAGGACTGATCTACAGACCAAGAGGAGAACTCTTCGGGATATGAAAATAGGGCAAGTGTGAGGCTCTTGCTCAAGTTTTTATCTCTGGTTATCGTGTCACTCATGGTCGTGAAATTTCCGGGTGACTTCATGGGAAATGGACGAGTCTTACTCTCTGGGGGTTTGGCCCCGTCCAAAGAGTTTGGGGTCATTCTGTGGGATGGAAGAAGTCCGTTGTTCTGTTGTTATTGATTTGTTTTGTTTTGTTTTTCAACCTCAGGTGTCCCACCAAATGAGGTATTCCAGAGTAGAGCCTTGGGAGGGGCGACTGGACAACCATAAATCTGGTTAAAAATTGGGGCCTAGGGACATATCAAGCCCATTATGACATCTAATGGTCCAGCCACTGAGAGGACGTACTAGAGGACAGGACTCACACTGAGGGTCACAATGAGTGTTTATGCCCTCCTCGCACTCAAGAATGGGCGGGGCTTCAGGTTGAAATCTTGTTTCTCCTTCACTGAACGTTGGACAATATGCCAACCACAAGGTTCCTTGCCATGGGTAATGAAGAGTTCTGATTTCTGCATCACAGTGACCCTTGGGCAGTGATTGCATATATGGTCTAGGTTCTGAAGCCTGAAAACTGAGGTAGGGAAGAGATGATGACATAATGACCTGGCGGGTCTGATGTGCTCAGTGTGCGGTCTGCTGTTTTGGTGTTGGTCATGAGGTCCGGGCTCAGGTTGTCAGACAGTGCATTAGTGTCCAGGTTAGACTATATATTTTGGGTGCCTTCGAGTTCCGTGTAGGTTCTTATATGAAGAACTCTTCAGGATATGAAGAATGAGCGAGTCTGAGGCGCGTGCTTAGGCTTTTGTCTCTGGATTTTGTATCAGCGATGGCCGTGGAATGTTGGGGAGGCCTCATGGGCCATGGACGAATCTTGCTCTCTGTGGACTTGGCCCGATCCCAATTGTTTTCCGTCAATCTGTGGGATTCGAGGACTCCTTTCAGGTTTGTTACCTCAGGTGTCCCACCAAAAGAGGAATTCCAAAGCAGAGCCCTGGGGAAGAGTGAAGGGACAACACGAACTATGGTTAAAAATTGGGTCTAGGGGCATGGCAAGCCCAACATGCTGTCTCTCCATCCAGCCACTGAGAGGCCTTACATGAGGACTGGGCTCAGGCTGAGGGTCACAATGTGTGTTTTGACCAATGTGGCCCGCAAGCATGGGCCGGGCCTCATGGGCCAAACTGGTTTCAACTACACTGAACTTTGGACAACATGCCAACCACAAGATTTCTTGTCATGGGGAAAGAGTTCTGATTCCTGCATCATTTTCAAACCGGGCGGTGATTGGAGATAAGGTCTAGGTTCTGAAGCCTGAAACCGAGCTTTGGAAGAGATGAAGAACTAAGGCCATGACGGGTCCGATGTGCTCAGTGTGCGGCCAGCTGTCTGGGTGGGGCCAGGAGGTCCAGTCTCAGGCTGTGTCAGAAAGGGCACTAGTGCCCAGGTCAGCCTATATATTTGGGGTACAGGCAAAAGAGATGCAGGTTGACCCTCATTTGTGGTTTCTGGGTACCCCAAGAGCGCTATGTTTTTCTTCTGGAGGTCACGCAGAATGCTGCATTGTAGTTCTGGATTGCCAAACTGGAGGGCTTGTGGGCCAGTAGTCTGAGGACGGAAGTCTGAGAACCCAAGCTAGGCCTAGGTTTCTGGGTGAGGATATGGCAGGCACAATCTACAGACCTGAATCGAGATCTCGTGCATCTAATGTCAGGCCGAGGATCAGACGATCGCTCCCATGGGGCATTCGGTTCCTGAAGGCCCCTTCTTGAAGGGGGGATGGAATATGAGGCCTTGGGGGTTTTCCCATGATGGGAGTTATGAGAAGCTCCCAACTGCAAAGTTTCTTCTGCAGGACAATTGAGACCTGTTGGTTGGCTCCAGGAAAGGATTCCGAGCAGGGTTCTAAGGATGGATGGCTTCGTAGTCCACCTCGCATTCCAATTATGTCCAGGCAACAAGACAGGTTAGATCTGCTGGATCTGGTGGAACAACCGAAGAGGCTGAGTTGAAATGGACTCTCCCGTGGATGTGTCCTAATATGATTTTGTGTCTATGGAGACCTTGGAATGAAGCGGTGGCACAGGGGCTCTGAATTGTTCTCCTAAAGAGAGGCTTTCACACAGCTCCATCGTGCAAGTTTCCCATGTGTAGATGAGATTTGTTCTGATGGATGAGACAATAAACAGCCATATGCTATTATTGAAATCCATTATTCTGAGGAGAGATGCCTGGAAACCAAAGCCATGGATCGGATATGTGCCTAGGGGCCTGTTCGTTCCTTTTACCTCTGGGGACATCAGTCTACGGGTCTGAGTGCCGGTAGGGGCTCAGATGGGCCCAGATTGCCCCTGTTTGTCCTGGGAAGCCACAAATATTGGGATGGGCTCGGGACTTTGGAGGTTTATCCTCTTACTTGGGTTGTGGCCATTGGAATGAGCACACACAATTCCCTTGGAGAGGGCAAGCACAGTCGTCAGGTTTGGCTCCAGAGGCCTGATCCTGTAGAGTGTGTAGGCCAGGGCTGTTTGGACAGCTGTTTGAAAACACAAACTCGGCTTATGTTTCGGGTCATATGTAGGGCAGGACTGATCTACAGACCATGAGGAGAAGTCTTCGGGATATGAAAATAGGGCGAGTGTGAGGCTCTTGCTCAAGTTTTTATCTCTGGTTATCGTGTCACTCATGGTCGTGAAACTTCCGGGTACCTTCATGGGAAATGGACGAGTCTTACTCTCTGGGGGTTTGGCCCCGTCCAAAGAGTTTGGGGTCATTCTGTGGGATGGAAGAAGTCCGTTGTTCTGTTGTTATTGATTTGTTTTGTTTTGTTTTTCAACCTCAGGTGTCCCACCAAATGAGGGATTCCATAGTAGAGCCCTGGGAGGGGCGACTGGACAACCAGAAATCTGGTTAAAAATTGGGGCCTAGGGACATGTCAAGCCCATTATGACATCTAATGGTCCAGCCACTGAGAGGACGTACTAGAGGACAGGACTCACACTGAGGGTCACAATGCGTGTTTATACCCTCCTCACAATCAGGAATGGGCGGGGCTTCAGGGTGAAATCTGGTTTCTCCTTCACTGAACGTTGGACAAAATGCCAACCACAAGGTTTCTTGATATGGGTAAGGAAGAGTTCTGATTTCTGCATCACAGTGACCCTTGGGCAGTGATTGGAGATAAGGTCTAGGTTCTGAAGCCTGAAAGCTGAGGTAGGGAAGAGATGATGACCTAAGGCCATGGCGGGTCTGAAGTGCTCAGTGTGCGGTCAGCTGTCTCGGTGTTGGTAACGAGGTCCGGGCTCAGGTTGTCAGACAGTGCATTAGTGTCCAGGTTAGACTATATATTTTGGGTGCCTTCGAGTTCCGTGTAGGTTCTTATATGAAGAACTCTTCAGGATATGAAGAATGAGCGAGTCTGAGGCGCGTGCTCAGGCTTTTGTCACTGGATTTTGTATCAGCGATGGCCGTGGAATGTTGGGGAGGCCTCATGGGCCATGGACGAATCTTGCTCTCTGTGGACTTGCCCGATCCCAATTGTTTTTCATCAATCTGTGGGATTCGAGGACTCCTTTCAGGTTTGTTACCTCAGGTGTCCCACCAAAAGAGGAATTCCCCAGTAGAGCCCTGGGGAAGAGTGAAGGGAGAACACGAACTATGGTTAAAAATTGGGGCCTAGGGGCATAGCAAGCCCAATATGCTGTCTCTCCATCCAGCCACTGAGAGGCCTTACCTGAGGACGGGGCTCAGGCTGAGGGTCACAATGTGTGTTTGTGACCAATGTGGCCCGCAACAATGGGAGGGGCCTCATGGGCCACACTGGTTTCAAATGCACTGAACCTTGGACAACATGCCAAACACAAGGTTTCTTGCCATGGGGAAAGCGTTCTGATTTCTGCATCATTTTCATACCCGGGCCATGATTGGAGATAATGTCTAGTTTCGAAGCCTGAAACCCGAGATTGAGAAGAGATGAAGACCTAAGGACATGGCAGGTCATATGAGCTCAGTGTGCGGCCAGCTGTCAGGAGGCCCAGACTCAGGCTGTCTCAGAATGGGCATTAGTGCCAAGGTCAGCCTATATATTTGTGGTACATCCGAATGGTGTGCAGGTTGAATCTCATTTGGGGTTCCTGGGTAGCCCCAGACAGCAATGTTTTTCTTCTGGAGGGCAGGCACAGTGCTGCACTGTAGTTCTGGATTGCCAAACTGGAGGGCTTGTGGGCCAGTAGTCTGAGGACGGAAGTCTGAGAACCCAAGCTAGGCCTAGGTTTCTGGGTGAGACCGGAATCTAGATCTCGTGCATCTGAAGTCAGGGCGAGGATCATTGGATCGCTCAGGTTGGACATTCTGTCCCTCTTGTCCCCTTCTTGAACGGGGGATGGATCACGAGGCCATGCGGGTTTTCCCACGATGGCCGTTGTGAGAAGCTCCCAACTGCAAAGATTCTTCTGCAGGACAATTGAGACCTGTAGGTTGGCTCCAGGACAACGATTCCGAGCAGGGTTCTAAGGATGGATGGCTGGGTAGCCCACCTCGCATTCCAATTGTCTGCAAGCAACAAGACAGGTTAGATCTGCTGGATCTGGGGTAGCAACCGAGGAAGCTGAGTTGAAATGGACTCTCCCGTGGATGTGTCCTAATATGATTTTGTGTCTGGAGACCTTGGAATGAAGCGGTGGCACTGGGGCGCTGAAGGGTTCTCCTAAAGAGCGGCTTTCACAGAGCTCCATCGTGCAAGTTTCCCATGTGTAGATAAGATTTGTTCTGATGGGTGAGTCAAGAAACAGCCATATGCTGTTATTGAAAGCCAGGCATCTGAGGAGAGATGCCTGGAAACCAAAGCAATGGATGCCATAGGTGCCTAGGGGCCTGTTCGTTCCTTTTTACCTCTGGGCACATCAGTCTAAGGGTCTGAGTGCAAGTAGGTGCTCAGATGAACCCAGATTGCCCCATTTGTCCTGCGAAGCCGCAATATTGGGATGGCCTCAGGGACTTTGGAGGTTTATCCGCTTAGTTGGGTTGTGGCCATTGGAATGGGCACACACAATTCCTTTGGCGAGGGCAATCACAGTCGTCAGGTTTGCCTCCAGGCCTGAGCCTGTAGGGTGTGTAGGCCAGGGCTGTTTGGAAAGTTGTCTGAAAACAGAAACTCGGCTTAAGTTTCGGGACATAGGTATGGCAGGACTGATCTACAGACCATGAGGAGAACACTTTGGGATATGAAAAAAGGGCGAGTGTGAGGCTCTTGCTCAAGTCTTTGTCTGTGAATATCGTGTCACTCATGGTCGTGAAATTTCCGGGTAACTTCATGGGAAATGGACGAGTCTTACTCTCTGGGGGTTTGGCCCCATCCAAAGAGTATGGGGTCATTCTGTGGGATGGAAAAAGTCCGTGTTCTGTTGTTGTTGTTTTGTTTTGTTCTGTTTTTCAACCTCAGGTGTCCCACCAAATGAGGGATTCCAGAGTAGGGCCTTTGGGAGGGGCGAATGGACAACCAGAAATCTGGTTAAATATTGGGGCCTAGGGACATGTCAAGCCCATTATGACATCTAATGATCCAGCCACTGAGAGGATGTACTAGAGGACAGGACTCACGCTGAGGGTCACAATGCGTGTTTATGCCCTCGTTGCACTCTACCATGGGCGGGGCCTCAGGGTGAATGCTGGTTTCTCCTACACTGAACGTTGGACAACATACCAACCACAAGGTTTCTTGCCATGGGTAAGGAAGAGTTCTGAGTTCTGCATCACAGTCAACCCTGGGCAGTGATTGGAGATAAGGTCTAGGTTCTGAAGCCTGAAAACTGAGGTAGGGAAGAGATGATGACCTAAGGCTATGGCGGGTCTGATGAGCTCAGTGTGTGGTCAGCTGTCTGGGTGTTGGTCACGAAGTCCGGGCTCAGGTTGTCAGACAGGGCATTAGTGCCCGGGTTAGACTATATATTTTGGGTGCATTCGAATGCCGTGTAAGTTTTTATCTGAAGAACTCTTCAGGATATGAAGAATGCGCGAGTCTGAAGGACGGGCTCAGGATTTTGTCTCTGGATTTTGTATCAGAGATGGCCGTGGAATGTTGGGGAGGCCTCATGGGCCATGGACGAATCTTGCTCTCTGTGGACTTGGCCCGATCCCAATTGTTTTCCGTCAATCTGTGGGATGGGAGGACTCCTTTTAGGTTTGTTACCTCACGTGTCCGACCAAAAGAGGAATTCCAAAGCAGAGCCCTGTTGAAGAGTGAAGGGACAACCCGAACTATGTTTAAAACTTGCGGCATAGGGGCATGGCAAGCCCAACATGCTGTCTCTCCATCCAGCCACTGAGAGGCCTTACATGAGGACTGGGCTCAGGCTGAGGGTCACAATGTGTGTTTCTGACCAATGTGGCCGGCAAGCATGTGCGGGGCCTCATGGGCCACACTGGTTTCAACTACACTGAACTTTGGACAACATGCCAACCACAAGATTTCTTGTCATGGGGAAAGAGTTCTGATTCCTGCATCATTTTTAAACCCGGGCGGTGATTGGAGATAAGGTCTAGGTTCTGAAGCCTGAGACCGAGCTTTGGAAGAGATGACGAACTAAGGCCATGACGGGTCCGATGTGCTCAGTGTGCGGCCAGCTGTCTGGTTGGGGCCAGGAGGTCCACGCTCAGGTTGTGTCAGAAAGGGCATTAGTGCCCAGGTCAGCCTATACAGCCGAATGCCCTGTAGGTTGATCCTCATTGGGGGTTTCTGGGTAGCCCCAGAGGGCAATGTTTTTCTTCTGGAGGGCAGGCAGAGTGCTGCATTGTAGTTCTGGATTGCCAAACTGGAGGGCTATTGTGCCAGGAGTCTGAGGACTGAGGTCTTAGAACCCAGGCTAGGCCTCGGTTTCTGGGTGAGGATATGGCAGGCACAATCTACAGACCTGAATCGAGATCTTGTGCATCTGAAGTCAGGGCGAGGATCAGACGATCGCTCAGGTGGGACATTCTGTCCCTGATGGCCCCTTCTTAAAAGGGGGGTGGATCACGAGGCCATGGGGGTTTTCCCACGATGGGAGTTGTGAGAAGCTCCCAACTGCAAAGATTCTTCTGCAGAACAATTGAGACCAGTTGGTTGGCTCCAGGACAACGATTCCGAGCAGAGTTCTAAGGATGGATGGCTGGGTAGCCCACCTCGCATTCCAATTGTCTCCAAGCAACAAACAGGTCAGATCTGCTGGATCTGGGGGAGCAACCGAGGAGCCTGAATTGAAATGGACTCTCCCGTGGATGTGACCTAATATGATTTTGTGTCTATGGAGACCTTGGAATGTAGCGGTGGCACTGGGGCCCTGAAAGGTTCTCCTAAAGAGAGGCTTTCACACAGCTCGATTGTGCACGTTTCCCATGTGTATATGAGATTTGTTCTGACGGTGAGTCAAGAAACAGCCATATGCTGTTATTGAAATCCAGGCCTCTGAGGAGAGATGCCTCGACACCAAAGCAATCGGTCCGATAGGTGCCTAGGGGCCTGTTCGTTCCTTAATACCTCTGGGGATATCAGTCTACGGGTATGAGTGCAGGTAGATGCTCAGATGGGCTCAGATTGCCCCTGTTTGTTGGGAAGCCACAACTATTGGGATGGCCTCAGGAATTTTGGAGGTTTATCCTCTTAGTAGGGTTGTGGCCATTAAATGGGCACATACAATTCCCATGGAGAGGGCAAGCACAGTTCTCAGGTTTGGCCTCAGGGGCCTGAGCCTGTAGGGTGTGTAGGCCAGAGCTGTTGGGACAGTTGTCTGAAAACAGAAACTCGGCTTATGTTTCGGGTCATAGGTATGGCAGGAAAGATCCTCAGACCATGAGGAGAACTCTTCGGGATATGAAAAAAGGGCGAGTGTGAGGCTCTTGCTCAAGTATTTATCTCTGGATTTCATGCCATTCATGGTCATGAAATTTCCGGGTGACTTCATGGGAAATAGACGAGTCTTACTCCCTTGGGGTTTGGCCCAATCCAAAGAGTTTGGGGTCAGTCTGTGGGACGGAAGAAGTCCGTTTTTTGTTGTTGTTGTTGTTGTTTTGTTTTGTTCTTCAAACTCAGGCGTCCCACCAAATGAGGGATTCCAGAGTAGAGCCCTGGGGAGGGGCGATTGGACAACCAGAAATCTGGTTAAAATTGGGTCCTAGGCACATCTAGACTTGGGTTTCAGGGCGAGGGCACGGCATGTACCCCCTGAAGATCTGAAGCAATATCTCATGCATCTTAAGTCAGAGCGAGGATCAGACGTTGGCTCAGCTTGGATTTTCTGTTCATGACGGCCCCTTTATAAAGGGAGCCGAATCTCGAGGCCGTGGAGGTTTTCCCACGGTGGGAGTGGTGGGATGCCCCCTCCTAGGATTCCTTCTGCGGGACAATTGAGACCTGTTGGACAGCTCCAGGACATCCCATATGGATGAGTCCAGACCAACGTTCGAGGATGGATGCCTGGGAAGCCCGCCTCGCATTCCAATTGTCTCCTAGCGACAAGACAGTTTAGATCTCATGGCTCTGCGGGAGCAACCGGGGTGGCTGAGTTGAAATGGACTTTCCTGAGGATGGGTCTAATGTGTGTTTGTGTCCATGAGGGCCTTGGAATGGGGCGGTGGCACCGGGACCCTGAAGTATTCTCCTCAGCTTTTGACATAGCTCCCATGCACAAGTTTCCTTGTGGAGACGAGGTTTGTTCTCATGGGTGCCTCAGGAAAACCCCAATGCTGGTATTGGAATCCAGGGTTTTGAGGAGACATGCCTGTAAACCAAAGCAATGGATCCGATTTTGGCCTAGGGTCCTGTCTGGTTCAAACTTCTTCTCTGGGACATCCTTCTAGGGTATGAGTGGAGTTAGATGCTCAGCTGTTGTCAGACTGCCCTTTTTTGTCCCGGGCGACCTATACTATTGGGATGGCCTCAGAGACTTTAGACGGTTCTCCTAATTTGTACGATTTTGGACAATGGAATGGGCAGAATTCCCATGGATTGGGTAGGCACAGTCCTAATGTGTGGCTCCAGGGTCCCCAGCCTGGAGGGTATGTGGCGCAGGACTTTGAGGACAGAAGTCTGAAAAGACAAACTCAGCTTATGTTTGGGGACGTAGGTATGGCAGGCCCGATGTACAAACCATGAGAAGACATCTTCAGGATATGAAGATAGTGCGAGTCTGAGGCGCTTGCTCAGGCTTTTGTCTCTGGATTTTGTTTCTGCGATGGCCGTGGAATGTCGAGGAGGCCTCATTGGCCAAGGACTAATCTTCCTCTCTGTGGATTTGGACCGATGGCAATTGTTTTTCGTCAATCTGTTGGATGGAGGACTCCTTTCAGGGTTGTTACATCAGTTGTCCCACCAAAAGAGGAATTCCAAAGCAGAGCCCTGGGGAAGAATGAAGGGACAACCCGAAATATGGTTAAAAATTGGGGCCTATGTGCATGGCAAGCCCAATATGCTGTCTCTTCATCCAGCCACTGAGAGGCCTTACCTGAGGACTGGGCTAAAGCTGATGGTCACAATGTGAGTTTGCCACCTATGTGGCCCGCGAGCAATGGCGGGGCCTCATCAGACAAACAGGTTTCAACTACACTGAACGTTGGACAACAAGCCAACCACAAGGTTCTTGCCATTGGGAAGGAGTTCTGATTTCTGCATCATTTTCAAACCTGGGCAGTGATTGGAGATAAGGTCTAGGATCTGAATCCTGAAAACCGGGTTGGGAAGAGATAACGACCTAAGGCAATGGCTGGTCCTATGTGCTCAGTGAGCGGCAAGCTGTCTGGTTGGGGCCAGGAGGTCCAGGCTCAGGCTCTGTCAGAAAGGGCATTAATGCCCAGGTCAGCCTATATATTTTGGGTACAGCCAAGTGGCGTGCAGGTTGATCTTCATTTGGGGTTTCTGGGTAGCCCCAGAGGGCAATGTTTTTCTTCTGGAGGGCAAGCAGAGTGCCGCATTGTAATTCTGGATTGCCAAACTGGAGGGTTTGTGGGCCATTAGTCTGAGGACGGAAGTCTGAGGACACAAGCTAGGCTTAGGTTTCTGGGTGAGGACATGGCAGGCACATCTACAGACCTGAATCGAGATCTTGTGCATCTGAAGTCAAGGTGAGGATCAGACTATTTCTCAGTTTGGACCTTATGTCCCTGATGGCCCCTTCATGAAGGTGGGGGTATCACGAGGCCATGGGGGTTTCTCACGATGGGAGTTGTGAGAAGCTCCCAACTGCAAATATTCTTCTGCAGGAAAATTGAGACCTGTTGTTTGGCTCCAGGCCAATGATTCCGAGCAGGGTTCTAAGGATGCATGGCGGGGTAGCCCACCTCGCATTCCAATTGTCTCCTAGCAAAAAGACAAGTTAAATCTGCTGGATCTCGCGGAGCAACCGAATATGCTGAGTAGAATTGGACTCTCCCGTGCATGTGTCCTAATATGATTTTGTGTCTATGGAGACCTTGGAATGAAGCGGTGGCACTGGGGCCCTTAAGGGTTCTCCTAAAAAGAGGCTTTGACACACCTCCCACGTGAAAGTTTCCCATGTGTAGATGAGTTTTGTTCTGATGGGGGAGTCAAGAAATAGTCATATGCTGGTACTGAAATCCAGGCCTCTGAGGAAGATGCCTGGAAGCCAAAGCAATGGATCCGATTAGGGCCTAGGGGCCTGTTAATTACTTTTTACCTATGGGGATATCAGTCGACGAGTCTGAGTGCAGGTAGGTTCTCAGATGGGCTCAGATTGCTCCTGTTTGTCCTGGGAAGCCACCACTATTGGGATGGCCTCAGGGACTTTGGAGGTTTATTCTACTAGTAGGTTTGTGGCCATTGGAATGGGCACACAGAATTCCCTTGGAGAGGGCAAGTACAGTCCTCAGGTTGGCTCCAGGGGCCTGAGCCTGTAGGGTGTGTAGGCCTGGGCTGTTTGGACACTTTTCTGAATACACAAACTCGGATTATGTTTCGGGTCATAGGTATGGCAGGACTGATCTACAGACCATGAGGAGAACACTTCGGGATATGAAAAAAGGGCGAGTGTGAGGCACTTGCTCAAGTTTTTATCTCTGGATATCATGCCATTCATGGTCATGAAATATCCGGGTGACTTCATGGGAAATGGACGAGTCTTACTCTCTGGGAGTTTGTCCCCGTCCAAAGAGTGTGGGGTCATTCTGTGGGATGGAAGAAGACCGTTTTTTTTTTTTTTTTTGTTTTGTTTTGTTTGGTTGTTCAAACCTCACCAAATGAGGGATTCCAGAGTAGAGCCCTTGGGAGGGGCGATTGGACAATCAGAAATCTGGTTTAAATTTGGGGCCTAGGGACATGTCAAGCCATTATGGCATCTAATGGTCTAGCCACTGAGAGGACGTACTAGAGGACAGGACTCACGCTGAGAGTCACAATGCGTGTTTATAACCTCGTTGCACTCAAGAATGGGCGGGGCCTCAGGGTGAATGCTGGTTTCCCCTAGACTGAACTTTGGACAACATGCCAACCATAAGGTTTCTTGCCATGGGTAAGGAAGAGTTCTGATTTCTGCATCACACTCACCCCTGGGCAGTGATTGGAGATAAGGTCTAGGTTCTGAAGCCTGAAAACTGAGGTAGGGAAGAGATGATGACCTAAGGCCACGGCGGGTCTTATGGGCTCAGGGTGCGGTCAGCTGTCTGGCTGTTGCTCAGGAGGTCCCGGCTCAGGGTGTGTCAGATAGTGAATTACTGCCCAGGTTAGACTATATAATTTGGGTATATTCAAGTGCCGTGTAGGTTTATTCTCATTTAATGTGCCCGGGCAGCTCATTGGGCAATATTTTGTTCTAGAGGGCAGGCAGAGTGCTGCAATGATGGTCCGTAATTGCCAAACTTGTGGGCTTCGGGGCCAGGAGTGTGAGGACGAAAGTCTGAGAACACAAGCTAGACTTGGAATTCAGGGCGAGGGCACGGCATGTACCCCCTGAAGATCTGAAGCAATATCTCATGCATCTTAAGTCAGAGCGAGGATCAGACGTTGGCTCAGCTTGGATTTTCTGTTCATGACGGCCCCTTCATGAAGGGAGCCGAATCTCGAGGCCGTGGAGGTTTTCCCATGTTGGGAGTTGTGGAAGGCCCCCTCCAAGGATTCCTTCTGCGGGACAATTGAGACCTGTTGGACAGATCCAGGACATCCCATATGGATGAGTCCAGACCAACGTTTGAGGATGGATGCCTGGGAAGACCGCCTCGTATTCCAATTGTCTCCTAGCGACAAGACAGTTAGGATCTGACGGCTCTGCGGGAGCAACCGGGGTGGCTGAGTTGAAATGTACTTTCCTGAGGATGGCTCTAATGTGTGTTTGTGTCCATGAGGGCCTTGGAATGGGGCGTTGGCACCGGGATCCTGAAGTATTCTCCTCAGCTTTTGACATAGCTCCCATGCACAAGTTTCCTTGTGGAGACGAGTTTGGTTCTGATGGGTGCCTCAGGAAAGCCCCAATGCTGGTATTGGAATCCAGGGTTTTGAGGAGACATGCCTTTAAACCAAAGCAATGGATCCGATTTTGGATTAGGGTCCTGTCTGGTTCAATCTTCTTCTCTGGGGACATCCTTCTAGGGTATGAGTGGAGTTAGATGCTCAGCTGGTGTCAGACTGACCTTTTTTGTCCCGGGCGACCTATACTATTGGGATGGGCTCAGGGAATTTGGAGGGTTCTCCTAACTTGTACGATTTTGGACAATGGAATGGGCAGAATTCCCATGGATTGGGTAGTCACAGTCCTAATGTGTGGCTCCAGGGTCCCCAGCCTGGAGGGTATGTGGCCCAGGACTTTGAGGACAGAAGTCTGAAAACACAAACTCAGCTTTTGTTTGGGTACGTAGGTATGGCCGGCCCGATCAACAAACCATGAGAGGACATCTTCAGGATATGAAGATAGTGCGAGTATGAGGCGCTTGCTTAGGCTTTTGTCTCTGGATTTTGTATAAGCGATGGCCGTGGAATGTCGAGGAGGCCTCATGGGCCATGGACGAATCTTGCTCTCTGTTGATTTGGCCAGATCACAATTGTTTTTCGTGAATCTGTTGGATGGACGACTCCTTTCAGGGTTGTTACATCAGGTGTCCCACCAAAAGAGGAATTCCAAAGCAGAGCCCTGGGGAAGTGTGAAGGGACAACACGAACTATGGTTAAAAATTGGGGCCTAGGGGCATGGCAAACCCAATATGCTTTCTCTTCATCCAGCCACTGAGAGGCCTTACCTGAGGACTGGGCTTAGGCTGAGGGTCACAATGTGTGTTTGCTACCTATCTGGACCACGAGCAATGGCGTGGCCTCAAGGGACACACTGGTTTCCACTACACTGAACGTTGGACAACAAGCCAACCACAAGTTTTCCTGCCATCGGGAAGGAGTTCTGATTTCTGCATCATTTTCAAACCTTGGCAGTGATTCTAGATAAGGCCTAGGTTCTGAAGCCTGAAAACTGTGGTTGGGAAGGGATAACGAACTAAGGCCATTGGGGGTCTGAAGTTCTCAGTTTGTAGCCAGCTGTCTGGTTGGGCCTAGGAGGTCCAGGCTCAGGCTGCGTCACAAAGGGCATTATTGCCCAGGTCATCCTATATATTTTGGGTATAGCCAAGTGTCGTGCAGGTTGATCTTCATTTGTGGTTTCTAGTTAGCCCCAGAGGGCAATGTATTTCTTCTGCAGGGCAGGTAGAGTGCTGTATTGTAGTTCTGGATTGCCAAACTGGAGGGCTTGTGAGCCAGTAGTCTTTGTACAGTAGTCTGAGGACACAAGCAAGGCTTAGGTTTCTGGGTGAGGACATGGCAGGCACAATCTACAGACCTGAACCGAGATCTCGTGCATCTGAAGTCAGGGTGAGGATCAGAGGATCGCTCAGGTTGGACCTTATGTCCCTGATGGCCCCTTTATGAAGGGGGTGGGATCATGTGGCCATGGGGGTTCTCTCACAAAGGGAGTTCTGAGAAGCTCCCAACTGCAAAGATTCTTCTGCAGGAAAATTGAGACCTGTTGGTTGGCTCCAGGCCAACGATTCTGAGCAGGGTTTTAAGGATGGATGGCGGGGTAGTCCACCTCACATTCCAATTGTCTCCTAGCATCAAGACAAGTTAGATCTCCTGGATCTCGCGGAGCATCCGAATACGCTCATTTGAAATGGACTCTCCTGTGGATGGGTCCTAATGTGTTTTTGTGTCTATGGAGACCTTGTAATGGGGCAGTGGCACACAGGCCCTGAAGGATTCTCCTAACTGGAGGTTTTGAGACATCTTTAAAGGATGATTTTCCCATGTGGAGAAGAGATTTGTTCTGATTGCTGCCTCATGAAAACCCCATATGCTAATATTGGAAACCAGGCCTCTGAGGACCGATACCTGTAACCGAAAGCAATGAATCTGATTCAGGCCTAGGAGCCTGTCTGATTCAATCTTCTTCTCTGGGGACATCCATCTACGCTGAGTAGAGGAAGATGCTCAGCTGGTTTCAGATAACCCTTGTTTGTCCTGGGCGGCCTACATTATTGGGATGTTCTTGGGGACTCTGGAGGTTTTTCCTAATTTGTACGATTTTGGACAATGAAATGGGCAGAATTCCCGTGGTATGGACAGGCACAGTCCTGATGTGTGGCTCCAGGGGCCCAAGCCTGAAGGGTCTGTGGGCCAGGAATGTGGGGACAGAAGTCTGAAAACACAAACACGGCTTAGGTTTGGGAAGTAGGTATGGCAGGCCCGATCTACAGACCGTGAGGAGAACTCTTCGGGATACAACAAAAGAGCGAGTGTGAGGCGCTTGCTCAGACTTTTGTCTCTGGATTTGTTGTCAACGATGGCTGTGGAATCTCGGGGAGGCCTCATGGGCCATGGACGGGACTTCCTCTCTGTGAATTTGGTCCAATCCCTATTGTTTTGGGTCAATCTGAAGGATGGGAGGAATCCTTTTAGTTTTGTTACCTCAGGTGTCCCACCAAAAGAGGGATTCCAAAGCAGAGCTCTGGGGAGGGATGAATGGACAACCCGAACAATCCAATTGGGGTGAGGTCGAGAACTGAGCAGGTTGATCCTCATTTGGGGTTTATGGAGATCCCCATAGAGCAACGTTTTTCTTCTGGAGGGCCAGCATAGGGCTGCATTTTGGTTCCAGAATTCCAAGTCTTGAGGACATGTTTACCAGGAGTGTGAGGAAGGAAGTCTGAAAACACAAGGTAGCACGAGGTTTGGGCCCACTGTGCAGAGGCTGAATCGAGATCTCCTGCATCTGAGGTCAGGGCGAGTATCAGATGTTGCCTCAAGCTGGGGTTTGTGTCCATGACGGCCCCTTCCTGAAGGGGGTGGGGGCGTCATGAGGCCAGGGAGGTTTCCCTACGCTGGGAGTTGTGAGCTGCTCCAAACTTCAAAGTTTCCTTCTTCAGGACAGTCGAGTACTATTGGATGGTTCCAGGATGCCCCATACAGAAAGACTCGAGAGCAGGGGCCTAAGCATGGATGCCGAGAAACGCCAACTCACCTTCCCATTGCCTGGTCGAGACAAGGCACGCTCAATCTGCGGGCTCTTGGGTGAGCTACCCAGAAGGCTGAGTTTAAATGGACTTTCCTGAGGATGAGTCATAATGTGGGTTGGTGGCCATGGAGACCTTGGAATGTGGCAGTAGCTAAGGGACTCTGCAGGATTCTCCAACCCGAAGGGTTTGACACAACTCCAACAAAGAAGCTTTCCATGTGGAGATGAGAGGTGTTCTGTCTGGTGCCTCAGGATAGCCCCATATGCTGGTCATCGAACCCAGGCCTCTGAGGAGTGATACCTGGACACCAAAGCAAGAGTTCATAATAGGGCCTAGGGGCCTGTCTTGTTCAATCTTCTGTCTCTGCGGATATCAGTCTGTGTGTCTGCATGGAGGTAGTAGTTGCTCAGCTGGTGTCATAATGCCCCTGTTTGTCCAGTGCACTTGTGGTAGTGGGATGTCCTTGGGGACCTTGAGGTTTCTACTATTTTGTAGAGTTGTGGCCAATGGAACGGGCAGTTTCTTAGGAGAGAGCAGGCACAGTTCTGTGGTGTGGCTCCAGAGACCCCAGCCTGGAGGCGGTGTGGGCCACGGCTGTGCAGACAGACATCCAAAAACCCAAACTCAGCTCAGGTTTGGGGCCGAGGTTATGGCAGGCCTGATCTACAGTCCGTGAGGGGAGCTCCTCTGGATATGAAAGAAGGGTGAGAGGGAGGCAGTCGCTCAGTCTTTTGTCTCTGGATATTTTGTCCACAATGGCCGTTTAATGTAGGAGTTGCCTCATGGGTCATAGAAGTCTCCCTCTCTGGTAGTTTGTCCAGCCCCCAAGAGTTTGGGGTCATTCTGTGGGAAGGGAAGAGTCCTGTTTTCTGCTTCATGTGTCCCCCCAGTAGAGGGATTCTGGAAAATAGCAGTGGGTACTGACAACTGGAATACTTGCTCTATGGTTAATCCTGGGGGCCTATGGATATGACAAGCCCCATATGCAGGATCTTGGTCCAGCCACTGAGAGGCGTTACTTTAATACGGGACTCACGCTACACCTCAATGCATATCTGTGCCCTAGGCGGCCCTCAAGCACTGGCGTGGCCTTTCCGACAATGCAGGTTTTCCCTCATTGAACGTTGGACAACATGCCAACCACAAGGTTTCTGGCCATGGGGAAGGAGGAATTCTAATTTCTGCATCACGTTCACCCCTGGGCAGTGATTGGAGATAAGTTCTAGGTTCTGAAGCCTGAAATCCGAGGTTGGGAAGAGATGACGAACTACAGCCATAGCGAGTCCCTTGTGTCCAGGTTGGAGCCAGCTGTCTAGGTGTCGTTTGGGATGTCTTGTCTCAGGCTGTGCCAGACAGGGCATTCGTATTCAGGGTAGGCTGTATAATTGCTTTACAGTCGAGTGGCATGCATTAGATAATCATTTGGGGTTTCTTATTAGCAGCAGAGGGCAAAGTTTTACTTCTGGAGGGCAGGCAGAGTGCTGCATTGTGGCTTCGGAATTCCCAAACTGGAGGGCTTGTGGGCCAGGAGAGTGAGGACGGAAGTCTGAGAACACAAGCTAGGCTTAGGTTTCGGGGAATTGACATGGCAGGCACACTCTGCAGAGCTGAATTGAGATCTCATGAGTCTGAAGTCAGGTCGAGGATCAGACTTTGGCTCAGGTTGGAGTTTCTGTCCATGTTGGCCCCTTCATGAAGTGGTGTCATTATGATGCCATGGGGGTTTTCCCACTATTAGAGTTGTGAGATGCTCCAAACCGCAAGGATTCCTTCTGTGGGACAATTAAGATTTGTTGGATGGCTCCAGGACGTCTCATAAGGTATTTTTTCCAGAACAGGGTTCTAAGTATGGATGCCTGGGCAGACAGCCTCAATTCCAATTATCTCCTAGCAACAAGAAACGTTTGATCTGCTGGCTTGGGGTAGCATCAGAGGGGGCTGAGTTGGAATGGACTTTCCTGAGGATGGTCTTAAATGAGTTGAAATGGACATTCCTGAGGATGGTCTTAATGTTGGTTTGAGTCCATTGAGACCTTGGTATCGGGCAGTGGCACCAGGGCCCTGAAGGATTCTCCTAACCAGAGGTTATAACAAAGCTCCAATGAGCAAGTTTTCCATGGGGAGACGAGATTTGTTCTTATTGGTGCCTCAGGAAACCACCATTTGCTGGTATTGGAAATGAGGCCTCTGAGCAGAGATGCCTGCAAACCAAAGCAATGGATCTGATTAGGGCCTAGGGGCCTATCCGGTTCAATATTCTTCTCTGGGGACATCTTTTGTCTGAGTGGAGGTAGTTGCTCAGCTGGTTTGAGATCACACCTGTTTGTCCTGGGCGGCCTACACTATTGGGATGGCCTCGGTAACTTTGGAGGTTTTTCCTAATTTGCAAGGTTGTGGCCAATGGAATGGGAAGAATTCTCTTGGAAGGGAAGCACAGTCCTGAGGTGTGGCTCCAGGGACCCAAGTGTGGAGCGTGTGTGGTCCAGGGCTATTTGGACAAAAGTCTGAAAACACAAACTCCACTTAGGTTAGGGTCTGTAGGTATGGCCTGCCCGATATATAGACCGTGAGGAGAACTCTTCGGGATATGAACAAAGGGCGAAAGTGAGGTGCTTGCTCATGCTTATTTTTTTCTGGATATGTGTCACCGATTGCCATGGAATGTCCGGGTGTCCTCATGGGCCATCGATGAGGCTCCCTTTCTGGGGATTTGACCCAATCCCAAGAGTTTGGGGTCATTCTGTGGGAAGGGAGGAGGCCTTTCTGTTTTTTTTTTTTTTTTTTTTTTTTTTTTACCTCAGGTGGACCACCAAAAGAGGGATTCCACAGCAGAGTCCTGGGGAGGGGCGACTGGACAACCAGAACTCTGGTTAACATTGGGACCTAAGAACATGGCAAGCCCCATATGTGGGCTCTTGGTCCAGACACTCAGAGGCATTCCTTGAGCATAGGGCTCACATTGAGTTTCACAATGTGTTTTTGTGCCCAAGGAGCCCCTCAAGTCAGGGCGTAGCCTAATGTACCATGCTGGTTTCTCCTACACTGAACGTTGCACAATATGGCAACCACAAGTTTTCTGGCCATGGGGAAGAAGGAGTTCTAATTTCTGCAACACTTTCACTCCTGGACTGTGATTGGATTTAAGGTCTAGGTTCCGAAGCCTGAAAACTGAGGTTGGGAAGAGATGAAGACCTAAGGCCATGGTGTGACTGATGTGCTCAGTGTTCGGCCAGCTGTTGAGTGTGGGTTGGGAGGTGCAGGCTCAGGCTGTGGCAGACAGGGAATTAGTGCCCAGGCTAGACTGTATCATTGGGGTGCAGTCGAGTTTCGTGCAGGTTGGTACTCATTTGTGGTTACTGGGTAGCCCCAGAGGGCAATGTTTTTCTTCTGGAAGGAAGACACAGTGCCACTTAGTGGCTCCAGAATTCCCAAACTGGAAGGCTTGTGGGCCAGGAGTGTGAGGAAAAAATTCTGAGAACACAAGCCAGACTTAGATTTCGGGGTGAGGGGACGGCAGGAACCGTCTGCAGAGATGATTCGAGATCCCGTGTACCTGAAGACAGAGCTAGGATAAGACATTGGCTCAGGTTGGAGTTTCTGTCCATGACGGCCCCTTCATGAAGGGGAGGGTGTCACGAGGCCATGGAGGTTTTCCCACGATGGGGATTGTGAGATGCTCCAAACCGCAATGATTCCTTCCGTGGGACACTCAAGACCTGCTGGATGGCTCCAGGACATCCCATAAGGAAGTTATCCAGAGCAGGGTTCTAAGGATGGATGCCTGTGCAGCCTGCCTCCCATTCCAGGTATCTCATAGCGCCAAGGTAAGTTCGATCTGCTGGATCTAGGGGAGTAACCGAGGCGGGTGTGTTGAAATGGGTGAGTTGAGGATGGGTCATAATGTGCATTTGTGTCCATGGAGACCTTGGAATGGGGTGCTTGATCCGGGGCCTTGAGGGATGTTCATAACCGGAGGTTTTGATGGAGCTCTAAAGATTACGTTTCCTATGTAGAGAAGAGAATTGTTTTGATGAGTGCCTAAGGAATCTCCCATATGCTGGTATGGGAAACCAGGCCTCTGAGGAGAGATGCCTGGAAACAAAAGCAATGGATATGATTAGGGCCTAGGTGACTGTCCGGTGCAATCTCTTTCCTGGGGATACGTGTCTATGGATCTGAGGGGAGGTATTTACTCGGCTTGTGTCAGATCGCCCCTGTTTGTCCTGGGCAGCCTATAATATTGGGAATGGCCTCGGGATTTTGGAGTTTCTCCTAATCTATAGGGTTGTGGCCAATGGAATGGGCAGAAATCCCCTGGAGAGGGCACGCACAGTTCTGAGTTTGGCTCTAGGGGCCCAGCCTTGAGGGTGTGTGGGCGAGGCCTGTGGGGACAGAAGTCTGAAAACTTAAATTCCGCTTAGGACTGGGGACATAGGTATGGCACGCCCAATCCACAGACCGTGATAACACTTCGGGATATGAAAAAGGGTGTGTTTGAGGTGCTTGCTCAGGTTTTGTCTCTGGATTTGTGTCAAAAATGTGGGTCGAATGCTGGCGTGGCCTCATGGGTTGTGGACGGCTTTCCTTCTCTGAGGATTTGACCCAATCCCAAGAGTTTGGGTACATTCTGTGGGATGGGAGGTGTCCTTTCTGTTTTTTAATTTTATTTTATGTACCTCATGTGTGCCAATAAAAGAGGGATTCCCGAGCAGTGTCCTTGGTAGGGACACCTGGATAACCCCACCTCTGTTTAAGTTTGGGGGCCTAGGGGCATTGCAAGTCCAATATGTGGGCTCTTGATTCAGACACTGAGAGGTCTTCCTTGAGGACAGGGCTCATGCTGAGGGTCACAATGCCTATTTGTGCCCAACAAGGCCCTCAAGCATGGGAAGGGCCTCATGGGCCACGCTGGATTCTCCTACACTGAACGTTGGAGAATATGCCAACCACAAGGTTTCCGGCATGGCGAAGGAAGAGTTGTGATTTCTGCATCACGTTCACCCATGGACAGTGATGGGAGTTTAGGTCTAGGTTCTGAAACCCGAAAACCGAGGTTGGGAAGAGATGAAGACCTAAGGACCTGATGGGTACAATGAGCTCAGTGTGTGGCTAGCTGTTGATCGTAGGTCTGGAGGTGTGGGCTCATGCTGTGTCAGACAGGGCATTAGACAGGGTAGACTGTATATTTGGGGTGCAGTCGAGTGCCGTTCAGTTGATCCTCATTCGGGTTTCTAGGTAGCTCCATAAGGCAACGTTTTTCTTCTGGAGGACAGGCAGAGTGCTGCATTGTGGCCCCAGTATTGCCAATCTGTAGGGATTTTGGGCCAGGGGTGTGAGGACGGTAGTCTGAGAACACAAGCTAGGCTTAGTATTTGGGGTGAGGGCACAGAAGGCACACTCTCCAGACCTGAATCAAGATCTCATGCACCTGAAGGCAGGGCGAATATCAGACGTTTGCACAGGTTGGAGTTTCTGTCCATGATGGCCCCTTTATAAAGTGGAGCGTCTCAAGAGGCCATGAAGATTTTCCCACAATGGGAGTTGTGAGATGCACCAGACTGCAAAGATTCCTTCTGTGGGACACTTGAGACCTGTTGGATGGCTCTAGGATGTCCCATATGGAACGACTCCAGGGTAGGGTTCTAAGGATGGATGCCTGGGCAGCCCGCCTCCCATTCTAGTTGTCTCCTAGCAACAAGGCAGGTTTGATCTGCGGGCCCTGGGGGAGAAACCAAGGGGGATGAGTTGACATGGACTCTACCGAGGATAGATCATAATGTGGGTTTAAGTCCATGGAGACCTTGGAATGGGGCGCTTGATCCGGGGCACTGAAAGAGTAAACAAAGGTTTTATTGAGCTCCAAAGAGTACATTTCCTATGTGGAGACGAGATTTTTCTATGAGTGCCTCAATATTCCCCCATATGCTCGTATTGGTAACCAGGCCTCTGAGGAGAGATACCTGGAAACAAAAGCAATGGATCTGATTAGGGCCTAAGTGCCTGTCCAGTTCAATCTTATTCTATGGGGATATCTGTCTCTGGGTCTGAGTGGAGGTAGTTTCCTAACTTGTGAAAGATCATCCCTGTTTGTCCTGGGCAGCCAACACTATTGGGATGGCCTCGGGGAGTTTGGAGGTTTCTCCTAATCTATAGGGTTGTGGCCAATGGAAATTTCAGAATTCCCCTGGAGAAGGAAGCCACAGTCCTCAGGTGTGGCTCCAGGGGCCCCAGCTTGGATGGTGTGTGGGCCATGACTGTGGGGACAGAAGTTTGAAAACACAAACTCAGCTTAGGTTTGGGGATGTATGTATGAAGCCTCGATCTACAGACTGTGAGAATTTTCCGGGCTATGAACAAAGGGCGAGTATGTGGCGTTTGCTCAGGCTTTTGTCTCTGGATTTTGTGCCTACGGTGGCCGTAGAATGTCGGGGTGTCCTCAAAGGCCATGGACAAGTCTTTCTCTGGTGATTTGGCCTGATCCCAAGTGGTTGGGATCATTCTGTGGATGGGAAGAGTCCTTTCTGTATTTTTTTTTTTTTTTACCTCAGGTGTCCCACGAAAGAGGGATTCCAGAGCAGTGCCCTGAGTAGGGGTGACTAGACATCTCTAACTCTGGTTGAGATTGGGGGACTAAGGGCTTGGCAAGCCCCATATGTGGGCTGTTGTTCCAGTCACTAAGAGGCTTTACATGAGGATAGGGCTCACGCTGAGGGTCCCAATGTGTGTTTGTGCAAATTGTAGCCCTCAGGGATAGGTGGGGCCTCATAGTCCATGCTGCTTTCTCCTACAATGAACGTTGGACAACATGCCAACCACAAGGTTTCTTGCCATGGCGAAGGAGAAGTTCTGATTCTTGTATCACGTTCACTCCTGAGCAGTGAGTGGAGATAAGGTCTAGGTTCTGAAGGTGAAAACTGAGGTTGGGTAGAGATGAGGGCCGAAAGCCATAGTGGATTTGATATGCTCAGTGTACGGCCAGCTGTCTGGGTGTTGGACTGGAGGTCTGCCCTCAGGCTGTGTCAGACAGGGCTTTAGTGCACAGGCTACATTGTATAATTGGGGTATGGTCGAGTGCCATGCAGGTTGTTACTCATTTGGCGTTTCTGGTTAGCCCTATAGGGCAACATTTTTCTTCTGGAGGGCAGGCAGAGTGCTGCATTGTGTCTCCAGTATGCCAAACTGGAGGGGTGTGGCCAGGATTGTGAAGACGGAAGTCTGAGAACACAAGATAGGCTTAGGTTTCGGGGCGAGGGCACAGCAGGCACACTCTCAAGTGCTGAATCGTGATCTCGTGCTTCTGAATTCAGGGCGCGGATCATGGGCCATGGCCGAATCTTGCTCTCTGTGGACTTGTCCCGATGCCAATTGTTTTTCGTCAATCTGTGGGATGGGAGGACTCCTTTCAGGTTTGTTTCGTCAGGTGTCCCAAAAAGAGGAATTCCAAAGCAGAGCCCTGTGGAAGACTGAAGGGACAACCCGAACTATGGTTAAAAATTGGGGCCTAGGGGCAGGGCAAGCCCAATATGTTGTCTCTCCATCCAGCCACTGAGACGCCTTACCTGAGGACTGGGCTCAGGCTGAGGGTCACAATGTGTGTTTGTGACCAATGTGGCCCGCAAGCATGGGCGGCCTCATGGGCCACACTGGTTTCAACTACACTGAACCTTGGACAACACCAACCACAAGGTTTCTTGCCATAGGGAAAGAGGTCTGATTTCAAATCCGGGCCTTGATTGGAGATAAGGTCTAGTTTCTGAAGCCTGAAAACCGAGGTTGAGAAGAGATTATCACCTAAGGCCATTACAGGTACGATGTGCTCAGTGTGCGGCTAGCTGTCTGGGTGGGGCCAGGAAGTCCAGGCTCAGGCTGTGTCAGAAAGGGCATTAGTGTCCAGATCAGCCTATATATTTCGGGTACAGCCGAATGGTGTGCCCCGTTAATCATCATTTGGGGTTTCTGGGTAGCCACATGTGGCAATGTTTTTCTTCTGGATGGCAGGCAGAGTGATGCATTGTAGTTCTTGATTGCCAAACTGGAGGGCTTGTGGGCCAGCAGTCTGAGGAGGGAAGTCTGAGAACCCAAGCTAGGCCTAGGTTTCTGGGTGAGGATATGGCATTCACAATCTACAGACCTGAATCGAGATCTCGTGCATCTGAAGTCAGGGCGAGGATCAGACGATCGCTCAGGTTGGACATTCTGTACCTGATGGCCCCTTCTTGAAGGGGGGGTGGATCCCGAGGCCATGGGGGTTTTCCCTTGATGGTAGTTGTGTGAAGCTCCCAACTGCAAAGATTCTTCTGCAGGACAATTGAGACCTGTTGGTTGGCTCCAGGACAACGATTCCGAGCAGGGTTCTAAGGATGGATGGCTGGGTAGCCCACCACGCATTCCAATTTTCTCCAAAAAACAAGACAGGTTAGATCTGCTGGATCTGGGGGAGCAACCGAGGAGGCTGAGTTGAAATGGACTCTCCCATGGATGTGTCCTAATATGATTTTGTGTCTATGGAGACCTTGGAATGTAGTGGTGGCACTGGGGCCCTGAAGGGTCCTCGTAAAGAGAGGCTTTCACACAGCTCCATCGTGCAAGTTTCCCATGTGTAGATGAGATTTGTTCTGATGGGTGAGTCAAGAAGAGCCATATGCTGTTATTGAAATCCAGGCCCCTGAGGAGAGATGCCTGGAAACCAAAGCAAAGGATCCGATAGGATCCTAGAGGCCTGTTCGTTCCTTTTTACATCTGGGGACATCAGTCTACGGGTCTTAGTGCAGGTATGTGCTCAGATGGGCCCAGATTGCCCCTCTTTGTCCTGGGAAGCCACAAATATTGGGATGGCCTCAGGGACTTTGGAAGTTTATCCTATTAGTAGGGTTGTGGCCATTGGAATGGGCACATACAATTCCCTTGGAAAGGGCAAGCACAGTCGTCAGGTTTGGCTCCAGGGGACTGAGCCTGTAGGGTGTGTAGGCCAGGGCTGTTTGGACAGTTGTCTGAAAACACAAACTCGCCTTTATTTCAGGTCATAGGTATGGCAGGACTGATCTACAGACCATGAGGAGAACACTTCGGGATATGAAAAAAGGGCGAGTGTGAGGCTCTTGCTCAAGTTTTTGTCTCTGGATATCGTGTCTCTCATGGTCGTGAAATTTCCGGGTGACTTCGTGGGAAATGGACGAGTCTTCTTCTGTGGGGGTTTGGCCCCGTCCAAAGAGTTTGGGGTCATTCTGTGGGATGGAAGAAATCCGTTGTTCTGTTGTTGTTGATTTGTTTTGTTTTGTATTTCAACCTCAGGTGTCCCACCAAATGAGGTATTCCAGAGTAGAGCCCTGGGGAGGGGCGACTGGACAACCAGAAATCTGGTTAAAATTTGGGGCCTAGGGACATGTCAAGACCATTATGACATCTAATGGTCCAGCCACTGAGAGGACGTACTAGAGGACAGGATTCACGCTGAGGGTCACAATGCGTGTTTATGCCCTCGTCGCACTCAAGAATGGGCGGGGCCTCAGGGTGAATGCTGGTTTTTCCTACACTGAACATTGGACAACATGCCAACCAACCACAAGTTTTCTTGCCATGGGTAAGGAAGATTTCTGATTTCTACATCACAGTGACCTGTTCGAAGTGATTGGAGATAAGATCTATATTCTGAAGCCTGAAAACTGAGGTAGGGAAGAGATGTTGACCTAAGGCCATGGCGGGTCTGTTGTGCTCAGTGTGCGGTCAGCTGTCTGGGTGTTGGTCACGAGGTCCGGGCTCATATTATCATACAGTGCATTAGTGCCCAGGTTAGACTATATATTTTGGGTGCTTTCGAGTGCCGTGTAGGTTCTTATCTGAAGAACTCTTCAGGATATGAAGAATGAGCGAGTCTGAGGCCCGTGCTAAGGCTTTTGTCTCTGGATTTTGTATCGGCAATGGTCGTGGAATGTTGGGGAGGCCAAATGGGCCATGGACGTATCTTGCTCTCTGTGGACTTGGCCCGATCCCATTTGTTTTTCGTCATTCTGTGGGATGGGAGGACACCTTTCAGGTTTGTTTCGTCAGGTGTCCCACCAAAGAGGAATTCTAAAGCAGAGCCCTGTGGAAGACTGAAGTGACAACTCGAACTATGGTTAAAAATTGGGCCTATGGGAATGGCAAGCCCAATATGCTATCTCTCCATCCAGCCACTGAGAGGCCTTACCTGAGGACTGGGCTCAGTCTGAGGGTCACAATGTGTGTTTGTGGCCAATGTGGCCCGCACGATAGGGCGGGGCCTCATGGGCCACACTGGTTTCAACTACACAGCACCTTGGACAACACCAACGACAAGGTTTCTTGCCATAGGGAAAGAGGTCTGATTTCAAATCCGGGCCTTGATTGGAGATAATGTATAGGTTCTGAAGCCTGAAAACCCAGGTTGAGAAGAGATGGCGACCTAAGGCCATGACGGGTCCGATGTGCTCAGAGTGCGGCCAGCTGTCTGGGTGAGGCCAGGAGTTTCAGACTCAGACTGTGTCAGAAAGGGCATTAGTGCCCAGGTCAGTATATATATTTGGGGTACTGCCGAAAGGCGTACCCCGTTGATTATCATTTGGGGTTTGTGGGTAGCCCCAGAGGGCAATGTTTTTCTTCTGGAGGGTAGGCAGAGTGCTGCATTGTAGTTCTGGATTGCCAAACTGGAGGGCTTGTGGGCCAGCAGTCTGAGGACGGAAGGCTGAGAACCCAAGCTAGGCCTAGGTTTCTGGGTGAGGATACGGAAGGCACAATCCACAGACCTTAATCGAGATCTCGTGCATCTGAAGTCAGGGCGAGGATCAGACGATCGCTCAGGTTGGACATTCTGTACCTGATGGCAACTTCTTGAAGGGGGGGGTGGTTCACGAGGCCATGGGGGTTTTCCCAAGATGGGAGTTCTGAGAAGCTCCCAACTGCAATGATTCTTCTGCAGGAAAATTGAGACCTGTTGATTGGCTCCAGGACAACGATTCCGAGCAGGATTCTAAGGATGGATGGCTGGGTAGCCCACCTCGCATTCCAATTGTCTCCAGGCAACAAGACAGGTTAGATCTGCTGGATCTGGGGGAGCAACCGAGGAGGCTGAGTTGAAATGGACTCTCCCGTGGATGTTCCTACTATGATTTGTTGTCTATGGAGACTTTGGTATGAAGCGGTGGCACTGGGGCCCTGAAGTGTTCTCGAAAAGAGAGGCTTTCACACAGCTCCATTGTGCAAGTTTCCCATGTGTAGATGAGATTTGTTCTGATGGGTGAGTCAAGAAACAGCCATATGCTGTTATTGAAATCCAGGCCTCTTAGGAGAGATGCCTGGAAACCAATGCAATGGATCCGATATGTGCCTAAGGGCCTGTTCGCTCCTTTTTACTTCTGGGGACAACAGTCTACGGGTCTGAGTGCTGGTAGGTGCTCAGATGGGCCCAGATTGCCCCGTTCGTACTCGGAAGCCACAAATACTGGGATGGCCTCAGGGACTTTGGAGGTTTATCCTTTAAGTAGGGTTGTGGCCATTGGAATGGGCAAATACAATTCCCTTGGAGAGGGCAAGCACAGTCGTCAGGTTTGGCTCCAGGTGCCTGAGCCTGTAGGGTGTGTAGGCCAGGATTGTTTTTACAGTTGTCTGAAAACATAAATTTGGCTTATGTTTCGGGTCATAGGTATAGCAGGACTGACCTACAGAATATGAGGAGAACTCTTCCGGATATGAAAAAAGGGCGAGTGTGAGGCTCTTGCTCAAGTTTTTGTCTCTTGATACCGAGTCACTCATGGTCGTGAAATTTCCGGGTAACTTCATGGGAAATGGATGAGTCTTACTCTCTGGGGGTTTGGCCCCGTCCAAAGAGTTTGTGGTAACTCTGTGGGATGAAAGAAGTCCGTTGTTCTGTTGTTGTTGGTTTGTTTTTTACTGTTTTTCAACCTCACTTGTCCCACTAAATGAGGGATTCCAGAGTAGAGCCCTGGGGAGTTGTTACTGGACAACCAGAAATCTAGTTAAAAATTGGGGCCTAGGGACATGTCAAGCCCATTATGACATCTAATGGTCCAGCCACGGAAAGGACGTACTAGAGGACAGGACTCATGCTGAGGGTCACAATGCGTGTTTATGCCCCTGTCGCACTCAAGATAGGGCGGGCCTCAGGGTGAATGCTGGTTTCTTCTACAATGAACGTTGGACAAAATGCCAACCACAAGGTTTCTTGCCATGGGTAAGGAAGAGTTCTGATTTCTGCATCACATTCACACCTGGATATGATTGGAGATAAGGTCTAGGTTCTGAAGCCTGAAAACTGAGGTAGGGCAGAGATGGTGACCTAAGGCCATGGCGGGTCAGATGTGCTCAGTGTGCGGTCAGCTGTCTGGGTGTTGGTCACGAGGTCCGGGCTCAGGTTGTCAGACAGTGCATTAGTACCCAGGTTAGACTATATTTTTTGGGTGCATTCCAGTGCCGTGTAAGTTCTTATCTGAAGAACTATTCAGGATTTGAAGAATGAGCGAGTCTGAGGCGCGTGCTCAGGCTTTTGTCTCTGGATTTTGTATCAGCGATGGCCGTGGAATGTTGGGGAGGCCTCACGGGCCATGGAAGAATCTTGCTCTCTGTGGATTTGGCCCGATCTCAATTGTTTTTCGTCAATCTGTGGGATGGGAGGACTCCTTTCAGGTTTGTTACCTCAGGAGTCCCACCAAAAGTGGAATTCCAAAGCAGAGCCCTGGGGAAGAATGAAGCGACAACCCGAACGATGGTTAAAAATTGGGGCCAAGGGCATGGCAAGCCCAATATGCTGTCTCTCCAACCAGCCACTGAGAGGCCTTACCTGAGGACTGGGCTCCGGCTGAGGGTCACAATGTGTGTTTGTGACCAATGTGGCCCGCAAGCATGGGCGGGGCCTTATGGGCCACACTGGTTTCAACTACACTGATCTTGGACAACATGCCAACCACAAGGTTTCTTGCCATGGGGAAAGAGTTCTGATTTCTGCATCATTTTCAAACCCGGGCCGTGATTGGAGATAAGGTCTAGTTTCTGAAGCCTGAAAACCGAGGTTTATAAGAGATGACGACCTAAGGCCATGGCGGGTCCGATGTGCTCAGTGTGCGGCCAGCTGCTTGGGTGGGTCCAGGAGGTCCAGGATCAGGCTGCGTCAGAAAGGGCAGTAGTGCCCATGTCAGCCTATATATTTGGTGTACAGCCGAATGTCGTACCCCGTTGATCCTCATTTGGGGTTTCTGGGTATCCCCATGTGGCAATGTTTTTCTTTTGGAGGGCAGGCAGAGTGCGACATTGTAGTTCTGAAATGCCAAATTGGAGGTTTTTTGGCCAGTAGTCTGAGGACGGAAGTCTGAGAACCCAAGCTAGGCCTAGGTTTCTGGGTGAGGATATGGCCGGCACAATCTACAGTCCTGAATCTAGATCTCGTGCATCTGAAGTCAGGGCGAGGATTAGACGATCGCTCAGGTTGGACATTCTGTCCCTGAGGGCCCCTTATTGAAGGGAGGGGGATCACGAGGCCATGGGGGTTTTCCCACGATGGGAGTTGTGAGAAGGTCCCAATTGCAAAGATTCTTCTGCAGGACAATTGAGACCTGTTGGTTGGCTCCAGGACAACGATTCTGAGCATGCTACTAAGGATGGATGGCTGGGTAGCCCACCTCGCATTCCAATTGTCTCCAAGCAACAAGACAGGTCAGATCGGCTGGATCTGGGGGAGCAACCGAGGAGGCTGAGTTGAAATGGACTCTCCTGGATGTGACCTAATATGATTTTGTGTCTATGGAGACCTTGGAATGAAGCGGTGGCACTGGGGCCCTGAAGGGTTCTCGTAAAGAGAGGCTTTCACACAGCTCCATCGTGCAAGTTTCCCATGTGTAGATGAGATTTGTTCTGATGGTGAGTCAAGAAACAGCCATATGCTGTTATTGAAATCCAGGCCTCTGAGGAGAGATGCCTCGAAACCAAAGCAATGGATCCGATAGGTGCCTAGGGGCCTATTCGTTCCTTATTACCTCTGGGGATATCAGTCTACGGGTCTGAGTGCAGGTAGGTGCTCAGATGGGCTCAGATTGCCCCTGTTTGTCCTGGGAAGCCACCAATATTGGGATGGCCTCAGGAATTTTGGAGGTTTATCCTCTTAGTAGGGTTGTGGCCATTGGAATGGGCACATACCATTCCCTTGGAGAGGGCAAGCACAGTCTTCAGGTTTGGCCTCAGTGGCCTGAGCCTGTAGGGTGTGTAGGCCAGAGCTGTTAGGACAGTTGTCTGAAAACACAAACTCGCTTATGTTTCAGGTCATAGGTATGGCAGGACTGATCTACAGACCTGAGGAGGACAGTTTGGGATATGAAAAATGGGCGAGTGTGAGGCTGTTGATCACCTTTTTGTCTCTAGATATTGTGTCACTCATTGTCGTGAAATTTCCGGGTGACTTCATGGGAAATGGACTAGTCTAACTCTCTGGGGGTTTGGCCCAGTCCAAGGATTTTGGGGTCACTAATAGGGATGGAAGAAGTCTGCTTTTTTTGTTGTTGATGATTTGTTTTGTTTTGTTTTTCAACCTCAGGTGTCCCACCAAATGAGGGTTTCCAGAGTAGAGCCCTGGGGAGTTGTGACTGGACAACCTGAAATCTGGTTAAAAATTGGGGCCTAGGGACATGTCAAGCCCATTATGACATGTAATGGTCCAGCCACTGAGAGGATTTACTAGAGGTCAGGAATTACGCTGAGGGTCACAATGCGTGTTTATGCCCTCGTCGAACTCAAGAATGGGCGTGACCTCAGGTTGAATGCTGGTTTCTCCTACACTGAACGTAGGACAACATGGCAACCACAAGGTTTCTTGCCTTGGGTAAGCAGGAGTTCTGATTTCTGCATCACAGTCACCCCTGGGCAGTGATTGGAGATAAGGTCTAGGTTCTGAAGCCTGAAAACTGAGGTAGGGCAGAGATGGTGACCTAAGGCCATGGCGGGTCAAATGTGCTCAGTGTGCGGTCAGCTGTCTGGGTGTTGGTCACGAGGTCCGGGCTCAGGTTGTCAGACAGTGCATTAGTGCCCAGGTTAGACTATATTTTTTGGGTGCATTCCAGTGCCGTGTAGGTTCTTATCTGAAGAACTATACAGGATTTGAAGAATGAGCGAGTCTGAGGCGCGTGCTCAGGCTTTTGTCTCTGGATTTTGTATCAGCGATGGCCGTGGAATGTTGGGGAGGCCTCATGGGCCATGGAAGAATCTTGCTCTCTGTGGATTTGGCCCGATCCCAATTGTTTTTCGTCAATCTGTGGGATGGGAGGACTCCTTTCAGGTTTGTTACCTCAGGAGTCCCACCAAAAGTGGAATTCCAAAGCAGAGCCCTGGGGAAGAGTGAAGGGACAACCCGAACGATGGTTAAAAATTGGGGCCAAGGGCATGGCAAGCCCAATATGCTGTCTCTCCAACCAGCCACTGAGAGGCCTTACCTGAGGACTGGGCTCAGGCTGAGGGTCACAATGTGTGTTTGTGACCAATGTGGCCCGCAAGCATGGGCGGGGCCTTATGGGCCACACTGGTTTCAACTACACTGATCTTGGACAACATGCCAACCACAAGGTTTCTTGCCATGGGGAAAGAGTTCTGATTTCTGCATCATTTTCAAACCCGGGCCGTGATTGGAGATAAGGTCTAGTTTCTGAAGCCTGAAAACCGAGGTTTATAAGAGATGACGACCTAAGGCCATGGCGGGTCCGATGTGCTCAGTGTGCGGCCAGCTGCTTGGGTGGGTCCAGGAGGTCCAGGATCAGGCTGCGTCAGAAAGGGCATTAGTGCCCAGGTCAGCCTATATATTTGGGGTACAGCAGAATGGCGTTCAGGTTGATCCTAATTTGGGGTTTCTGGGTAGCCCTAGAGGGCAATGTTTTTCTTCTGGAGGGCAGGTAGAGTGCTTCATTGTAGTTCTGGATTGCCAAACTGGAGGGTTTGTGGTTCAGTAGTCTGAGGACGGAAGTCTGAGAATCCAAGCTAGGCCTAGGTTTCTGGGTGAGGATATGGCAGGCACAATCTACAGACCTGAGTCGAGATCTCATGCTTCTGAAGTCAGTGCGAGAATAAGATGATCGCTCAGGTTGGACATTCTGTCCCTGATGGCCCCTTCTTGAAGGGGGGGGGGGTGGATCGCGAAGCCATGGCGGTTTTCCCACGATGGGAGTTGTGAGAAGCTCCCAACTGCAAAGATTCTTCTGCAGAACAATTGAGACCTGTTGGTTGGCTCCAGGACAACGATCCGAGCAGGGTTCTAAGGATGGATGGCTGTGTAGCCCACCTCGCATTCCAATTGTCTACAAGCAACAAGACAGGTTAGATCTGCTGGATCTGGGGGAGCAACCGAGGAGGCTGAGTTGAAATGGACTCACCCGTGGATGTGTCCTAATATGATTTTGTGTCTATGGAGACCTTGGAATGAAGCGGTTGCAATGGGGACCTGAAGGGTTCTCCTAAAGAAAGGCTTTCACACAGCTCCTTCGTGCAAGTTTCCCATGTGTAGATGAGATTTGTTCTGATGGGTGAGTCAAGAAACAGCCATATGCTGTTATTGAAATCCAGGCCTCTGAGGAGAGATGACTGGAAGCCAAACCAATGGATCCGATAGGTGCCTAGGGGCCTGTTCGTACCTTTTTAACTCTGGGGACATCAGTCTTTCTGTCAGAGAGCAGGAAGGTGCTCAGATGGGCCCAGATTGCCCCTGTTTGTCCTGGGAACCCACAAATATTGGGATAGCCTCAGGGACTTTGGAGGTTTATCCTCTTTGTAGGGTTGAGGCCATTGGATTGGGCACATACAAATCCCTTGGAGAGGGCAAGCACAGTCGTCAGGTTTGGCTCCAGGGGCCTGAGCCTGTAGGGTGTGTAGGCCAGGGCTGTTTGGACAGTTGTCTGAAAACTCATACTCGGCTTATGTTTCGGGTCATAGGTATGGCAGGACTGATCTACAGACCTGAGGCGAAATCTTCGGGATATGAAAAAAGGGCGAGTGTGAGGCTCTTGCTCAAGTTTTTGTCTCTGGATATCGTGTCACTCATGGTCGTGAAATTTCCGGGTGTCTTCATGGGAAATGGACGAGTCTTACTCTCTGGGGATTTGGCCTCGTCCAAAGAGTTTGAGGTCATTTTGTGGGATGGAAGATGGCCGTTGCTCTGTTGTTGTTGATTTGTTTTTTTTGTTTTTCAACCTCAGGTGTCCCACCAAATGAGGGATTACAGAGTAGAGCCTGGAGGAGGGGCGCTTGGACAACTAGATTCTGGTTAAAAATTGGGGCCTAGGGACATGTCAAGCCCATTATTACATCTAATGGTCCAACCACTGAGAGGACGTACTAGAGGACAGGACTCACGCTGAGGGTCACAATGCGTGTTTATGCCCTCGTCGCACTCAAGAATGAGCGGGGCCTCAGGGTGAATGCTGGTTTCTCCTACACTGAACGTTGGAAAACATGCCAACCACAAGGTTTCTTGCCATGGGTAACGAAGAGTTCTGATTTCTGCATCACAGTCACCCCTGTGCAGTGATTGGAGATAAAGTCTAGGTTCTGAAGCCTGAAAACTGAGGTAGGGAAGAGATGATGACCTAAGGCCATGGAGGTTCAGATGTGCTCAGTGTGCGGTCAGCTTTCTGGGTGTTGGTCACGAGGTCCGGGCTCAGGTTGTCAGACAGTGCATTAGTGCCCAGGTTAGACTATATATTTTGGGTGCATTCGAGTGCCGTGTAGGTTCTTACCTGAAGAACTCTCCAGGATATGAAGAATGAGCGAGTCTGAGGCGCGTGCTCAGGCTTTTGAATCTGGATTTTGTATCAGCGATGGCCGTGGAATGTTGTGGAGGCCACATGGGCCATGGACGATTCTTGCTCTCTGTGGACTTGGCCAGATCCCAATTGTTTTTCATCAATCTGTGGGATGGGAAGACTCCTTTCACGTTTTGTTCCTCAGGTGTCCCACCAAAAGAGGAATTCCAAAGCAGAGCCCTGGGGAAGAGTGAAGGGACAACCCGAACGATGGTTAAAAATTGGGGCCAAGGGCATGGCAAGCCCAATATGCTGTCTCTCCATCCAGCCACTTAGAGGCCTTACATGAGTACTGGGCTCAGGCTGAGGGGTCACAATGTGTGTTTGTGACCAATGTGGCCCACAAGCATGGGCGGGGCCTCATGGGCCACACTGGTTTCAACTACACTGAATCTTGGACAACATGCCAACCACAAGGTTTCTTGCCATGGGGAAAGAGTTCTGATTTCTGCATCATTTTCAAACGCGGGCCGAGATTGGAGATAAGGTCTAGGTTCTGAAGCCTGAAAGCCGAGGTTGACAAGAGATGACGACCTAAGACCATGGCGGGTCCGATGTGCTCAGTGTGCGGCCAGCTGTCTGGGTCGGGCCAGGAGGTCTAGGCTCAGGCTGTGTCAGAATGGGAATTAGTGCCCAGGTCAGCCTATATATTTGGGGTACAGTCGAATGTCGTGCAGGTTGATCCTCATTGGGGGTTTCCGGGTATCCCGAGAGGTCAATGTTTTTCTTCTGGAGGGCAGGCAGAGTGCTGCATTGTAGTTCTGGATTGCCAAACTGGAAGGTTTGTGGGCCAGTAGTCTGAGGACGGAAGTCTGAGAACCCAAGCTAGGCCTAGGTTTGTGGGTGAGGATAAGGCAGGCACAATCTACAGTCCTGAATCTAGATCTCGTGCATCTGAATCAGGCGAGGATCAGACCATCGCTCAGGTTGGACATTCTGTCCCTGAGGGACCCTACTTGAGGCGGGGGGTTCTCGAGGCCATGGGGGTTTTCCGACGATGGGAGTTGTGAGAAGGTCCCAATTGCAAAGATTCTTCTGCAGGACAATTGAGACCTGGTGGTTGGCTCCAGGAAAACGTTTCCATGCAGTGTTCTAAGGATGGATGGCTGGGTACCCCACCTCGCATTCCAATTGTCTCCAAGCAACAAGACAGGTCAGATCTGCTGGATCTGGGGGAGCAACGGAGGAGGCTGAGTTGAAATGGACTCTACCGTGGATGTGTCCTAATATGATTTTGTGTCTATGGAGACCTTGGAATGAAGCGGTGGCACTGGGGCCCTGAAGGTTTCTCCTAAATAGAGGCTTTCACACAGCTCCATCGTGCAAGTTTCCCATGTGTAGATGAGATTTGTTCTGATGGTGAGTCAAGAAACATCCATATGCTGTTATTGAAATCCCGGCCTCTGAGGAGAGATGCCTCGAAACCAAAGCAATGGATCCGATAGGTGCCTAGGGGCCTGTTCGTTCCTTATTACATCTAGGGATATCAGTCTAAGGGTCTGAGTGCAGGTAGGTGCTCAGATGGGCCCAGATTGCCCCTGTTTGTCCAGGGAAGCCACCACTATTGGGATGGCATCAGGAATTTTGGCGGTTTATCCTCTAAGTAGGGTTGTGGCCATTGGAATGGGCACATACAATTCCCTTGGAAAGGGCAAGCACAGTCTTCAGGTTTGGCCTCAGGGGCCTGAGCCTGTAGGGTGTGTAGGCCAGAGCTGTTGGGACAGTTGTCTGACAACACAAACTCGGCTTATGTTTCGGGTCATAGGTATGGCAGGAGTGATCTACAGACCATGAGGAGAACACTTTTGGATATGAAAAATGGGCGAGTGTGAGGCTCTTGCTCACGTTTTTGTCTCTAGATATTGAGTCACTCATGATCGTGAAATTTCCGGGTGACTTCATAGGAAATGGACGAGTCTTACTCTCTGGGGTTTGGCCCCATCCAAGGAGTTTGGGGTCACTCTGTGGGATGGAAGAAGTCCGTTTTTTTTGTTGTTGTTGTTGATTTGATTTGTTTTGTTTTTCAACCTCAGGTGTTCTACCAAATGAGGGATACCAGAGTACAGCTCTGGGGAGTTGTGACTGGACAACCCGAAATCTGGTTAAAAATTAGAGCCTAGGGACATGTCAAGCCCATTATGAAATCTAATGGTCCAGCCACTGAGAGGACGTACTAGAGGACAGGACTCACACTGAGGGTCACAATGCGTGTTTATGCCCTCGTTGCACTAAAGAATGGGCGTGACCTCAGGGTGAATGCTGGTTTGTCCTACACTGAACGTAGGACAACATGGCAACCACAAGGTTTCTTGCCTTGGGTAAGCAGGAGTTCTGATTTCTGCATCACAGTCACCCCTGGGCAGTGATTGGAGATAGGGTCTAGGTTCTGAAGCCTGAAAGCTGAGGTAGGGCAGAGATGATGACCTAAGGCCATGGCGGGTCTGATGTGCTCAGTGTGCGGTCAGCTGTCTGGGTGTTGCTCAGGTGGTCCTGGCTCAGGTTGTGTCAGACAGTGCATTACTGCCCAGGTTAGACTATATAATTTTGGTACATTCGAGTGCGGTGTAGGATTATTCTCATTTAATGTGCCCGGGAAGCTCATTAGGCAATATATTTTTTCTAGAGGGCAGGCAGAGTGCTGCAATGATGGTCCGGAATTGCCAAACTTGTAGGCTTCGGGGCCAGGAGTGTGAGGATGGAAGTCTGAGAACACAAGCTAGACTTGTGTTTCAGGGCGAGGGCATGGCATGTACCCCCTGAAGATCTGAAGCAATAGGTCATGCTTCTGAACTCAGAGCGAGGATCAGACGTTGGCTCAGCTTGGATTTTCTGTTCATGACAGCCCCTTCATGAAGGGAGCGGATTCTCGAGCGTGGAGGTTTTCGCACGTTGGGAGTGGTGGGATGCCCCCTCCAAGGATTCCTTCTGCGTGAAAATTGAGACCTGTTGGACAGCTCCAGGACATCCCATATGGATGAGTCCAGACCAACGTTCGAGGATGGATGCCTGGGAAGCCCGCCTCGCATTACAATTGTCTCCTAGGGACAAGGCAGTTTAGATCTGATGGCTCTGTGGGAGCAATCGGGGTGGCTGAGTTGAAATGAACTTTCCTGAGGATGGGTCTAATGTGTGTTTGTGTCCATGAGGGCCTTGGAATGGGTCGGTGGCACCGGTACCCTGAAGTATTCTCCTAAGCTTTTGACATAGCTCCCATGCACAAGTTTCCTTGTGGAGACGAGTTTGGTTCTGATGGGTGCCTCAGGAAAACCCCAATGCTGGTATTGGAAACCAGGGTTTTGAGGAGCCATGCCTGTAAACCAAAGCTATGAATCCGATTTTGGCCTAGGGTCCTGTCTGGTTCAATCTTCTTCTCTGGGGACATCCATCAAGGGAATGAGCGGAGGTAGATGCTCAGCTGGTGTCAGACTGAACTTTTTAGTCCCGGGCGACCTATACTATTGGGATGGCCTCAGGGACTTTGGAGGGTTCTCCTATTTTGTACGATTTTGGACAATGGAATGGACAGAATTCCCATGGATTGGGTAGGCACAGACCTATTGTGTGGCTCCAGGGTCCCCAGCCTGGATGGTGTGTGGCCCAGGACTTTGAGGACAGAAGTCTGAAAACACAAACTCAGCTTATGTTTGGGGACGTAGGTATGGCAGGCCCGATCTACAAACCATGAGAAGACATCATCAGGATATGAAGAAAGTGCGAGTCTGAGGCGCTTGCTCACTTTTGTCTCTGGATTTTGTTTCAGCGATGGCCGTGGAATGTCGAGGAGGCCTCATGGGCCATGGACGAATCTTGCACTCTGTGGATTTGGCGCGATCCCAATTGTTTTTCGTCAATCTGTTGGATGGAGGATTCCTTTCAGGGTTGTTACATCAGGTGTCCCATCAAAAGAGGAGTTCCAAAGCAGAGCGCTGGGGAAGGGTGAAGGGACAACCCGAACTATGGTTAAAAATTGGGGCCTAGGTGCATGGCAAGCCCAATATGCTGTCTCTTCATCCAGCCACTGAAGGCCTTACCTGAGGACGGGGCTCATGCTGAAGGTCACAATGTGTGTTTGTGACCAATGTGGCCCCAAAGCATGGGCGGGGCCTCATGGGCCACACTGGTTTCAAGTACACTGAACCTTGGACAACATGCCAACAACAAGGTTTCTTGCCATGGGGAAAGAGTTCTTATTTCTGCAAAATTATCAAACCCGGGCCGTTATTGGAGATAAGGTCTTGAGTGCGACGAGGGCATAAACACGCATTGTGACCCTCAGCGTGAGTCCTGTCCTCTAGTACGTCCTCTCAGTGGCTTGACCATTAGATGTCATAATGGGCTTGACATATCCCTCGGCCCCAATTTTTAAACAGATTTCTGGTTTCCCAGTCGCCACTCCCCATAGCTCTATTCTGGAATCACTCATTTGAGGGACACTTGAGATTGAAAAACAAAACAAAACAAATCAATAACAACAGAACAACGGACTTCTTCCATTCCACAGAATGACCCCAAACTCTTTGGACGGGGCCAAACTCTCAGAGAGTAAGACTCGTCCATTTCCCATGAAGTCACCCGGAAATTTCACGACCATGAGTGACACGATATCCAGAGACAAAAACTTGAGCAAGAGCCTCACCCTCGCCCTTTTTTCATATCCCAAAGAGTTCTTCTCATGGTCTATAGATCAGTCCTGCCATACCTATGACCCGAAACATAAGACGAGTTTGTGTTTTCAGACAACTGTCCAAACAGCCCTGGCCTACACAGCCTACAGGCTTAGGCCCCTGGAGCCAAGCTGAGGACTGTACTTGCCCTCTCCAAGGGAATTCTGTGTGCCCATTCCAATGGCCACAATGCTACTAATAGGATAAACCTCCAAAGTCCCTGAGGCCATCCCAATAGTTTTGGATTCCCAGGACAAACAGGAGCAATCTGAGCCCATCTGAGATCCTACCTGCACTCAGACTTGTAGACTGATATCCCCAGAGGTAAAAAGGAACGAACAGGCCCCTACGCCCTAATCGGATCCATTGCTTTGGTTTCCAGGCATCACTCCTCAGAGGCCTGGATTTCAGTACCAGCATATGGCTGTTTCTTGACTCATCCATCAGAACAAATCTCATCTACACATGGGAACCTTGCACGATGGAGCTATGTGAAAGCCTCTCTTTAGGAGAACCCTTCAGGGCCCCAGTTCCACCGCTTCATTCCAAGGTCTCCAAGGACACAAAATCAAATTAGGACACATCCACGGGAGAGTCCATTTCAATTCAGCCTCCTCGATTGCTCCCCCAGGACAGCAGATCTAACCTGTCTTGTTGCTTGCAGACAATTGGAATGCGAGGTGGGCTACCCAGCCATCCATCCTTAGAACCCTGCTCAGAATTGTTGTCCTGGAGCCAACCAACAGGTCTCAATTGTCCTGCAGAAGAATCTTTGCAGTTGGGAGCTTCTCACAACTCCCAACGTGGGAAAACCTCCATGGCCTTGTGATCCACGCCCCCCTTCAAGAAGGGGCCATCAGGGACAGAATGTCCAACCTGAGCGATCATCTGATCCTTGCCCTGACTTCAGAAGCACGAGATCTCGATTCAGGTCTGTAGATTGTTCCTACCATATCCTCACCGAGAAACCGAGGCATAGCTTGGCTTCTCAGACTTCCTGCCTCAGACTCCTGGCCCACAAGCCCTCCAGTTTGGCAATCCAGAACTACAATTCAGCACTCTGCCCTCCCTCCAGAAGAAAAACATTGCCCTCTGGGGCTACCCAGAAACCCCAAATGAGGAGCAACCTGCAAGCTATTCGGCTGTACCCCAAATATATAGGCTGTCCTGGGCACTAAAGCCCTTTCTGACACAGCCTGAGCCTGGACCTCCAGGCCCCACCCGGACAGCTGGCCGCACACTGAGCACATCGGACTTAGGTCGTCATCTCTTCTCAACCTCGGTTTTCAGGCTTCAGAACCTAGACCTTATCTCCAATCACGGCACGGGTTTGAAAATGATGCAGAAATCAGAACTCTTTCCCCATGGCAAGAAACCTTGTGGTTTGCATGTTGTCCAAGGTTCAGTGTACTTGAAACCAGTGTGCCCCATGAGGCCCCTCCCATGCTTGCTGGCCACATTGGTCACAAACACACATTGTGACCCTCAGACTGAGCCCAGTCCCCAGGTAAGGCCTCTCAGTGGCTGGATGGAGAGACAGCATATTGGGCTTGCCATGCCCCTAGGCCCCAATTTTTAACCATAGTTCGGGCTGTCCCTTCACTCTTCCCCAGGGCTCTGCTTTGGAATTCCTCTTTTGGTGGGACACCTGAGGTAACAAACCTGAAAGGAGTCCTCCCATCCCACAGATTGACGAAAAACAATTGGGATCGGGCCAAGTCCACAGAGAGCAAGATTCGTCCATGGCCCATGAGCCCTCTGCAACATTCCACGTCCATCGCTGATACAAAATCCAGAGACAAAAGCCTGAGCACGCGCCTCAGACTCGCTCATTCTTCATATCCTGAAGACTTCTTCAGATAAGAACCAACACGGCACTCGAATGCACCCAAAATATATAGTCTAACCTGGGCACTAATGCACTGCCTGACAACCTGAGCCAGGACCTCGTGACCAACACCCAGACAGCTGAACGCACACTGAGCACATCACACCCGACATGGCCTTAGGTCATCATCTCTTCCCTACCTCTGTTTTCAGGCTTCAGAACCTAGACCTTATCTCCAATCACTGCCCATGGGTGACTGTGATGCAGAAATCAGAACTCTTCCTTACCCATGGCAAGAATCCTTGTGGTTGGCATGTTGTCCAACGTTCAGTGTAGGAGAAACCAGCATTCAGCCTGAGGCCCCGCCCATTCTTGAGTGCGACAAGGGCATAAACACGCATTGTGACCCTCAGATTGAGTCCTGTCCTCTAGTACGTCCTCTCAGTGGCTGGACCATTAGATGCCATAATGGGCTTGACGTGTCCCTAGGCCCCAATTTTTAACCAGATTTCTGGTTGTCCAGTCGCTCCTCCCCTGGGCTCTACACTGGAATCCCTCATTTGGTGGGACACCTGAGGTTGAAAAATAAAATAAAACAAATCAACAATAGACCAAGGACTTCTTCCATCCCACAGAATGACCCCAAACTCTTTGGACGGGTCCAAACCCCCAGAGAATAAGACTCTTCCATTTCCCATGAAGTCACCCAGAAAATTCACGACCATGAGTGACACGATATCCAGAGACAAAAACTTGAGCAAGAGCCTCACACTCGCCCTTTTTTCATATCCCGAAGAGTTCTCCTCATGGTCTGTAGATCACTCCTGCCATACCTATGACCCGAAACATAAGCCCAGTTTGTGTTTTCAGACAAGTATCCAAACAGCCTCGGCCTACACACCCTACAGGCTCAGGCCCCTGGAGCCAAACCTGAAGACTGTGCTTGCCCTCTACAAGGGAATTGTTTGTGCCCACTCCAATGGCCACAACCCTACTAATACGAAAAACCTCCAAATCCCTGAAGCCATCCCAATATTTGTATCTTCTCAGGACAAACAGGGGCAATCTGGGCCCATCTGAGCACCTACCTGCTCTCAGACCAGAAGACTGATGTCCCCAGAGGTAAAAAGGAATGAACAGGCCCCTAGGCACCTATCGGATCCATTGCTTTGGTTTCCAGGCATCTCTCCTCAGAGGCCTGGATTTCAATAACAGCATATGGCTGTTTCTTGACTCACCCATCAGAACAAATCTCATCTACACATGGGAAACTTGCACGATGGAGCTGTGTGAAAGCCTCTCTTTAGGAGAACCCTTCAGGGCCCCAGTGCCACCGCTTCATTCCACGGTCTCCAGAGACACAAAATCATATTAGGACACATCCACGGGAGAGTCCATCTGAACTCATCCTCCTCGGTTGCTCCCCCAGATCAAGCAGATCTAACCTGTCTTGTTGCTTGGAGACAATGGGAATGCGAGGTGTGCTACCCAGCCATCCATCCTTAGAACCCTGCTCGGAATCATTGTCCTGGAGCCAACCAACAGGTCTCATTTGTCCTGCAGAAGAATCTTTGCAGTTGGGAGCTTCTCACAACTCCCATCGTGGGAAAATCCCCAAGGCCTCGTGATCCACCCCCGCCTTCAAGAAGGGGCCATCAGGGACTGAATGTCCAACCTGAGTGATCGTCTGATCCTCGCCCTGACTTCAGATGCATGAGATCTCGATTCAGGTCTGTAGATTGTGCCTGCCATATCCTCACCCAGAAACCTAGGTCTAGCTTGGCTTCTCAGACTTCCGTCCTCAGACTACTGGCCCACAAGCCCTCCAGTTTGGCAATCCAGAACTACAATGCAGCACTCTGCCTGCCCTCCAGAAGAAGAACATTGCCCTCAGGGGCTACCCAGAAACCCCCAATGAGGATCAACCTGCACGGCATTCGGCTGTACCCCAAATATATAGGCTGACCTGGGCACTAAAGCCCTTTATGGCACACCCTGAGCCTGGACCTCCAGGCCCCACCCAGACAGCTGGCCGCACACTGAGCACATCGGACCCGTCATGGCCTTAGTTCGTCATCTCTTCTCAACCTCTGTTTTCAGGCCTACACACCCTACAGGCTCTGGCCCCTGGAGCCCAACATGAAGACTGGGCTTGCCCTCTCCAAGGGAATTGTATGTGCCCATTCCAATGGCCACAACCCTACTAATAGGATAAACCTCCAAAGTCAGGGAGGCCATCCCAATATTTGTGGCTTCCCAGGACAAACAGGGGCAATCTGGGCGCATCTGAGCACCTACCGCCTCAGACCCATAGACTGATGTCCCCAGAGTTAAAAAGGAACAAACAGGCCCATAGGCACCTATCGGATCTATTGTTTGTTTTCCAGGCATCTCTCCTTAGAGATCCTTAGAACCCTTAGAACCCTGCTCTTGCGTCGTTCCTTATGGGACATCCTTGAGCCGACCAACAGGTGTCGACTGTCCCACTGGAGTCCTTGTTCATGGACCACCTCACAACTCATATCATGGAAAGCTTCCAAGGTCACATGATGCCCCCAATCTTCATGAAGTCGGATCATGGAAAGAAACTCCAACCTGACCCAACGGCTGATCTTCACCTTGACTTCAGATGCACGAGATCTTGATTAAGCTCTTCAGAGTGCACATGCTGTGCCCTCACCCCAAAACCTAAGCATAGCTAGTCTTCTCATACTTCCGTCCTCACTCTCCTGGACCACATGCCCTCCATTTTGGGATTTCCGATGACACAGTGCTGCACTCTGCCTGCTCTCTAGAAGAAAAACGTTGCCCTATGGGTCTACCCAGAAACCTCAAATGAGGATAAACCTGCATGCCACTCAACTGTACACCAATTATATAGTCTAGCCTGTGCACTAATGCCCTGTCTGACACAACCTGAGGCCTGAATTCCCAACCGACACCCAGACAGCTTGCCGTACACTGAGAACATCTGAACCGCCATGGCCTTAGGTTGCCATCTCTTTCCAACCTGGTTTTCAGGCGACAGAAACCTAGACCTTATCTCTACTCATTTCCCATGGGTGAACGTGATGCAGAAATCATAACTCCTCCTTCCCTCTCGCCAGAATCTTGTGGTTGGCATCTTATCCAAAGTTCAGTGTAGGACCCCTGTAGGGCCTACAGGAGTAGTAGTAGGGCCCCTGAGGGTAGTGTAGGGTCCCTGAGGCCCTACCTATGCTTAAGAGCTGCGGTGGGCACAAACACGCATTGGGACCCTCAGTTTGAACCCTGTCCTCAAGTAAAGCCTCTCAGTGGCTGGACCATGAGCCCACATATGGGGCCTGCCATGCACCAAGTCACCCAATCTTAACCAGAGGTAGAGACATCTAGTCACCCCTACTCAGGGCTCTGCTCTGGAATCCCTCTTTGGAGAGACATTTGAGGTAAGTAAACACAGAAAGGATTCCTCTTACCCACAGAATGACCGCAGTTATTTGGGATCAGGCCATCCCCAGAGAGAAAGATTCCTCCATGGCCCATGAGGCCAGCCCGACATTCCACGGCCACTATTGACACAAAATCCAGAGACATAAGCCTCTCCCTTAGGTCAGAGCCCAAAAAATTCTCCTCATAGTCTGTAGATTGGGCCTGCCATACCTACGTCCCCAAACCGTGTTTTCAGAGTTCTATCCTGACATCCCTGTCGCACACACCCTCCAGGCTGAGGCCCCTGGAGCCACACCTCAGGACTGTGCCTGCCCTCTCCAAGGAAATTCTTCCCACTCCATTGGCCACAACCCTACAGATTAGGAGAAACCTCCAAAGTCCCAGAGGCCATTCCAATAGTGTAGGCCCCCAGTACAAAGAGGGGTGATCTGTCACAAGCTGAGCAACGACCTCAACTCACACGTAGACAGATATCCCAAGAGAAATGTATTAAACTGGACAGGCCCCTAGAACGTAATTGGTTCCATTGCTTTTGTTTCTAAGCATCTCTCCTCAGAGGCCTGTTTTCCAATACCAGCATATGGGGGATTCCAGAGATACCAATCAGAACAAATCTTGTCTCCACATGGGAAACTTATCCTTTGGAGCTCTGTAAAAACCTCCAGTTAGGAGAAACCTTCAGGTAACCGGAGCCACCGCCCTATTCCAAGGTCTTCATGGACACAAACCCGCATTATGACCATTCGGCTGGAGAGTTCATTTCAACACAGCCCCATTGATTACTCCTCCAGAGCCAGAATATCAAACCTGCCTTGTCGCTAGGAGACAACTTGAATGCAAAGCAGACTCTCTAGGCATCCATCGTTGGAATCCTTCTCTGGCGCCGTTCCATATGGGATGTCCTGGGAGCCTTCCAACAGGTCTTGACTGTCCTGCAGAAGGAATCCTTGCAGATTGGAGCATCTCACAACTCCTATCGTGGGAAAACCTACATGGCCTCATGAGGTGCTCCCCTTTATAAAGGGGCCATCATGGAGAGAAACTCCAACCTGAGCCAACTTCTGATCCATTGCTTTGGTTTCTATGTATCTCTCCTCAGAGGCTTGGTTTCCAATATCAGAATATGGGGGTTTCCTAAGGAAACAATCAGAACAGATCTCATCTCCACATAAGAAACTTGCTCTTTGGAGCTGTGACAATACCTCAGGTTAGGAGGATCCATCAGGGAGCTGGCACCATGGCCCAATTCCAAGGTCTCCAAGGACACAAACTTACATTATGATCCATCCTCAGGAGATTCCATTCCAAATCAGCCCCCTCGGCCGCTCACCCAGACCAAGCAGATCAAACCTGCCTTGTCACTAGGAGACAGTTGGAATGCGAGGTGGGCTGCCCAGGCATCCATCCTTAGAACCCTGCTCTGGAGAATTTCTTTATGGGACGTCTTGAATCCAACCAACCTGTCTTGACTGTCTCGCAGAATGAATCCTTGTGGTTTGAAGCATCACACAATCCCACTGTGAGAAAACCTCCATGTCCTCATGATGCCCCACACCTTCATAAATGGGCCATCATGGACAGAAACTCCATCCTAAGCCAAAGTCTGATCCGCGCCCTGAATTCAGAAGCACGAGATCTCGATTCAGCACTTGAGAGTGTGCCTGCTGTGCCCTCGCCCCGAAACCTAAGCCTAACTTGTGTTCTCAGACTTCCGTCTTCACAATCCTGGCCACACCCCTCCAGTTTGGCAATTCTGGAGACAAAATGCAGCACTCTGCCTGCCCTCCAGAAGAAAAATTTTGCCCTATAGGGCTAACCAGAAACGCCAAATGAGTAACAACCTGCATGCCACTCGACCATACCCCAATTATACAATCTAGCCTGTGCACTAAAGCCCTGTCTGACACAGCCTGAAGGCAGACCTCCAGTCCAACACCCAGACAGCTGGCCCTACACAGAGCATATCAAACCCACAATGGCTTTCGGCCATCATCTCTACCCAACCTCAGTTTTCACCTTCAGAACCTAGAGCTTATCTCCACTCACTGCTCAGGAGTGAACGTGATACAAGAATCAGAACTTCTCCTTCGCCATGGCAAGAAACCTTGTGGTTGGCATGTTGTCCAACGTTCATTGTAGGAGAAAGCAGCATGGACTATGAGGCCCCACCTATCCCTGAGGGCTACAATTTGCACAAACACACATTGGGACCCTCAGCGTGAGCCCTATCCTCATGTAAAGCCTCTTAGTGACTGGAACAACAGCCCACATATGGGGCTTGCCAAGCCCTTAGTCCCCCAATCTCAACCAGAGTTAGAGATGTCTAGTCACCCCTACTCAGGGCACTGCTCTGGAATCCCTCTTTCGTGGGACACCTGAGGTAAAAAAAAAAAAAAATACAGAAAGGACTCTTCCCATTCACAGAATGATCCCAACCACTTGGGATCAGGCCAATCACCAGAGAAAGACTTGTCCATGGCCCTTGAGGACACCCCGACATTCCACGGCCACCGTTGGCACAAAATCCAGAGACAAAATCCTGAGCAAACGCCACAAACTCGCCCTTTGTTCATAGCCCGGAAAATTCCCACGGTCTGTATATCGAGCCTTCATACATACATCCCCAAACCTAAGCTGAGTTTGTGATTTCAGACTTCTGTCCCCACAGTCCTGGCCCACACACCATCCAAGCTGGGGCCCCTGGAGCCACACCTGAGGACTGTGGCTTCCTTCTCCAGGGGAATTCTGCCATTTCCATTGGCCACAACCCTATAGATTAGGAGAAACCTCCAAACTCCCCGAGGCCATCCCAATAGTGTTGGCTGCCCAGGACAAACAGGGATGATCTTTCACAAGTTAGGAACTACCTCCACTCAGACCCAGAGACAGATATCCCCATAGAATAAGATTGAACTGGACAGGCTCTTAGGCCCTAATCAGATCCATTGCTTTTGTTTCCAGGCATCTCTCTTCAGAGGCCTGGTTACTAATACCAGCATATGGGGGATTACTGAGGCACTCATAGAAAAATCTCGTCTCCACATAGGAAATGTACTCTTTGCAGCTCTATAAAAGCTCTGTTTCGGAGAATCTTTCAGGGCCCCGGATCAAGCGCCCCATTCCAAGGTCTCCATGGACTTAAACCCACATTATGATCTATCCTCGGTAGAGTCCATGTCAACTCATCCCCCTTGGTTTCTCCCCCAGGGCCTGCAGATCAAACCTGCCTTGTTGCTAGGAGACCACTAGAATGGGAGGCGGGCTGCCCAGGCATCCATCCTTAGAACCCTACTCTGGAGTCGTTCCATATGGGACATCCTAGAGCCATCCAACAGGTCTCAAGTGTCCCACAGAAGGAATCTTTGCAGTCTGGTGCATCTCACAACTCCCATTGTGGGAAAATCTTCATGGCCTCTTGAGACGCTCCACTTTATAAAGGGGCCATCATGGACAGAAACTCCAACCTGAGCAAACGTCTGATATTCGCCCTGGCTTCAGGTGCATGAGATCTTGATTCAGGTCTGCAGAGTGTGCTTTCTGGGCCCTCACTCCAAAAACTAAGCCTAGCTTGTGTTCTCAGACTACCGTCCTCACACCCCTGGCTCAAAAGCCCTACAATTTGGCAATACTGGGGCCACAATGCAGCACTCTGCCTGCCCTCCAGAAGAAAAACGTTGCCTTATGGATCTACCTAGAAACCCGAATGAGGATCAACTGAACGCCACTCGACTGCACCCCAAATATACAGTCTACCCTGTCTAATGCCCTGTTTGACACAGCATGAGCCCACACCTCCAGACCTACGCTCAACAGCTAGCCACACACTGAGCTCATTGTACCCATCAGGTCCTTAGGTCTTCATCTCTTCCCAACCTCGGTTTTCGGGTTTCAGAACCTAGACCTAAACTCCAATCACTGTCCAGGGGTGAACGTGATGCAGAAATCACAACTCTTCCTTTGCCATGGCCGGAAACCTTGTGTTTGTCATATTCTCCAACGTTCAGTGTAGGAGAATCCAGCGTGGCCCATGAGGCCCTTCCCATGCTTGAGGGCCTTGTTCGGCACAAATAGGCATTGTGACCCTCAGCATGAGCCCTGTCCTCAAGGAAGACCTCTCAGTGTCTGAATCAAGAGCCCACATATTGGACTTGCCATGCCCCTAGGCCCCCAAACTTAAACAGAGGTGGGGTTATCCAGTTGTCCCTCCCAAGGACTCTGCTCTGGATTCCCTCTTTTATTGGCACACATGAGGTACATAAAATAAAATAAAAAAACAGAAATGACACCTCCCATCCCACAGAATGTACCCAAACTCTTGGGATTGGGTCAAATCCTCAGAGAAGGAAAGCCGTCCACACCCATGAGGCCACGCCAGCATTCGACCCACATTGTTGACACAAATCCAGAGACAAAACCTGAGCAAGCACCTCAAACTCACCATTTTTCATATTCCGAAGTGTTATCACGGTCTATAGATTGGGCGTGCCATACCTATGTCTCCAATCCTAAGCGGAATTTGTGTTTTCAGACTTCTGTCCCCACAGGCCTGGATCACACACCCTCGAGGCTGGGCCCCTAGAGCCAAACCCAGAACTGTGCCTGCCCTCTCCAGGGGATTTGTGCCCATTCCATTGGCCACAACCCTATAGATTAGGAGAAACTCCAAAATCCCGAGACCATTCCCAATATTATAGGCTGCCCAGGACAAACAGGGGCGATCTGACACAAGCCGAGCCACTACCTCCCCTCAGATCCATAGACACGTATCCCCAGGAAAGAGATTGAACCGGACAGGCACCTAGCCCTAATCATATCCATTGCTTTTGTTTCCAGGCATCTCTCCTCAGAGGCCTGGTTTCCAATACCAGCATATGGGAGATTCCTTAGGCACTCATCAAAACAATTCTCTTCTCTACATAGGAAACGTACTCTTTAGAGCTCCATCAAAACCTCCGGTTATGAACATCCCTCAAGGCCCCGGATTAAGCACCCCATTCCAAGGTCTCCATGGACACAAATGCACATTATGACCCATCCTCAACTCACCCATTTCAACACACCCGCCTCGGTTACTCCCCTAGATCCAGCAGATCGAACTTGCCTTGGCGCTATGAGACACCTGGAATGAGAGGCAGGCTGCCCAGGCATCCATCTTTAGAACCCTGCTCTGGATAACTTCCTTATGGGATGTCCTGGAGCAATCCAGCAGGTCTCGACTGTCCCACGGAAGGAATCATTGCGGTTTGGAGCATCTCACAATTCCCATCGTGGGAAAACCTCCATGGCCTCGTGACACCCTCCCCTTCATGGAGGGGCCGTCATGGACAGAAACTCCAACCTGAGCCAACGTCTGATCCTAGCTCTGTCTTCAGGTACACGGGATCTCGAATCATCTCTGCAGAGGGTTCCTGTCGTCCCCTCACCCCGAAATCTAAGTCTGGCTTGTGTTCTCAGAATTTTTTCCTCACACTCCTGGCCCACAAGCCTTCCAGTTTGGGAATTCTGGAGCCACTATGTGGCACTGTGTCTTCCTTCCAGAAGAAAAACATTGCCCTCTGGGGCTACCCAGTAACCACAAATGAGTACCAACCTGCACGAAACTCGACTGCACCCCAATGATACAGTCTATCCTGGGCACTAATTCCCTGTCTGCCACAGACTGAGCCTGCAACTCCCAACCCACACTCAACAGCTGGCCGAACACTGAGCACATCAGTCACACCATGGCCTTAGGTCTTCATCTCTTCCCAACCTCAGTTTTCAGGCTTCAGAACCTAGACCTTAAATCCAATCACAGTCCAGGAGTGAAAGTGTTGCAGAAATTAGAACTCCTTCTTCCCCATGGCCAGAAAACTTGTGGTTGCCATATTGTGCAACGTTCAGTGCAGGAGAAACCAGCATGGTACATTCGGCCATACCCTGAATTGAGGGGCTGATTGGGCACAAAAACACATTGTGAAAATCAATGTGACCCCTTTGCTCAAGGAAGGCCTCTCAGTGTCTGGACCAAGAGCCCACATATGGGGCTTGCCATGTTCTTAGGTCCCAATGTTAACCAGAGTTCTGGTTGTCCAGTCGCCCCTCCCCAGGACTCTGCTGTGGAATCCCTCTTTTGGTGGTCCACCTGAGGTAAAAAAAAAAAAAAAAACAAAAACAGAAAGGCCTCCTCCCTTCCCACTGAATGACCCCAAACTCTTGGGATTGGGTCAAATCCCCAGAAAGGGAGCCTCATCGATGGCCCATGAGGACACCCGGACATTCCAAGGCAATCGGTGACACATATCCAGAAAAAAATAAGCATGAGCAAGCACCTCACTTTCGCCCTTTGTTCATATCCCGAAGAGTTCTCCTCACGGTCTATATATCGGGCCGGCCATACCTACAGAACCAAACCTAAGTGGAGTTTGTGTTTTCAGACCTTTGTCCAAATAGCCCAGGACCACACACGCTCCACACTTGGGTCCCTGGAGCCACACCTCAGGACTGTGCTTCCCTTTCAAGAGAATTCTTCCCATTCCATTGGCCACAACCTTGCAAATTAGGAAAAACCTCCAAAGTTACCGAGGCCATCCCAATAGTGTAGGCCGCCAGGACAAACAGGTGTGATCTCAAACCAGCTGAGCAACTACCTCCACTCAGACAAAAGATGTCCCCAGAGAAGAATATTGAACCGGACAGGCCCCTAGGCCCTAATCAGATCCATTGCTTTGGTTTCCAGGCATCTCTCCTCAGAGGCCTCATTTCCAATACCAGCAAATGGTGGTTTCCTGAGGCACCCATAAGAACAAATCTTGTCTCCCCATGGAAAACTTGCTCATTGGAGCTTTGTTATAACCTCTGGTTAGGAGAATCCTTCAGGGCCCTGGTGCCACTGCCCCATACCAAGGTCTCAATGGACTCAAACCAACATTAATACCATCCTCAGGAGAGTCCATGTCAACTCATTTAAGACCATCCTCAGGAAAGTCCATTCCAACTCAGCCCCCTCTGATGCTACCCCAAGCCAGCAGATCAAACGTTTCTTGTTGCTAGGAGACAATTGGAATTGAGGCTGTCTGCCCAGGCATCCATACTTAGAATCCTGTTCTGGAAAAATACCTTATGAGACGTCCTGGAGCCATCCAACAAATCTTAATTGTCCCATTAAGGAATCCTTGCGGTTTGGAGCATCTCACAACTCTAATAGTGGGAAATGCCCATGGCCTCATAATGCCCCCCCCCTTCATGAAGGGGTCAACATGGACAGAAACTCCAACCTGAGCCAAAGTCTGATCCTCGACCTGACTTCAGACTCAAGAGATCTCAATTCAGCTCTGCAGAGTGTGCCTGCCATGTCCATTCCCCGAAACCTAAGCCAAGCTTGTGTTCTCAGACTTCCGTCCTCACTCTCCTGGCCCACAAGCCCTCCAGTTTGGGAATTCCGAAGCCACAATGCAGCACTCCGCCTGCTCTCCAGAAGAAAAATTTTGCCCTATGCTGCTAATAAGAAACCCCAAATGATTATCTAATGCATGCCACTCGACTGTAAAGCAATTATACAGCCTACCCTGAATACGAATGCCCTGTCTGGCACAGCCTGAGACAAGACATCCCAAACGACACCTAGACAGCTGGCTCCAACCTGGACACAAGGGACCCGCTATGGCTGTAGTTCGTCATCTCTTCCCAACCTCGGTTTTCAGGCTTCAGAACCTAGACCTTATTTCCAATCACTGCCCAGGGGTGAACGTGATGCAGAAATTAGAATTCCTCCTTCCCCTGGCCAGAAACCTTGTGGTTGGCATGTTGTCCAACGTTCAATGTGGGAAAACCTGCATTGTCGGAAAGGCCACGCCAGTGCTTGAGGGCCACCTAGGGCACAGACATGCATTGTGACCTGTAGCGTGAGTCCCATATTAAAGTAACGCCTCTCAGTGGCTGGACCAAGATCCTGCCTATGGGGCTAGTCATATCAATAGGCCCCCAGGCTTAACCAGAGAGTGAGTATTCCAGTTGTCAGTACCCACTGCTATGCTCCAGAATCCCTCTACTGGGGGGACACATGAAGCAGAAAACAGGACTCTTCCCTTCCCACACAATGACCCCAAACTCTTGGGGGCTGGACAAACTACCAGAGAGGGAGACTTCTACGACCCATGAGGCAACTCCTACATTAAACGGCCATTGTGGACACAATATCCAGAGACAAAAGAGTGAGCGACTGCCTCCCTCTCACCCTTCTTTCATATCCAGAGGAGCTCCCCTCACGGACTGTATATCAGGCCTGCCATAACCTCGGCCCCAAACCTGAGCTGAGTTTGGGTTTTTGGATGTCTGTCTGCACAGCCGTGGCCCACACCGCCTCCAGGCTGGGGTCTCTGGAGCCACACCACAGAACTGTGCCTGCTCTCTCCTAAGAAACTGCCCGTTCCATTGGCCACAACTCTACAAAATAGTAGAAACCTCAAGGTCCCCAAGGACATCTCACTACCGCAAGCCGCACTGAACAAACAGGGGCATTATGACACCAGCTGAGCAACTACTACTTCCATGCAGACACACAGACTGATATTCGCAGAGACAGAATATTGAACCAGACAGGCCCCTAGGCCCTAATATGAACTCTTGCTTTGGTGTCCAGGTATCACTCCTCAGATGCCTGGGTTCGAAGACCAGCATATGGGGCTATCCTGAGGCACCAGACAGAACACCTCTCATCTCTGCATGGAAAGCTTCCTTGTTGGAGTTGTGTCAAACCCTTCAGGTTGGAGAATCCTGCAGAGTCCCTTAGCTACTGCCACATTCCAAGGTCTCCATGGCCACCAACCGACATTATGACTCATCCGCAGGAAAGTACATTTAAACTCAGACTTCTGGGTAGCTCACCCAAGAGCCCGCAGATTGAGCGTGCCTTGTCTCGACCAGGCAATGGGAAGGTGAGTTGGCGTTTCTCGGCATCCATGCTTAGGCCCCTGCTCTCGAGTATTTCTGTATGGGGCATCCTGGAACCATCCAATAGTACTCGACTGTCCTGAAGAAGGAAACTTTGAAGTTTGGAGCAGCTCAGAACTCCCAGCGTAGGGAAACCTCCCTGGCCTCATGATGCCCCCACCCCCTTCAGGAAGGGGCCGTCATGGACACAAACTCCAGCTTGAGGCAACATCTGGTACTCGCCCTGACCTCAGATGCAGGAGATCTCGATTCAGCCTCTGCACAGTGGGCCCAAACCTCGTGCTGCCTTGTGTTTTCAGACTTCCTTCCTCACACTTCTGGCAAACATGTCCTCAAGACTTGGAATTCTGGAAACAAAATGCAGCCCTATGCTGGCCTTCCAGTAGAAAAACGTTGCTCTATGGGGATCTCCATAAACCCCAAATGAGGATCAACCTGCTCGGTTCTCGACCTCACCCCAATTGGATTGTTCGGGTTGTCCATTCATCCCTCCCCAGAGCTCTGCTTTGGAATCCCTCTTTTGGTGGGACACCTGAGGTAACAAAACTAAAAGGACTCCTCCCATCCTTCAGATTGACCCCAAACAATTGGAATTGGACCAAATTCACAGAGAGGTAGTCTCGTCCATGGCCCATGAGGCCTCCCCGAGATTCCACAGCCATCGTTGACAACAAATCCAGAGACAAAAGTCTGAGCAAGCGCCTCACACTCGCTCTTTTGTCGTATCCCAAAGAGTTCTCCTCACGATCTGTAGATCGGGCCTGCCATACCTACTTCCCAAACCTAAGCCGAGTTTGTGTTTTCAGACTTCTGTCCCCACATTCCTGGCCCACAGACCTTTCAGGCTGGGTACCCTGGAGCCACACATCAGGACTGTGCCTATCCATACCACGGGAATTCTGCCCATTCCATTGTCCACAACCGTACAAATTAGGAAATACCTCCAGAGTCCCCAAGGTCATCCCAATAATGTAGGCCTCCAGGACAAACAAGGGTCATCTGAAACCAGCTGAGCATCTACCTCTACTCAGCGTAGATGGATGTCCCCAGAGAAGAAGATTGAATCAGACAGGCCCCTAGGCCTGAATCAGATTCATTGCTTTCGGTTACAGGTATCTCTCCTCAGAGGCCTGGTTTCGAATATTAGCATATGGGGATTTCATGAGGCAGCAATCAGAACAAATCTCTTCTCCACATGGGAAAATTATCCTTTGAAGATGTCTCAAAACCTCCAGTTAGGGGAATCCTTCAGGGCCTGTGTGCCACTGCCCCATTACAAGGTCTCCATAGACACAAAAACACATTAGGACTCATCCACAGGAGAGTCCATTTCAACTGAGTATATTCGGTTGCTCCTTGAGATCCAGCAGATCTAACTTGTCTTGTTGCTGGGAGACAATTGGAATGTGAGGTGGCCTACCCCGCCATCCATCCTTAAAACCCTGCTCGGAATCGTTGGCCTGGAGCCAACCAACAGGTCTCAATAGTCCTGCAGAAGAATCTTTGCAGTTGGGAGCTTCTCAAAACTCGCATCGTGAGAGAACCCCCATGGCCACATGATCCCCCCCCTTCATAAAGGGGTCATCAGGGACATAAGGTCCTACCTGAGCGATCGTCTGATCCTCACCCTGACTTCAGATACACGAGATCTCGGTTCAGGTCTGTAGATTGTGCCTGCCATGTCCTCACCCAGAAACCTAAGCTTTGCTTGTGTCCTCAGACTTCTGTACACAGACTACTGGCTCACAAGCCCTCCAGTTTGGCAATCCAGAACTACAATGCAGCACTCTACCTGTCCTGCAGAAGAAATACATTGCCCTCTGGGGCTACCAAGAAACCCCAAATGAAGATCAACCTGCACGACACTTGGCTATACCCAAAATATATAGGATGACCTGGGCAATAATGCCCTTTCTGACACAGCCTGAGCCTGGACCTCATATGCCCACCCAGACAGCTGGCTACAAACTGAGAACTTCAGACCCCCCATGGCCTTAGGTCGTTATCCCTTCCCAACCTCAGTTTTCAGGCTTCAGAACCTAGACCTTATCTCCAATCACTGCCCAGGTTTGAAAATGATGCAGAAATCAGAACTCTTTCCCGAAGGCAGGAAAATTTGCGGTTGGCTTGTTGTCCAACGTTCAGTGCAGTGGAAACCAGTGTGTCCCTTGAGGCCCCGCCATTGCACGCGGTCAGATAGGTAGCAAACACACATTGTGACCCTCAGCCTTAGCCCAGTCCTCAGGTAAGGCCTCTCAGTGGCTGGATGAAGAGACAGCATATTGGGCTTGCCATGCGCCTAGGCCCCAATTTTTAACCATATTTCATGTTGTCTCTTCACTCTTCCCCAGGGCTCTGCTTTGGAATTCCTCTTTTGGTGGGACACCTGATGTAACATCCCTGAAAGGAGTACTCCATCCAACAGATTGACGAAAAACTATTGGGATCGGGCCAAATCCACAGAGAGCAAGATTCGTCCATGGCCCATGAGGCCTCCTCGACCTTCCACGGCCATCGCTGATACAAAATCCAGGGACAAAAGCCTAAGCAAGCGCCTCAGACTCGCCCTATCTTCATATCCTGAAGATGTCTTCTCATGGTTTGTAGATCGGGCCTGCCATACCTACGTCCCCAAACATAAGCTGAGTTTGTGTTTTCAGACTTCTGTCCTCAAAGTCCTGGGCCACACACCATCCAGGCTGGCGACCCTGGAGCCACACATTAGGACTGTGCCTACCCAATCCATGGGAATTCTGCCCATTCCATTGTCCAAAATCGTACAAATTAGGAGAACCCTCCAAAGTCCCTGAGGCCATCCCAATAGTATAGGTCGCCTGGGACAAAAAAGGGCAGTCTGACACCATCTGAGCATCTAACTCCACTCATACCCTAGAAGGATGTCCCCAGAGAAGAAAATTGAACCAGACAGGACCCTAGGCCAAAATCGGATCCATTGCTTTCGTTTACAGGCATGTCTCCTCAAAACCCTGGATGCCAATACAAGCATTGGGGTTTTCCTGAGGCAACCATCAGAACAAAACTCGTCTCCACAAGGAAACTTGTGCATGGGAGCTATGTCAAAAGCTGAGGAGAATACTTCAGGGTCCCGGTGCAAACGCCCCATTCCAAGGCCCTCATGGACACAAACACACATTAGACCCATCCTCAGGAAAGTCCATTTCAACTCAGCCACCCCGGTTGCTCCCGCAGAGCCATCAGATCTAAACTGTCTTGTCGCGAGGAGACAATTGGAATGCGAGGCGGGCTTCCCAGGCATCCATCCTCGAACGTTGGTCTGGACTCATCCATATGGGATGTCCTGGAGCTGTCCAACAGGTCTCAATTGTCCCGCAGAAGGAAACCGTGGAGGGGGCATCCCACCACTCCCAATGTGGGAATACCTCCACGGCCTCGAGATTAGGCTCCCTTTATGAAGGGGCCGTCATGAACAGAAAATCCAAGCTGAGCCAACGTCTGATCCTCGCTGTGACTTCAGATGCATGAGATATTGCTTCAGATCTTCGGGGAGTACATGCCATGCCCTCGCCATGAAACCCAAGCCTAGCTGTCCCTAGGCCCCAATTTTAACCAGATTTCTGGTTGTCAAATCGCCCCATCCCAGGGCTCTACTCTGGAATCCCTCATTTGGTGGGACCCCTGAGTTTGAAAAACAAAACAAAACAAAACAACACCAACAAAAAACGGACTTCTTCCGTCCCAAGAATGACCCCAAACTCTTTGGATTGGGCCAAATCCCCAGGGAGTAAGACTCGTCCATTTCCCATGAAGTCACCCGGAAATTTCATGACCATGAATGGCATGATATCCAGAGATAAATACTTGAGCAAGAGCCTCACACTCGCCTTTTTTTCATATCCCGAAGAGTCTCCTCATGGTCTGTAGATCAGTCCTGCCATACCTATGACCCGAAACATAAGCCGAGTTTGTTTTCGGACAACTGTCCAAACAGCCCTGGCCTACACAGCCTACAGGCTTAGGCCCCTGGAGCCAAGCTGAGGACTGTGCTTGCCCTCTCCAAGGGAAATCTGTGTGCCCATTCCAATGAACACAACGCTACTAATAGGATAAACCTCCATAGTCCCTGAGGCCATCCCAATTGTGGTGGCTTCTCAGGACAAACAGGAGCAATCTGAGACCATCTGAGAACCTACCTGCACTCAGACTTGTTTATTGATATCCCCAGAGGTTAAAAGGAATGAACAGGCCCCTAGGCCCTAATCGGATCCATTGCTTTGGTTTCCAGGCATCTCTCCTCAGAGGCCTGGATTTCAGTACCAGCATATTGCTGTTTCTTGACTCACCCACCAGAACAAATCTCATCTACACATGGGAAACATGCACGTGGGAGTGATGTCAAAGCCTCTGTTTAGGAGAACACTTCATGGCCCCAGTGCCACCACGTCATTCCAAGGTATCCATAGACACAAAAACACATTAGGACCCATCCACAGGCGAGTCTATTTCAACTCGGCGTATTCGGTTGCTCCGCGAGATCCAGCAGATCTAACTTGTCTTGTTGCTAGGAGACAATTGGAATGCGAGGTGGGCTACCCAGCCATCCATCCTTAGAAACCTGCTCGGAATCGTTAGACTGGAGCCAACCAACAGGTCTCAATTGTCTTGCAGAAGAATCTTTGAAGTTGGGAGCTTCTCACACCTCCCATTGTGAGAAAACACCGATGGCCTCGTGATCCCCCCCACCTTCATGAGGTGGCCCTCAGAGACATAAGGTCCAACCTGAGCGATCGTCTGATCCTCACCATGACTTCAGATGTACGTGATCTCGGTTCAGATCTGTAGATTGTGCCTGCCATGTCCTCACCCAGAAACCTAAGCCTAGCTTGTGTCCTCAAAATTCCATCCTCAGACTAATGGCCCACAAGCCCTCCAGTTTGGCAATCCAGAATTATAATGCAGCACTCTGCCTGCCCTCCAAAAGAAAAACATTGCCTTCTGGGGCTACCCAGAAACCCCAAATGAAGATCAACCTGCACGCCACTTGGCTGTACCAAAAATATATAGGCTGACTTGGGCAATAATGCCCTTTCTGACAGAGCCTGAGCCTGGACCTCCTGGCCCCACACATACAGCTGGCCGCTCAATGAGCACATCGGACCAGCCATTGCCTTAGGTCGTTATCTCTTCCCAGCCTCGGTTTTCAGGATTTAACCTAGGCCTTATCTCCAATCACTGTCCATGTTTGAAAATGATGCAGAAATCAGAACTCTTTCCCGATGGCAAGAAACCTTGTGGTAGGCTTGTTGTATAAGTTCAGTGTAGTGGATACCAGTGTGTCCAATGAGGCTCCGCCATTGCTCACGGGCCACATAGGTGGCAAACACACATTGTGACCCTCAGCCTGAGCCCAGTCCTCAGGTAAGGCCTCTCAGTGGCTGGATGGAGAGACAGCATATTGGGCTTGCCATTCCCCTAGGCCCCAATTTTTAACCATCGTACGGGTTGTCCCTTCACTCTTACCCTGGGCTCTGCTTTGGAATTCATCCTTTGGTGGGACACCTGAGTTAACGAACCTGAAAGGAGTCTCCCATCCCACAGATTGACGGAAAACAATTGGGATCGGGCCAAGTCCACAGAGAACCCGATTCGACCATGGCCCATGAGGCCTCCCCAACATTCCACGGCCATCGCTGATACAAAATCCAGAGATAAAAGCCTGAGCACGAGCCTCAGACTCGCTCATTCTTCATATCCTGAAGAGTTCTTCAGATAACAACGTACACGGCACTCGAATGAACCCAAAATATAGTCTAACCTGGGCACTAATGCACTGTCTGACAATCTGAGCCCGGAACTCGTGACCAACACCCAGACAGCTGACTGCACACTGAGCATATCAGACCCGCCATGGCCTTAGGTCATGATCTGTTCCCTACCTCAGTTTTCAGTCTTCAGAACCTACACCTTATCTCCAATCACTGCCCAGGGGTGACTGTGATGCAGAAATCAGAACTCTTCCTTACCCATGTTAAGTAACCTTCTGGTGGGCATGTTGTCCAACGTTCAGTGTAGGAGAAACCAGCATTCAGCCTGAGGCCCCGCCCATTCTTGAGTGCGACGAGGGCATAAACACGCATTGTGACCCTCAGCGTGAGTCCTGTCCTCTAGGACGTCCTCTCAGTGGCTGGACCATTAGATGTCAAAATGGGCTTGACATGTCCCTAGGCGCCAATTTTTAACCAGATATCTGGTTGTCCAGTCGCCCCTCCCCGGGCTCTACTCTGGAATCCCTCATTTGGTGGGACACCTGAGGTTGAAAAACAAAACAAAACAAATCAACAACAACAGATCAACGGATTTATTCCATCCCACAGAATGACCCCAAACTCTTTGGACGGGGCCAAACCCCCAGAGAGTAAGACTCGACCATTTCCCATGAAGTCACCCGGAAATTTCACGACCATGAGTGACACAATATCCAGAGACAAAAACTTGAGCAAGAGCCTCACACTCGCCCTTTTTTCATATCCTGAAGTGTTTTCCTCATGGTCTGTAGATCAGTCCTGCCATACCGATGACCCGAAACATAATCCGAGTTTGTATTTTCAGACAACTGTCCAAAGAGCCCTGGGCTACACACCCTACAGGCTCAGGCCCCTGGAGCCAAACCTGACGACTGTGCTTGCCCTCTCCAAGGGAATTGTATGTTCCCATTCCAATGGCCACAACCCTACTAATAGTATAAACCTCCAAAATCCCTGAGGCCATCCCAATATTTGGGGCTTCCCAGGACAAACAGGGGCAATCTGGGCCCATCTGAGCACCTAACTGCACTCAGACCCGTAGAATGATGCCCCACAGTTAAAATGGAACAAAGAGGCCCCAGGCACCTATCGGATCCATTGCTTTGGTTTCCAGGCATCTCTCCTCAGAGTCCTTGATTTCAGTAATTGCATATGGCTGTTTCTTGACTCACCCATCAGAACAAATCTCATCTACACATGGGAAACTTGCACGATGGAGCAGTGTGAAAGCCTCTCTTTAGGAGAACCCTTCAGGGCCCCAGTGCCACCACTTCATTCCAAGGTCTCCATAGACACAAAATCATATTAGGACACATCGACGGGAGAGTCCATTTAAAATCAGCCACCTCCGTTGCTCCCCCAGATCCAGCAGATCTAACCTGTCTTGTTGCTTGGAGACAATTGGAATGCGAGGTGGGCTACCCAGCCATCCATCCTTAGCACCCTGCTCGGAATCCTTGTCCTGGAGCCAACCAACAGGACTCAATTGTCCTGCAGAAAAATCTAAGCAGCTGGGAGCTTCTCACAACTGCCATTGTGGGAAAACCCCCATGGCCTGGTGATCCACCCCCCCTTCAAGAAGGGGCCATCAGGGACAGAATGTCCAACCTGAGCGATCGTCTGATCCTCGCCCTGACTTCAGATGCACGAGATCTCGATTCAGGTCTGTAGATTGTGCCTGCCATATCCTCACCCAGAAACCTAGGCCTAGCTTGGTTTCTCAGACTTCCGTCCTCAGTGTACTCTCCCACAAGCCCTCCAGTTTGGCAATCCAGAACTATAATGCAGCACTCATCCTGCCCTCCAGAAGAAAACATTGCCCTCTGGGGCAACCCAGAAACCCCAAATGAGGATCAACCGGGCACACCATTCGGCTGTACCCCAAATATATAGGCTGACCTGGGCACTAATGCACTTTCTGTCACAGCCTGATCCTGGACCTCCGGGCCCTACCCAGTCAGCTGGCCGCACACTGAGCACATCGTACCCGTCATAGTCTTAGTTCGTCATCTCTTGTCAACCTCGGCTTTCAGGCTTCAGAACCTAGACCTTATCTCCAATCACGGCCCGCATTTGAAAATGATGCAGAAATCAGAACTCTTTCCCCATGGCAAGAAACCTTGTGGTTGGCATGTTGTACAGGGTTCACTGTATTTGAAACCAGTGTGGCTCATGAGGCCCCGCCCATGCTTGCGGGCCACATTGGTCACAAACACACATTGTGACCCTCAGCCTGAGCCCAGTCCTCAGGTAAGGCCTCTCAGTGGCTGGATGGAGAGACAGCATATTGGGCTTGCCATGCCCCTAGGCCCCAATTTTTAACCATAGTTCGGGTTGTCCCTTCAATCTTCCCCAGGGCTCTGCTTTGGAATTCCTCTTTGTGGGACACCTGAGGTAACAAACCTGAAAGGAGTCCTCCCATCCCACAGATTGACGGAAAACAATTGGGATCGGGCCAAGTCCACAGAGAGCAAGATTCGTCCTTGGCCCATGATGACTCCCCAACATTCCACGGCCATCACTGATACAAAATCCAGAGACAAAAGCCTGAGCACGCGCCGCAAACTCGCTCATTTTTCATATCCTGAAAAGTTCTTCAGATAAGAACCTACACGGCACTCGAAGGCACCCAAATAATATAGTCACTATATAGTCACTGGGCCCTAATGCACTGTCTGACAACCTGAGCCCGGACCTCGTGACCAACACCCAGACAGCTGACCGCACACGGAACACATCAGACTCGCCATGGCTTAGGTCATCATCTCTTCCCTACCTCAGTTTTCAGGCCTCAGAACCTAGACCTTATCTCCAATCACTGCCCAGGGGTGACTGTGATGCAGAAATCAGAACTCTTCCTTACCCATGGCAAGAAACCTTGTGGTTGGCATGTAGTCCAAAGTTCAGTGTAGGAGAAACCAGCATTCACCCTGAGGCCCTGCCCATTCTTGAGAGCAACAAGGGCATAAGCACTTATTGTGACCCTCAGCGTGAGTCCTGTCCTCTAGTACGTCCTCTCAGTGGCTGGACCATTAGATGTCTTAATGGGCTTGACATGTCCCTAGGCCCCAATTTTTAACCAGATATCTGGTTGACAAGTCGCCCCTCCCCAGGACTCTACCTTGGAATCCCTCATTTGTTGGGACACCTGAGGTTGAAAAACAAAACAAAACAAATCAACAACAACAGAGCAACGGAATTCTTCCATCCCACAGAATGACCCCAAACTCTTTGGACGGGGGAAAACCCCCAGAGAGTAAGACTCGTCCATTTCCCATGAAGTCACCCGGAAATTTCACGACCATGAGTGACACGATATCCAGAGACAAAAACTTGAGCAAGAGCCTCACACTCGCCCTTTTTACATAATCCGAAGAGTTCTCCTCATGGTCTGTTGATCATTCCTGCCATACATATGACACGAAACATAAGCCGAGTTTGTGTTTTCAGACAACTGTCCACAGAGCCGTGGCCTACACACCCTACAGGCTCAGGCCCCTGGAGCCAAACATGACGACTGTTCTTGACCTCTCCAAGGGAATTTTATGTGCCCATTCCAATGGCCACCCTACTAAAGGATAAACCTCCAAAGTCCCTGAGGCCATCCCAATATTTGTGGCTTCCCAGGACAAACCGGGGCAATCTGAGCCCAACTGAGCACCTCCTCTCACTCAGACCCGAAGACTGATATCCCCAGAAGTAAAAAGGAAAGAACATGCCCCTAGGCACCTATCGGATCCATTGCTTTGTTTTCCAGGCATCGCTCCTCAGAGGCCTGGATTTCAATAACAGCATATGGCTGTTTCTTGACTCACCCATCAGAACAAATCTCATCTACACATGGGAAACTTGCACAATGGAGCTGTGTGAAAGCCTCTCTTTAGGAGAACCCTTCAGGGCCCCAGGGCCACCGCTTCATTCCAAGGTCTCCATAGACACAAAATCATATTAGGACACATCCACGGGAGAGTCCATTTCAACTCAGCCTCCACGGTTGCCCCCCGAGATCCGCAGATCTAACCTGTCTTGTTGCTTGGAGACAATTGGAATGTGAGGTGTGCTACCAAGCCATCCATCCTAAGAACCCTGCACGGAATCGTTGTCCTGGAGCCAACCAACAGGACTCAATTGTCCTGTAGAATTTCTTTGCAGTTGGGAGCTTCTCACAACTCCCATCGTGGGAAAACCCCCATGGCCTCGCGATCCACCCCCCCTTCAAGAAGGGGCCATCAGGGACAGAATGCCCAACCTGAGCGATCGTCTGATCCTCGCCCTGACTTCAGATGCACGAGATCTCGATTCAGGTCTGTAGATTCTGCCTGCCATATCCTCACCCAGAAAACTAGGCCTAGATTGGGTTCTCTGACTTCCGTCCTCAGTGTACTGGGCCACAAGCCCTCCAGTTTGGCAATCCAGAAATACAATGCAGAACTCTGCCTGCCCTCCAGAAGAAAAACATTGCCCTCTGGGGCTACCCAGAAACCCCCAATGAGGATCAACTTGTACAGTATTCCGCTGTACCCGAAATATATAGGCTGACCTGGGCACTAATGCCCATTCTGACACAGCTTGATCCTGGACCTCGTGGACCCACCCAGACAGCTGGCCTCACACTGAATTCATCGGACCCTTCATGGCCTTAGGTCGTCGTCTCTTGTCAACCTCGGTTTTCAGGTTTCAGAACCTAGACCTTACTTCCAATCACGGCCCGGGTTTGAAAATGATGCAGAAATCAGAACTCATTCCCCATGGCAAGAAACCTTGTGGTGGGCATGTTGTCCAAGGTTCAGTGTACTTGAAACCAGTCTGGATATGAGGCCCCGCCCATGCTTGCGGGCCACATTGCTCACAAACACACAATGTGACCCTCAGCCTGAGCCCAGTCCTCATGTAAGGCCTCTCAGTGGCGGGATGGAGAGACAGCATATTGGGCTTGCCATGCCCCTAGGACCAAATTTTTAACCATAGTTCGGGTTGTCCCTTCACTCTTCCCCAGGGCTCTGCTTTGGAATTCCTCTTTTGGTGGGACACCTGTGGTAACAAACCTGAAAGGAGTCCTCCCATCCCACAGATTGATGGAAAACAATTGGGATCTGGCCAAGTCCACAGAGAACAAGATTCGTCCATAGCCCATGAGGCATCCCCAAAATTAAACGGCCATCGCTGATACAATATCAAGAGACAAAAGCCTGAGCATGCGCATCAGACTCGCTCATTCTTCATATCCGGAAGAGTTCTTCAGATAAGTACCTACACGGCATTCGAATGCATCCAAAATATATAGTCTAACCTGAGCACTAATGCACTGTCTGACAACCTGAGCCCGGTATTCGTGAACAACACCCAGACATCTGACCGCACACTGAGCACATCAGACCCGCCATGGCCTTAGTTCATCATCTCATCCCTACCTCAGTTTTCAGGCTTCAGAACCTAGATTTTATCTCCAATCACTGCCCAGGGGTGACTGTGATGCAGAAATCAGAACTCTTCCTTACCCATGGCAAGAAACCTTGTGGTTGGCATGTTGTCCAACGTTCAGTGTTGGAGAAACTAGCATCCACCCTGAGGCCCCGTCCATTCATGAGTGCGACGAGGGAATAAACACGCATTGTGACCCTCAGCGTGAGTCCTGTCCTCTAGTACGTCCTCTCAGTGGCTGGACCAGTAGATGTCATAATGGGCTTGACATGTCCCTAGGACCCAATTTTTAACCAGATTTCTGGTTGTCCAGTCGCCCCTCCCTGGGCTCTACTCGAGAATCCCTCATTTGGTGGGACACCTGAGGTTGAGAAAAAAACAAAACAAATTAACAACAACAGATCAACGACTTCTTCCATCCCATAGAATGACCCAAACTCTTTGGACGGGGCCAAACCCCCAGAGAGTAATACTCGTCCATTTCCAATGAAGTCACCCGGAAATTTCACGATCATGAGTGACAGGATATCCATAGACAAAAACTTGAGGAAGAGCTTCACATTCGCCCTTTTTTCATATTCCGAAGAGTTCTCCTCATGGTCTGTAGATCAGTCCTGCCATACTTATGACCCGAAACATAAGCCGAGTTTGTGTTTTCAGACAACGGTCCAAACAGCCCTGTCCTACAAACCCTACAGGCTCAGGCCCCTGGAGTCAAACATGACGACTGTGCTTGACCTCTCCAAGGGAATTGTATCTGCCCATTCCAATGGCCACAACCCTACTAAAAGGATAAACCTCCAAAGTCCCTGAGGGCATCCCAATATTTGTGGCTTCCCAGGACAAACTGGGGCAATCTGTGCCCACCTGTGCACCTCCTGTCACTCAGAGCCGAAGACTGATGCACTGTCTGAAGGGCCCATCAGGGACAGAATGTCCAACCTGAGCGATCATCTGATCCTCGCCCTGACTTCAGATGCATGAGATCTCGATTCAGGTCTGTAGATTGTGCCTGCCACATCCTCACCCAGAAACCTAGGCCTAACTTGGGATCTCAGACTTCCGTCCTCAGACTACTGGCCCACAAGCCCTCCAGTTTGGCAATCCAGAACTAAAATGCAGCACTCTGCCTGCCCTCCAGAAGAAAAACATTGCCCTCTGGGGCTACCCAGGAACACCAAATGAGGATCAACAGGGAACGCCATTCGGCTCTACCCTAAATATATAGGCTGTCCTGGGCACTAAAGCCCTTTCTGACACAGCCTGAGCCTGGACCTCCTGGCCCCACCCAGACAGCTGGCCCCACACTGAGCACATCGGTCCCGCCATGGCCTTAGGTCGTCATCTCTTCTCAACCTCGGTTTTCAGGCTTCAAACCTAGACATTATCTCCAATCACGGCACGGGTATGAAAATGATGCAGAAATCAGAACTCTTTCCCCATGGCAAGAAACCTTGTGGTTGGCATGTTGTCCAAGGTTCAGTGTAGTTGAAACCAGTGTGGCCCATGAGGCCCCGCCCATGCTTGCTGGCCACATTGGTCACAAACACACATTGTGACCCTCAGCCTGAGCCCAGTCCTCATGTAAGGCCTCTCAGTGGCGGGATGGAGAGACAGCATATTGGGCTTGCCATGCCCCTAGGACCAAATTTTTAACCATAGTTCGGGTTGTCCCTTCACTCTTCCCCAGGGCTCTGCTTTGGAATTCCTCTTTTGGTGGGACACCTGTGGTAACAAACCTGAAAGGAGTCCTCCCATCCCACAGATTGACGGAAAACAATTGGGATCTGGCCAGATCTAACCTGTCTTGCTGCATGGAGACAATTGGAATGCGAGGTGCGCTACCCAGCCATCCATCCTTAGAACCCTGCTCGGAATCGTTGTCCTGGAGCCAAACAACAGGTCTCAATGATCCTGCAGAAGAATCTTTGCAGTTGGGAGCTTCTCACACTCCCATCGTGGGAAAACACCCACCCCCCTTCAAGAAGGGGCCATCATGGGAGTTCTGATTTCTGCATCACAGTCACCCCTGTGCAGTGATTGGAGATAAGGTCTAGGTTCTGAAGCCTGAAAACTGAGGTAAGGTAGAGATGATGACCTAAGGCCATGGCGGGTCTGATGTGCTCAGTGTGCAGTCAGCTCTCTGGGTGTTGGTCACCAGGTCCGGGCTCAGGTTGTCAGACAGTGCATTAGTGCCCAGGTTATAGTATATATTTTTGGTGCATTCGAGTGCAGTGTAGCTTCTTATCTGAAGAACTCTTCAGGATATGAAGAATGAGCGAGTCTGAGGCGCGTGCTCAGGCTTTTGTCTCTGGATTTTGTATCAGCGATGGCCTTGGAATGTTGGGGAGGCCTCATGGGCCATGGACGAATCTTGCTCTCTGTGGATTTGGCCCGATCCCAATTGTTTTTCGTCAATCTGTGGGATGGGAGGACTCCTTTCAAGTTTGTTACCTCAGGGGTCCCACCAAAAGAGGTATTCCAAAGCAGAGCCCTGGGAAAGAGTGAAGGGACAACCCGACCTATGGTTAAAAATTTGGGAAGCAGAGAGTCAAGATGGCGGAGAAGTAGCAAGCTGAGACTGCTTCAGCTAGCAGGAGATCAGCTAGATAGCATATCTAAAGATTGCAAACACCTGAAAATCCATCGGCAGATCGAAGAGAAGAAGAACAGCAATTCTGGAAACAGAAAATCAGCCACTTTCTGAAAGGTAGGACCGGCGGAGAAGTGAATCCAAAGCGACGGGAAGATAGACCCCGGGGGGAGGGGCCGGCTCCCGGCAAGCGGCGGAGCAACCGCGCACAAAATCTGGACTTTTAAAAGTCTGTTCCGCTGAGGGACATCGCTCCAGAGGCTAAACCGGGGCGAAGCCCACGCGGGGTCAGCGTGGCCTCAGGTCCCGCAGGGTCACAGAAGGATCGGGGGTGTCTGAGTGTCGCAGAGCTTGCGGGTATTGGAACGGGAAAGCCGGCTACAGAGACAGAGCCGACAGTAATCTCGCAGCTCCGTGTTACCTTGAACCGGTCGCAGGCTCGGTGAGCTCGGAGCGCGGCTGGAGGTCAGGCAGACGGGAGTAACTGGGCACTGTTCTCTGAGGGCGCACTGAGGAGTGGGGCCCTGGGCTCTCGGCTCCTCCGGGCCGGAGACCAGGAGGCCGCCATTTGTATTCCCGTCCTCTGGAACTCTACGGAAAGCGCTCAGGGAACAAAAGCTCCTGAAAGCAAACCCGAGCGGATTACTCACCCCGGCCCCGGGTAAGGGCGGTGTAATTCCGCCTGGGGCAAAGACACTTGAGAATCACTACAACAGGCCCCTCCCCCAGAAGATCAACAAGAAATCCAGCCGAGACCAAGTTCACCTACCAAGGAGTGCGGTTTCAATACCAAGGAGAGCAGCAGAATTCTAGAGGAGGAGAAAGCAAAGCACGGAACTCATGGCTTTTTCCCTGTGATTTTTTTTAGTCTTGCAGTTAATTTAATTTTTTCTTTTTCATTTTTTTTTTCTCGCCTTCGGGTAAAATTTTTTTTTTTTAACTGTTACCTTTTTCTTTTTTAACGATTTTTTACTAGTTTATCTAATATATATATATATATATATATATATATATATATATATATATATTACATTTTTCTTAGGTGTTTTCTTTTTTTAAAATTCTTTTCTTTTCTTTTCTTTTCTTTTCTTTTTTCTCTCTTCCTTTTTGAACCTCTTTTTATCCCCTTTCTCCCCACTCACGATTTTGGATCTCTTCTAATTTGGTTAAAGCATATTTTCCTGGGGTTGTTGCCACCCTTTTAGTATTTTACTTGCCCCTTCATTTACTCTTATCTGGACAAAATGACAAGACGTAAAAATTCAACACAAAAAAAAAGAACAAGAGGCAGTACCGAAGGCTAGGGACCTAATCAATACAGACATCGGTAATATGTCAGATCTAGAGTTCAGAATGACAATTCTCAAGGTTCTAGCCGGGCTCGAAAAAGGCATGGAAGATATTAGAGAAACCCTCTCGAGAGATATAAAAGCCCTTTCTGGAGAAATAAAAGAACTAAAATCTAACCAAGGTGAAATCAAAAAAGCTATTAATGAGGTGCAATCAAAAATGGAGGCTCTCACTGCTAGGATAAATGAGGCAGAAGAAAGAATTAGTGATATAGAAGACCAAATGACAGAGAATAAAGAAGCTGATCAAAAGAGGGACAAACAGCTACTGGACCACGAGGGGAGAATTCGAGAGATAAGTGACACCATAAGACGAAACAACATTAGAATAATTGGGATTCCAGAAGAAGAAGAAAGTGAGAGGGGAGCAGAAGGTATCCTGGAGAGAATTATTGGGGAGAATTTCCCCAATATGGCAAAGGGAACGAGCATCAAAATTCAGGAGGTTCAGAGAATGCCCCTCAAAATCAATAAGAGTAGGCCCACACCCCGTCACCTAATAGTAAAATTTACAAGTCTCAATGACAAAGAGAAAATCCTGAAAGCAGCCCGGGAAAAGAAGTCTGTAACATACAATGGTAAAAATATTAGATTGGCAGCTGACTTATCCACAGAGACCTGGCAGGCCAGAAAGAGCTGGCATGATATTTTCAGAGCACTAAACGAGAAAAACATGCAGCCAAGAATACTATATCCAGCTAGGCTATCATTGAAAATAGAAGGAGAGATTAAAAGCTTCCAGGACAAACAACAACTGAAAGAATTTGCAAATACCAAACCAGCTCTACAGGAAATCTTGAAAGGGGTCCTCTAAGCAAAGAGAGAGCCTACAAGTGGTAGATCAGAAAGGAACAGAGACCATATACAGTAACAGTCACCTTACAGGCAATACAATGGCACTAAATTCATATTTCTCAATAGTTACCCTGAATGTTAATGGACTAAATGCCCCTGTCAAAAGACACAGGGTATCAGAATGGATAAAAAAACAAAACCCATCTATATGTTGCCTCCAAGAAACACATTTTAAGCCCGAAGACACCTCCAGATTTAAAGTGAGGGGGTGGAAAAGAATTTACCATGCTAATGGACATCAGAAGAAAAGCAGGAGTGGCAATCCTTATATCAGATCAATTAGATTTTAAGCCAAAGACTATAATAAGAGATGAGGAAGGACACTATATCATACTCAAAGGGTCTGTCCAACAAGAAGATTTAACAATTTTTAAATATCTATGCCCCCAATGTGGGAGCAGCCAACTATATAAACCAATTAATAACAAAATCAAAGAAACACATCAACAATAATACAATGATAGTAGGGGACTTTAACACTCCCCTCACTGAAATGGACAGGTCATCCAAGCAAAAGATCAGCAAGGATATAATGGCCTTAAATGACACACTGGACCAGATGGACATCACAGATATATTCAGAATATTTCATCCCAAAGCAACAGAATACACATTCTTCTCTAGTGCACATGGAACATTCTCCAGAATAGATCACATCCTCGGTCCTAAATCAGGACTCAACCGGTATCAAAAGATTGGGATCATTCCCTGCATATTTTCAGACCACAATGCTCTAAAGCTAGAACTCAACCACAAAAAGGAAGTTTGGAAAGAACCCAAATACATGGAGACTAAACAGTATCCTTCTAAAGAATGAATGGGTCAACCGGGAAATTAAAGAAGAATTGAAAAAAATCATGGAAACAAATGATAATGAAAACACAACGGTTCAAAATCTGTGGGACACAACAAAGGCAGTCCTGAGAGGAAAATATATAGCGGTACAAGCCTTTCTCAAGAAACAAGAAAGGTCTCAGGTACACAATCTAACCCTACACCTAAAGGAGCTGGAGAAAGAACAAGAAAGAAACCCTAAGCCCAGCAGGAGAAGAGAAATCATAAAGATCAGAGCAGAAATCAATGAAATAGAAACCAAAAAAACAATAGAACAAATCAACGAAACGAGGAGCTGGTTCTTTGAAAGAATTAATAAAATTGATAAACCCCTGGCCCGACTTATCAAAAAGAAAAGAGAAAGGACCCAAATAAATAAAATCATGAATGAAAGAGGAGAGATCACAACTAACACCAAAGAAATACAAACTATTCTAAGAACATACTATGAGCAACTCTACGGCAATAAATTTGACAATCTGGAAGAAATGGATGCATTCCTAGAAACTTATAAACTACCACAACTGAACCAGGAAGAAATAGAAAGCCTGAACAGACCCATAACCAGTAAGGAGATTGAAACAGTCATTAAAAATCTCCAAACAAACAAAAGCCCAGGGCCAGACGGCTTCCCAGGGGAATTCTACCAAACATTTAAAGAAGAACTAATTCCTATTCTCCTGAAACTGTTCCAAAGAATAGAAATGGAAGGAAAACTTCCAAACTCATTTTATGAGGCCAGCATCACCTTGATCCCAAAACCAGACAAGGATCCCACCAAAAAAGAGAGCTATAGACCGATATCCTTGATGAACACAGATGCGAAAATACTCAACAAAATACTAGCCAATAGGATTCAACAGTACATTAAAAAGATTATTCACCACGACCAAGTGGGATTTATTCCAGGGCTGCAAGGTTGGTTCAACATCCGCAAATCAGTCAATGTGATACAACACATCAATAAAAGTAAGAACAAGAACCATATGATACTCTCAATAGATGCTGAAAAAGCATTTGACAAAGTACAACATCCCTTCCTGATCAAAACTCTTCAAAGTGTAGGGATAGAGGGCACATACCTCAATATCATCAAAGCCATCTATGAAAAACCCACCGCAAATATCATTCTCAATGGAGAAAAACTGAAAGCTTTTCCGCTAAGGTCAGGAACACGGCAGGGATGTCCATTATCACCACTGCTATTCAACATCGTACTAGAGGTCCTAGCCTCAGAAATCAGACAACAAAAGGAAATTAAAGGCATCCAAATCGGCAAAGAAGAAGTCAAATTATCACTCTTCGCAGATGATATGATACTATATGTGGAAAACCCAAAAGACTCCACTCCAAAACTGCTAGAACTTATACAGGAATTCAGTAAAGTGTCAGGATATAAAATCAATGCACAGAAATCAGTTGCATTTCTCTACACCAACAGCAAGACAGAAGAAAGAGATATTAAGGAGTCAATCCCATTTACAATTGCATCCAAAACCATAAGATACCTAGGAATAAACCTAACCAAAGAGACACAGAATCTATACTCAGAAAACTATAAAGTACTCATGAAAGAAATTGAGGAAGACACAAAGAAATGGAAAAATGTTCCATGCTCCTGGATTGGAAGAATAAATATTGTGAAAATGTCTATGCTACCTAAAGCAATCTACACATTTAATGCAATTCCTATCAAAGTACCATCCATCTTTTTCAAAGAAATGGAACAAATAATTCTAAAATTTATATGGAACCAGAAAAGACCTCGAATAGCCAAAGGGATATTGAAAAAGAAAGCCAACGTTGGTGGCATCACAATTCCGGACTTCAAGCTCTATTACAAAGCTGTCATCATCAAGACAGCATGGTACTGGCACAAAAACAGACACATAGATCAATGGAACAGAATAGAGAGCCCAGAAATAGACCCTCAAATCTATGGTCAACTAATCTTCGACAAAGCAGGAAAGAATGTCCAATGGAAAAAAGACAGCCTTTTCAATAAATGGTGCTGGGAAAATTGGACAGCCACATGCAGAAAAATGAAATTGGACCATTTCCTTACACCACACACAAAAAATAGACTCAAAATGGATGAAGGACCTCAATGTACGAAAGGAATCCATCAAAATCCTTGAGGAGAACACGGGCAGCAACCTCTTCGACCTCTGCCGCAGCAACATCTTCCTAGGAACAAACGCAAAAGGCAAGGGAAGCAAGGGAAAAAATGAACTACTGGGATTTCATCAAGATCAAAAGCTTTTGCACAGCAAAGGAAACAGTTAACAAAATCAAAAGACAACTGACAGAATGGGAGAAGATATTTGCAAACGACATATCAGATAAAGGACTAGTGTCCAGAATCTATAAAGAACTTAGCAAACTCAACACCCAAAGAACAAATAATCCAATCAAGAAATGGGCAGAAGACATGAACAGACATTTCTGCAAAGAAGACATCCAGATGGCGAACAGACACATGAAAAAGTGCTCCATATCACTCGGCATCAGGGAAATACAAATCAAAACCACAATGAGATATCACCTCACACCAGTCAGAATGAATAAAATCAGCAAGTCAGAAAATGACAGATGCTGGCGAGGATGCGGAGAAAGGGGAACCCTCCTACACTGTTGGCGGGAATGCAAGCTGGTGCAGCCACTCTGGAAAACAGCATGGAGGTTCCTCAAAATGTTGAAAATAGAACTGCCCTATGACCCAGCAATTGCACTATTGGGTATTTACCCTAAAGATACAAATGTAGTGATCCAAAGGGACACATGCACCCGAATGTTTATAGCAGCAATGTCCACAATAGCCAAACTATGGAAAGAACCTAGATGTCCATCAACAGATGAATGGATCAAGAAGATGTGGTATATATACACAATGGAATACTATGCAGCCATCAAAAGAAATGAAATCTTTCCATTTGCAACAACATGGATGGAACTAGAGCGTATCATGCTTAGCGAAATAAGTCAAGCAGAGAAAGACAACTATCATATGATCTCCCTGATATGAGGAAGTGGTGATACAACATGGAGGCTTAAGTGGGTAGAAGAATAAATGAAACAAGATGGGATTGGGAGGGAAACAAACCATAAGTGACTCTTAATCTCACAAAACAAACTGAGGGTTGCCGGGGGGAGGGGGTTTGGGAGAAGGGGGTGGGATTATGGACATTGGGGAGGGTATGTGATTTGGTGAGTGCTGTGAAGTGTGTAAACCTGGTGATTCACAGACCTGTACCCCTGGGGATAAAAATATATGTTTATAAAAATAAAAAATTAAAAAAAAAAAATTTGGGCCTAGGGGCATGGCAAGCCCAATATGCTCTCTCTCCATCCAGCCACTTAGATGCCTTACCTGAGGACTGGGCTCAGTCTGAGGGTCACAATGTTTGTTTGTGACCAATGTGGCCTGCAAGCATGGGCGGGGCCTCATGGGCCACACTAGTTTCAACTACACTGAGCCTTGGACAACATGCCAACCACAAGGTTTCTTGCCATGGGGAAAGAGTTCTGATTTCTGCATCATTTTCAAACCCGGGCCGTGATTGGAGATAAGATCTAGGTTCTGAAGCCTGAAAACCGAGGTTGAGAAGAGATGACGACCTAAGGCCATGGCGGGTCCGATGTGCTCAGTTTGCGGCCAGCTGTGTGGGTGGGGCCAGGATGTACAGGCTCAGGCTGTGTCAGAAAATGCATTAGTGCCCAGGTCACCCTATATATTTGGGGTACATCCAAATGGTGTGCAGGTTGATCCTCATTTGGGGTATCTGGGTAGCCCCAGAGGGGAATGTTTTTCTTCGGGAGGGCAGGCAGAGTGCAGCTTTGTAGTTCTGGATTGCCAAACTGGAGGGATTGAGGGCCAGTAGTATGGGGACGGAAGTCTGAGAACCCAAGCTAGGCCTAGGTTTCTGGGTGAGGATATGGCAGGCACAATCTACAGACCTGAATCGAGATCTCGTGCATCTGAAATCAGGGCGAGGATCAGACGATCACTCAGGTTGGACATTCTGTCCCTGATGGCCTCTTCTTGAAGGGGGGGTGGATCACGAGGCCATGGGGGTTTTCCCAAGATGGGAGTTGTTAGAAGCTCCCAACTGCATAGATTCTTCTGCAGGACAATTGAGACCTGTTGGGTGGCTCTAGGACAACGGTTCTGAGCAGGGTTCTAAGGATAGATGGCTGGGTAGCCCACATCACATTCTAATTTTCTCCAAGCAACAAGACAGGTTAGATCTGCTGGATCTGGGGGAGCAACCGAGGAGGCTGAGTTGAAATGGACTCTCCCGTGGATGTGTCCTAATATGATTTTGTATCTATGGAGACCTTGGAATGAACCGGTGGCACTGGGGCGCTGAAGGGTTCTCCTAAAGAGAGGCTTACACACAGCTGCATTGTGCAAGTTTCCCATGTGTAGATGCGATTTGTTCTGATGGGTGAGTGAAGAAACAGCCATATGCTGATATTGAATTCCAGGCCTCTGAGGAGAGATGCCTCGAAACCAAAGCACTGGATCCGTTAGCTGCCTAGTGGCCTGTTCTTTCCTTTTTACCTCTGGGGACATCAGTCTACTGGTCTGAGTTCCGGTAGGTGCTCAGATGGGCCCAGATTGCCCCTGTTTGTCCTGGGAAGCCCCAAATATTGGGATGGCCTCAGGGACTTTGGAGGTTTATACTATTAATAGGGTTGTGGCCATTGGAATGGGCACACACAATTCCCTTGGAGAGGGCAAGCACTGTCGTCCGGTTTGGTTCCAGGGGCCTGAGGCTATAGGGTGTGTAGGCCAGGGCTGTTTGGACAGTTTTTGAAAACACAAACTCGACTTATGTTTCGAGTCATTGGTATGGCAGGACTGATCTACAGACTATGAGGAGAACTCTTCGGGATATGAAAAAAAGGGCGAGTGTGAGGCTCTTGCTCAAGTTTTTGTCTCTGGATATCGTGTCACTCATGGCCGTGAAATTCCCGGGTTACTTCATTGGAAATGGACGAGTCTTACTCTCTGGGTGTTTGGCCCCGTCCAAAGAGTTTGGGGTCATTCGGTGGGATGGAAGAAGACCGTGTTCTGTTGTTGTTGATTTGTTTTGTTTTGTTTTTCAACCTCAGGTGTCCCACCAAATGGGGGATTCCAGAGTAGAGCCCTGGGGAGGGGCGACTGGAGAACCAGAAATCTGGTAAAAAGTAGGGGCCTAGGGACATGTCAAGCCCATTATGACATCTAATGGTCCAGCCACTGAGAGGACGTACGAGAGGACAGGACTCACGCTGATGGTCACAATGCGTGTTTATGCCCTCATCGCACTCAAGAATGGGCAGGGCAATATTGCCCCAGAGGGCAATATTTTTCTGCTGGATGGCAGGCAGAGTGCTGCACTGTAGTTCTGCATTGCCAAACTGGAGGGCTTCTGGGCCAGTAGTCTGAGGACGGAAGTCTGAGAAACCAAGCTAGGCCTAAGTTTCTGGGTGAGGATATGGCATGTACAATCTACAGACCTGAATGGAGATCTCGTGCATCTGAAGTCAGGGCGAGGATCAGACGATGGCTCAGGTTGGACATTCTGTCCCTGACGGCCCCTTCTTGAAGGGGGGGTGGACGAATCTTGCTCTCTGTGGACTTGGCCAGATCCCAATTGTTTTCCGTCAATCTGTGGGATGGGAGGACTCCTTTCAGGTTTGTTACCTTGGGTGTCCCACCAAAAGAGGAATTCCAAAGCAGAGCCCTGGGGAAGAGTGAAGGGACAAACCGAACTATGGTTAAAAATTGGGGCCTAGGGGCATGGCAAGACCAATATGCTGTCTCTCCATCCAGCCGCTGAGAGGCCTTACCTGAGGACTGGGCTCAGGCTGAGGGTCACAATGTGTGTTTGTGACCAATGTGGCCCGCAAGCATTGGCGGGGTCCCATGGGCCACACTGTTTTCAACGACACTGAACCTTGGACAACATGCCAACCACAATGTTTCTTGCCATGGGGAAAGAGTTCTGTTTTCTGCATCATTTTCAAACCCGGGCCGTGTTTGGAGATAAGGTCTAGGTTCTGAAGCCTGAAAACCGAAATTGAGAAGAGATGACGATCTAAGGCCATGGCGGGTCCGATGTGGTCAGTGTGCGGCGAGCTGTCTGTGTGGGGCCAGGAGGTCCAGGCTCAGGCTGTGTCAGAAAGGGCATTAGTGCCCAGGTCACCCTATATATTTGGGGTACAGTCGAAATGCGTGCAGGTTGATCCTCACTTGTGTTTTCTGGGTAGCCCCAGAGGGCAATGTGTTTCTTCTGGAGCGCAGGCAGAGTGCTGCATTGTAGTTCTGAATTGCCAAACCTGAGGGCTTGTGGGACAGTATTCTGAGGATGGAAGTCTGAGAACCCAAGCTAGCCTAGGTTTCTGAGTGAGGATATGGCAGGCACAATCTACAGACATGAATCGAGATCTCGTGCATCTGAAGTAAGGGCGAGGATCAGACGATCGCTCAGGTTGGACATACTGTCCCTGATGGCGCCTTCTTGAAGGGGGGGTGGATCAGAAGGCCATGTGAGTTTTCCCTAGATGGGAGTTGTGAGAAGCTCCCAACCGCAAAGATTCTTCTGCAGGACAATTGGGTCCTTGTGGTTGGCATGATGTCCAACGTTCAGTGTAGGAGAAACCAGCATTCATCCTGAGGCCCCGCCTCCGTCCTCAGACTACTGGCCCACAAGCCCTCCAGTTTGGCAATCCAGAACAATGCAGCACTCTGCCTGTCCTCCAGAAGGAAAACATTGCCCTCTCGGGCTAACAAGAAACCCCAAATGAGGATCAACCTGCACACCATTCTGCTGTTCCCCAAATATATAGGCTGACCTGGGCACTAATGCCCTTTATGACACAGCCTGAGCCTGGACCTCCTGACCCCACCCAGACTGCTGGCCTCACAATGAGCACTTCGGACCCGCCATGGCCTTAGGTCTTCATCACTTCTCAACCTCGGATTTCAGGCTTCAGAACCTAGATCTTATCTCCAATCACGGCCCGGGTTTGAAAATGATGCAGAAATCAGAACTCTTTCCCCGTGGCAAGAAACTTTGTGGTTGGCATGTTGTCCAAGGTTCAGTGTAGTTGAAACCAGTGCGGCCCATGAGGCCCCCCCATGCTTTTGGGCCACATTGGTCACAAACACACATTGTGACCTTCAGCCTGAGCCCAGTCCTCAGGTAAGGACTCTCAGTGGCTGGATGGAGAGACAGCATAATGGGCTTGCCATGCCCCTAGGCCCCAATTTTTAACCATAGTTCGGGTTGTCCCTTCACTCTTCCCCTGGGCTCTGCTTTGGAATTCCTCTTTTGGTGGGACACCTGAGGTAACAAACCTGAGAGAAGTCCTCCCATCCCACAGATTGAAGAAAAGCAATTGGGATCGGGCCAAATCCACAGAGAGCATGATTCGTCCATGGCCCATGAGGCCTCCCCAACATTCCACGGCCATCGCTGACACAAAATCCGGAGACAAAAGCCTGACCATGTGCCTCAGACTCGCTCATTCTTCATATCCTGAAGAGTTCTTCAGATAAGAACCTACACGGCACTCGAATGCACCCCAAAAATATAGTCTAACCTGGGCACTAATGAAATCTCTGACAACCTGAGCCCGGACCTCGTGTCCAACATCCAGACAGCTGACCGCACACTGAGCTCATCAGACCCGACATGGCCTTAGGTCATCATCTCTTCCCTACCTCAGTTTTCAGGCTTCAGAACCTAGACCTTATCTCTAATCACTGCCCAGGGGTGACTGTGATGCAGAAATCAGAACTCTTCCTTACCCATGGCAAGAAACCTTGTGGTTGGCATGTTGTCCAACGTTCAGTGTAGGAGAAACCAGCAATCACCCTGAGGGCCCGCCCAACCTTGAGTGCGATGAGGGCATAAACACGTATTGGGACCCTCAGTGTGAGTCCTGTCCTCTAGTAAGTCCTCTCAGTGGCTGGACCATTAGACGTCATAATGGGCTTGACATGTCCCTAGGCCCCAATTTTTAACCAGATTTCTGGTTGTCCAGTAGACGCTCCCCAGGGCTCTACTTTGGAATCCCTCATTTGGTGGGACACCTGAGGTTGAAAAACAAAACAAAACAAATCATAACAACAGAACAACGGACATATTCCATCCCACAGAATGATTCCAAACTCTTTGGACGGGGCCAAACCCCCAGAGAGTAAGACTCGTCCATTTCCCATGAAATCACCCGGAAATTTCAGGACCATGATTGTTACGATATACAGAGACAAAAACTTGAGCAAGAGCCTCACACTCGCCCTTTTTTCATATCTCGAAGAGTTCTCCTCATGGTCTCTAGATGAGTCAGTCCTGCCATACCTATGACCCGAAACATAAACCGAGTTTGTGTTTTCAGACAACTGTCCAAACAGCCCTGGCCTACACACCCTACAGGCTAAGGCCCCTGGAGCCAAACCTGACGACTGTTCTTGCCCTATCCAAGGGAATTTTATGTGCCCATTCCAAAGGCGACAACCCTACTAATAGGAAAAACCTCCAAAGTCCCTGAGGCCATCCAAATTTTTGTGGCATCCCAGGACAAACAGGGGGAATCTGGGCCCATCTGAGCACCTACCTGCGCCTAGAACCGCAGACTGATGTCCCCAGTGGTAAAAAGGAACCAACAGGCCCCTAGGCACCTATCGGATCCATTGCTTTGGTTTCCACGCATCTCTCCTCAGAGGCTTGGATTTCAATAACAGCATATGGCTGTTTCTTGACTCACCCATCAGAACAAATCTCATCCACACATGGGAAACATGCATGATGGGAGCTGTGTGAATGCCTCTCTTTAGGAGAACACTTCAGGGCCCCAGTGCCACCGCTTCATTCCAAGGTCTCCATAGACATAAAATCTTATTAGATCACATCCACGGGAGAGTCCATTTGAACTCAGCCTCCTCGGTTGCTCTGCCAGATCCAGCAGATCTAAACTGTCTTGTTGCGTGGAGACAATTGTAATGCGAGGTGGCCTACCCAGCATCCATCCTTAGAACCCTGCTCGGAATCGTTGTGCTGGAGCCATCCAACAGGTCTCAATTGTCCTGCAGAAGAATCTTTCCAGTTGGGAGCTTCTCAGGACTCCCATCCTGTAAAACCCCCATGGCCTCGTGATTCACCCCCCCCTTCAAGAAGGGGCCATCAGGGACAGAATGTCCAACCTGAGTGATCGTCTGATCCTCGCCCTGACTTCAGATGCACGAGATCTCGATTCAGGTCTGTAGATTGTGCCTGCCATATCATCACCCAGAAACCTATGCCTAGCTTTGGTACTCAGACTTCCGTCCTCAGACTACTGGCCCACAAGCCCTCCAGTTTGGCTATCCAGAACTACAATGCAGCACTCTGCCTGCCCTCCAGAAGAAAAACATTGCCCTCTCAGGCTACCCAGAAACCCCAAATTAGGATCAACCTGCACGCCATTCGGCTGTACCCCAAATATATAGGCTGACCTGGGCACTAATGCCCTTTCTGAAACAGCCTGAGCCTGGACCTCCTGGCCCCACCAAGACAGCTGGCCTCACACTGAGCACATCATGGAAAGAGACTCCAACCTGACCCAACGGCTGATATTCGCCTTGACTTCAGATGCACGAGATCTTGATTAAGCTCTTCAGTGTGCACCTGCTGTGCCCTCACCCCAAAACCTAAGCATAGCTAGTGTTCTCAGACTTCCTTCCTCACTCTCCTGGACCACACGCCCTCCATTTTGGGATTTCGGATGACACAGTGCTGCACTCTACCTGCCCTCTAGACGAAAAACCTTGCCCTATGGGTCTACCCAGAAACCTCAAATGAGGATAAACCTGCATGCCACTCAACTGTACACCAATTATATCGTCTAGTCTGTGCACTAATGCCCTGTCTGACACAACCTGAGGCCTGAATTCAAAACCGACACCCAGACAGCTTGCCGTACACTGAGAACATCTGAACCACCATGGCCTTAGGTTGCCATCTCTTTCCAACCTGGTTTTCAGGCTACAGAACCTAGACCTTATCTCTACTCATTTCCCATGGGTGAACGTGATGCAGAAATCATAACTCCTCCTTCCCTCTCGCCAGAATCTTGTGGTTGGCATCTTATCCAAAGTTCAGTGTAGGACCCCTGTAGGGCCTACAGGAGTAGTAGTAGGGCCCCTGAGGGTAGTGTAGGGTCCCTGAGGCCCTGCCCATGATTAAGAGCTGCGGTGGGCACAAACACACATTGGGACCCTCAGTTTAAACCCTGTCCTGAAATAAAGCCTCTCAGTGGCTGGACCATGAGCCCGCATATGGGGCCTGCCATGCCCCAAGTCACCAAATCTTAACCAGAGGTAGAGACATCTAGTCACCCCTAGTCAGGGCTCTGCTCTGGAATCCCTCTTTGGTGGGACATTTGAGGTACGTAAATACAGAAAGGATTCCTCCCACCCACAGAATGACCCCAATCACTTGGGATCAGGCCATCCCCAGAGAGAAAGAGTCCTCCATGGCCCATGAGGCGAGCCCGACATTCACGGCCACTATTGACACAAAATCCAGAGACATAAGCCTCACCCTTAGGTCATAGCCCAAAAAATTCTCCTCATAGTCTGTAGCTCGGGCGTGCCATACCTAAGACCCCAAACCGTGTTTTCAGATTTCTATCCTGTCATCCCTGTCCCACACAACCTCCAGTCTTAGGCCCCTGGAGCCACACCTCAGTACTGAGCCTGCGCTCTCCAAGGAAATTCTTCCCATTCCATTGGCCACAACCCTACAGATTAGGAGAAACCTCCAAAGTCCCAGAGGCCATTCCAATAGTGTAGGCCGCCCAGTACAAAGAGGGGTCATCTGTCACAAGCTGAGCAACGACCTCAACTCACCCGTAGACAGATATCCCAAGAGAAAGGTATTAAACTGGACAGGCCCCTAGAACGTAATTGGTTACATTGCTTTTGTTTCTAAGCATCTCTCCTCAGAGGCCTGTTTTCCAATACCAGCATATGGGGGATTCCAGAGATACCAATCAGAACAAATCTTGTCTCCACATGGGAAACTTATCCTTTGGAGCTCTGTAAAAACCTCCAGTTAGGAGAAACCTTCAGGTAACCGGAGCCACCGCCCTATTCCAAGGTCTCCATGGACACAAACCCGCTTTATGACCAATCGGCAGGAGAGTACATTTCAACTGAGCCCCGTTGATTACTCCCCCAGAGCCAGAATATCAAACCTGCCTTGTTGCTAGGAGACAACTTGAATGCAAAGCAGACTCTCTAGGCATCCATCGTTGGAATCCTGCTCTGGCGCCGTTCCATATGGGATGTCCTGGGTGCCTTCCAACAGGTCTTGACTGTCCTGCAGAAGGAATCCTTGCAGATTGGAGCATCTCACAACTCCTATCGTGGGAAAACCTACATGGCCTCATGAGATGCTCCCCTTTATAAAGGGGCCATCATGGACAGAAACTCCAACGTGAGCCAACTTCTGATCCATTGCTTTGGTTTCTATGTATCTCTCCTCAGAGGCCTGGTTTCCAATATCAAAATATGGGGGTTTCCTAAGGAAACAATCAGAACAGATCTCATCTCCACAGGAGAAACTTGCTCTTTGGAGCTGTGTCAATACCTCAGGTTAGGAGGATCCTTCAGGGCGCTGGCACCATGGCCCAATTCCAAGGTCTCCAAGGACACAAACTTACATTATGATCCATCCTCAGGAGAGTCCATTTCAAATCAGCCCCCTTGACTGCTCACCCAGAGCCAGCAGATAAAACCTGCCTTGTCACTCGGAGACAGTTGGAATGCGAGTTGGGCTGCCCAGGCATCCATCCTTAGAACCCTGCTCTGGAGAATTTCTTTATGGGACGTCTTGAATCCAACCAACCTGTCTTGACTGTCTCGCGGATGAATCCTTGCGGTTTGAAGCATCACACAATCCCACTGTGAGAAAACCTCCATTTCCTCATGATGCCCCACACTTTCATAAATGGGCCATTATGGACAGAAACTCCATCCTAAGTAAAAGTCTGATCCGCGCCCTGAATTCAGAAGCACGAGATCTCGATTCAGCACTTGAGAGTGTGCCTGCTGTGCCCTCGCCCCGAAACCTAAGCCTAACTTGTGTTCTCAGACTTCCGTCTTCACAATCCTGGCCACACCCCTCCAGTTTGGCAATTCTGGAGACACAATGCAGCACTCTGCCTGCCCTCCAGAAGAAAAATGTTGCCCTATAGGGCTAACCAGAAACGCCAAATGAGTAACAACCTGCATGCCACTCGACCATACCCCAATTATACAATCTAGCCTGTGCACTAAAGCCCTGTCTGACACAGCCTGAAGGCAGACCTCCAGTCCAACACCCAGACAGCTGGCCGTACACTGAGCATATCAAAAACACAATGGCTTTGGGCCATCATCTCTACCCATCCTCAGTTTTCACCTTCAGAACCTAGACCTTATCTCCACTCACTGCTCAGGAGTGAACGTGATACAAGAATCAGAACTTCTCCTTCGCCATGACAAGAAACCTTGTGGTTGGCATGTTATCCAACGTTCATTGTAGGAGAAAGCAGCATGGAGTATGAGGCCCCACCTATCCCTGAGGGCTACAATTTGCACAAACACACATTGTGACCCTCAGCGTGAGCCCTATCCTCATGTAAAGCCTCTTACTGACTGGAACAACAGCCCACATGTGGGGCTTGCCAAGCCCCTAGTCCCCCAATCTCAACCAGAGTTAGAGATGTCTAGTCACCCCTACTCAGGGCACTGCTCTGGAATCCCTCTTTGGGGGGACACCTGAGTTAAAAAAAAAAAATACAGAAAGGATTCTTCCCATCCACAGAATGATTCCAACCACTTGGGATCAGGCCAAATCACCAGAGAAGACTTGTCCATGGCCCTTGAGTACACCCCGACATTCCACGGCCACCGTAGGCACAAAATCCAGAGACAAAAGCCTGAGCAAACGCCACAAACTCGCCCTTTGTTCATAGCCCGGAAAATTCTCACGGTCTGTAGATCGAGCCTTCATACATACATCCCCAAACCTAATCTGAGTTTGTGTTTTCAGACTTCTGTCCCCACAGTCCTGGCCCTCACACCATCCAAGCTGGGGCCCCTGGAGCCACTCCTGAGGACTGTGGCTTCCCTCTCCAGGGGAATTCTGCCATTTCCATTGGCCACAACCCTATAGATTAGGAGAAACCTCCAAACTCCCCGAGGCCATCCCAATAGTGTTGGCTGCCCAGGACAAACAGGGATGATTTTTCACAAGTTAGGAAACTACCTCCACTCAGACCCAGAGTCAGATATCCCCATAGAATAAGATTGAACTGGACAGGCACTTAGGCCCTAATCAGATCCATTGCTTTTGTTTCCAGGCATCTCTCCTCGGAGGCCTGGTTACCAATACGAGCATATGGGGGATTACTGAGGCACTCATAGAAAAATCTCATCTCCACATAGGAAATGTACTCTTTGGAGCTCTATAAAAACCTCTGTTTAGGAGAATCTTTCAGGACCCCGGATCAAGCGCCCCATTCCAAGTTCTCCATGGACTTAAACCCACATTATGATCTATCCTCGGTAGAGTCCATGTCAACTCATCCCCCTTGGTTTCTCCCCCAGGGCCTGCAGATCAAACCAGCCTTGTTGCTAGGAGACAACTAGAATGGGAGGCGGGCTGCCCAGGCATCCATCCTTAGAACCCTACTCTGGAGTCGTTCCATATGGGACATCCTAGAGCCATCCAACAGGTCTCAAGTGTCCCACAGAAGGAATCTTTGCAGTCTGGTGCATCTCACAACTCCCATTGTGGGAAAATCTTCATGGCCTCTTGAGACGCTCCACTTTATAAAGGGGCCATCATGGACAGAAACTCCAACCTGAGCAAACGTCTGATATTCGCCCTGGCTTCAGGTGCATGAGATCTTGATTCAGCTCTGCAGAGTGTGCCTTCTGTGCCCTCACCCCAAAAACTAAGCCTAGCTTGTGTTCTCAGACTACCGTCCTCACACTCCTGGCCCAAAAGCCCTACAGTTTGGCAATACTGGGGCCACAATGCAGCACTCTGCCTGCCCTCCAGAAGAAAAACGTTGCCTTTTGGAGCTACCTAGAAACCCGAATGAGGATCAACTGAACGCCACTCGACTGCACCCCAAATATACAGTCTACCCTGTCTAATGCCTTGTCTGACACAGCATGAGCCCACACCTCCAGACCTACGCTCAACAGCTAGCCACACACTGAGCTCATTGTACCCATCAGGTCCTTAGGTCTTCATCTCTTCCCAACCTCGGTTTTCGGGTTTCAGAACCTAGACCTAAACTCCAATCACTGTCCAGGGGTGAACGTGATGCAGAAATCACAACTCTTCCTTCGCCATGGCCGGAAACCTTGTGGTTGGCATATTCTCCAACGTTCAGTGTAGGAGAATCCAGCGTGGCCCATGAGGCCCTTCCCATGCTTGAGGGCCTTGTTGGGCACAAATAGGCATTGTGACCCTCAGCATGAGCCCTGTCCTCAAGGAAGACCTCTCAGTGTCTGAATCAAGAGCCCACATATTGGACTTGCCATGCCCCTAGGCCCCCAAACTTAAACAGAGCTGGGGTTATCCAGTTGTCCCTCCCAAGGACTCTGCTCTGGAATCCCTCTTTTATTGACACACATGAGGTACATAAAATAAAATAAAAAACAGAAAGGACACCTCCCATCCAACAGAATGTACCTAAACTCTTGGGATTGGGTCAAATCCTCAGAGAAGGAAAGCCGTCCACAACCCATGAGGCCACGCCAGCATTCGACCCACATTGTTGACACAAATCCAGAGACAAAACCTGAGCTAGCACCTCAAACTCACCCTTTTTCATATCCCGAAGTGTTATCACGGTCTGTAGATTGGGCGTGCCATACCTATGTCCCCAAACCTAAGTGGAGTTTGTGTTTTGAGACTTTTGTCCAAATATCCCTGGACCCCACACGCTCCACACTTGGGTCCCTGGAGCCACACCTCAGGACTGTGCTTCCCTTTCAAGAGAATTCTTCCCATTCCATTGGCCACAACCTTGCAAATTAGGAAAAACCTCCAAAGTTACCGAGGCCATCCCAATAGTGTAGGCCGCCCAGGACAAACAGGTGTGATCTCAAACCAGCTGAGCAACTACCTCCACTCAGACAAAATATGTCCCCAGAGAAGAATATTGAACCGGACAGGCCCCTAGGCCCTAATCAAATCCATTACTTTGGTTTCCAGGCATCTCTCCTCAGAGGCCTCATTTCCAATACCAGCAAATGGTGGTTTCCTGAGGCACCAATATGAACAAATCTCGTCTCCTCATGGAAAACTTGCTCATTGGAGCTTTGTTATAACCTCTGGTTAGGAGAATCCTTCAAGGCCCTGGTGCCACTGCCCCATACCAAGGTCTCAATGGACTCAAACCAACATTAAGACCATCCTCAGGAAAGTCCATGTCAACTCATTTAAGACCATCCTCAGGAAAGTCCATTCCAACTCAGCCCCCTCTGATGCTACCCCAAGCCAGCAGATCAAACGTTTCTTCTTGCTAGGAGACAATTGGAATTGAGGCTGTCTGCCCAGGCATCCATACTTAGAACCCTGTTCTGGAAAAATAACTTTTGAGACGTCCTGGAGCCATCCAACAAATCTTAATTGTCCCATTAAGGAATCCTTGCGGTTTGGAGCATCTCACAACTCTAATAGTGGGAAAACCCCCATGGCCTCATAATGCCCCCCCCCCTTCATGAAGGGGCCAACATGGACAGAAACTCCAACCAGAGCCAAAGTCTGATCCTCGACCTGACTTCAGACTCATGAGTTCTCAATTCAGCTCTGCAGAGTGTGCCTGCCATGTCCATTCCCCGAAATTAAGCTTAGCTTGTGTTCTCAGACTTCCGTCCTCACTCTCCTGGCCCACAAGCCCTCCAGTTTGGGAATTCCGAAGCCACAATGCAGCACTCTGCCTGCCCTCCAGAAGAAAAACTTTGCCCTATGCTGCTAATAAGAAACCCCAAATGATTATCTAATGCATGCCACTCGACTGTAAAGCAATTATACAGCCTACCCTGAATACTAATGCCCTGTCTGGCACAGCCTGAGACAAGACATCCCAAACGACACCTAGACAGCTGGCTCCAACCTGGACACAAGGGACCTGCTATGGCTGTAGTTCGTCATCTCTTCCCAACCTCGGTTTTCAACTTCAGAACCTAGACCTTATCTCCAATCACTGCCCAGGGATGAACGTGATTCAAAAATTAGAATTCCTCCTTCCCCATGGCCAGAAACCTTGTAGTTGGCATGTTGTCCAACGTTCAATGTGGGAAAACCTGCATTGTCGGAAAGGCCACGCCAGTGCTTGAGGGCCGCCTAGGGCACAGACATGCATTGTGACCTGTAGCGTGAGTCCCGTATTAAAGTAACGCCTCTCAGTGGCTGGAACAAGATCCTGCCTATGGGGCTTGTCATATCCATAGGCACCCAGGCTTAACCAGAGAGCGAGTATTCCAGTTGTCAGTACCCACTGCTATGCTCCAGAGTCCCTCTACTGGGGGGACACATGAAGCAGAAAACAGGACTCTTCCCTTCCCACAGAATGACCCCAAACTCTTGGGGGCTGGACAAACTACCAGAGAGGGAGACTTCTACGACCCATGAGGCAACTCCTACATTAAACGGCCATTGTGGACACAATATCCAGAGACAAAAGAGTGAGCGACTGCCTCCCTCTCACCCTTCTTTCATATCCAGAGGAGCTCCCCTCACGGACTGTAGATCAGGCCTGCCATAACCTCGGCCCCAAACCTGAGCTGAGTTTGGGTTTTTGGATGTCTGTCTGCACAGCCGTGGCCCACACCGCCTCCAGGCTGGGGTCTCTGGAGCCACACCACAGAACTGTGCCTGCTCTCTCCTAAGAAACTGCCCGTTCCATTGGCCACAGCTCTACAAAATAGTAGAAACCTCAAGGTCCCCAAGGACATCCCACTACCGCAAGCCTCACTGGACAAACAGGGGCATTATGACACCAGCTGAGCAACTACTACCTCCATGCCGACACACAGACTGATATCCGCAGAGACAGAAGATTGAACCAGACTGGCCCCTAGGCCCTATTATAAACTCTTGCTTTGGTGTCCAGGTATCACTCCTCAGAGGCCTGGGTTCGAAGACCAGCATATGGGGCTATCCTGAGGCACCAGACAGAACACCTCTCATCTCCACATAGAAAGCTTCCTTGTTGGAGTTGTGTCAAACCCTTCGGGTTGGAGAATCCTGCAGAGTCCCTTAGCTACTGCCACATTCCAAGGTCTCCATGGCCACCAACCCACATTATGACTCATCCTCAGGAAAGTCCATTTAAACTCAGCCTTCTGGGTAGCCCAGCCAAGAGCCCGCAGATTGAGGGTGCCTTGTCTCGACCAGGCAATGGGAAGGTGAGTTGGCGTTTCTCGGCATCCATGCTTAGGCCCCTGCTCTCGAGTCATTCTGTATGGGGCAATGTCCAACCTGAGCGATCGTCTGATCCTCGCGCTGACTTCAGATGCACGAGATCTCGGTTCAGGTCTGTAGATTGTGCCTTCCATGTCCTCACCCAGAAACCTAAGCCTAGCTTGTGTCCTCAGACTTCTGTCCACAGACTACTGGCTCACAAGCCCTCCAGTTTGGCAAACCAGAACTACAATGCAGCACTCTACCTGCCCTGCAGAAGAAATAAATTGCCTCTGGGGCTACCTAGAAACCACAAATGAAGATCAACCTGCACGACACTTGGCTATTCCCAAAATATATAGGATGACATGGGCAATAAAGCCCTTTCTGAAACAGCCTGAGCCTGGACCTCCTAGGCCCACCCAGACAGCTGGTTACAAACTGAGAACTTCAGACCCCCCATGGCCTTAGGTCGTTATCCATTCCCAACCTCAGTTTTCAGGCTTCAGAACCTAGACCTTATCTCCAATCACTGCCCAGGTTTGAAAATGATGCAGAAATCAGAACTCCTTCCCGATGGCAGGAAAACTTGTGGTTGGCTTGTTGTCCAACGTTCAGTGTAGTGGAAACCAGTGTGTCCCTTGAGGCCCCGCCATTGCTCGTGGTCCAGATAGGTAGCAAACACAAATTGTTACCCTCAGCCTTAGCCCAGTCCTCAGGTAAGGCCTCTCAGTGGCTGGATAAAGAGACAGCATATTGGGCTTGCCATGCCCCTAGGCCCCAATTTTTAGCCATAGTTCGTGTTGTCCCTTCGATCTTCCCCAGGTCTCTGCTTTGGAATTACTCTTTTGGTGGGACACCTGATGTAACAACCCTGAAAGGATTCCTCCATCCAACAGATTGACGAAAAACAATTGGGATCGGGCCAAATCCACAGAGAGCAAGATTAGTCCATGGCCCATGAGGCCTCCTCGACATTCCACGGCCATCGCTGATACAAAATCCAGAGTCAAAAGTCTAAGCAAGTGCCTCAGACTCGCACTATCTTCATATCCTGAAGATGTCTTCTCATGGTTTGTAGATCGGGCCTGCCATACCTACGTCCCCAAACATAAGCTGAGTGTGTGTTTTCGAACTTCTGTCCTCAAAGTCCTGGGCCACATGCCCTCCAGGCTGGGGACCCTGGAGCCACACATTAGGACTGTGCAACCCAATCCATGGGAATTCTGCCCAATCCATTGTCCAAAATCATACAAATTAGGAGAACCCTCCAAAGTCCCTGAGGCCATCCCAATAGTATAGGTCGCCCGGGACAAAAAAGGGCAGTCTGACACCAGCTGAGCATCTACCTCCACTCATACTCTAGAAGGATGTCCCCAGAGAAGAAGATTGAACCAGACAGGACCCTAGGCCAAAATCGGATCCATTGCTTTGGTTTACAGGCATGTCTCCTCAAAACCCTGGATTCCAATACCAGCATTTGGGTTTTCCTGAGGCACCCATCAGAACAAACCTCGTCTCCACAAGGAAACTTGTGCGTGGGAGCTATGTCAAAAGCTTAGGAGAATACTTCAGTGTCCTGGTGCCACCGCCCCATTCCAAGGCCCTCATGGACACAAACACACATTAGACCCATCCTCAGGAAAGTCCATTTCAACTCAGCCACCCCGCTTGCTCCCGCAGAGCCATCAGATCTAAACTGCCTTGTCGCTAGGAGACAATTGGAATGCGAGGCGGGCTTCCCAGGCATCCATCCTCGAACGTTGGTCTGGATTCATCCATAAGGTTGTCCTGGAGCTGTCCAACAGGTCACAATTGTCCCGCAAAAGGAATCCTAGGAGGGGGCATCCCACCACTCCCAACGTGGGAAAACCTCCACGCTCTCGAGAATCCGCTATCTTCATGAAGGGGCCGTCATGAAAGAAATCCAAGCTGAGCCAATGTCTGATCCTCGCTCTGACTTCAGAAGCATGAGATATTGCTTCAGATCTTCAGGGGGTACATGCCGTACCCTCGCCCTGAAACCCAAGTCTAGCTTGTGTTCTCAGACTTCCATCCTCACACTTCTGGCACCGAAGCCCACAAGTTTGGCAATTCCGGACCATCATTGCAGCACTCTGCCTGCCCTCTAGAAAAAATATATTGCCCAATGAGCTGCCCGGGCACATTAAATGAGAATAAACCTACACGGCACTCAAATGTACCCATATTATATAGTCAAACCTGGGCAGTAATGCACTGTCTGACACAACCTGAGCCGGGACCTCCTGACCAAACCCAGACAGCTGACCGCACACTGAGCACATCAGACCCGCCATGGCCTTAGGTCATCATCTCTTCCCTACCTCAGTTTTCAGGCTTCAAAACCTAGACCTTATCTCCAATCACTGCCCAGGGGTGACTGTGATGCAGAAATCAAAACTACTGATTACCCATGGCAAGAAACCTTGTGGTTGCCATGTTGTCCTATGTTCAGTGTAGGAGAAACTAGCATTCACACTGAGGCCCCGCCCATTCTTGAGTGTGAAAAGGGCATAAACACGCATTGTGACCCTCAGCGTGATTCCTGACCTCTAGTAAATCCTCTCAGTGGCTGGACCATTAGAAGTCATAATGGGCTTGACATGTCCCAAGGCCCCAATTTTTAACCAGATTTCTGCATGTCCAGTCACAACTCCCCAGGGCTCTACTCTGGAATCCCTCATTTGTTGGGACACCTGAGGTTGAAAAACAAAACAAAACAAATCAAAAACAACAAAAAAACGAACTTCTTCCATCCCACAGAGTGACCCCAAACTCCTTGGACGGGGCCAAACCCCCAGAGAGTAAGACTCGTCCATTTCCCCTGAAGTCACCAGGAAATTTCACCACCATGAATGACACAATATCTAGAGACAAAAACGTGAGCAAGAGCCTCACACTCACCCATTTTTCATATCCCAAAGTGTTCTCCTCATGGTCTGTAGATCAGTCCTGCCATACCTATGACCTGAAACACAAGCCGAGTTTGTGTTTTCAGAAAACTGTCCAAACAGCCCTGGCCTACACACCCTACAGGCTCAGGCCCCTGAGGCCAAACCTGAAGACTGTCCTTGCCCTCTTCAATGGAATTGTATGTGCCCATTGCAATGGCAAAACCCCACAAATAGGATAAACCTCCAAAATTCCTGAGGCCATCCCAATAGTTGTGGCTTCCCAGGACAAACAGGGGCAATCTGGGCCCATCTGAGGACCTACCAGCACTCAGACCCGTAGACTGATATCCCCAGAGGTAATAAGGAACGAACAGGCTCCGAGGCACCTATCGGATCCATTGCTTTGGTTTCGAGGCATCTCTCCTCAGAGGCCTTGATTTCAATAACAGCATATGGCTGTTTCTTGACTCACCATCAGAACAAATCTCATCTACACATGGGAAACTTGCACGATGTAGCTGTGTGAAAGCCTCTCTTTAGGAGAGCCGTTCAGGGCCACAGGCTTCATTCCAAGGTCTCCAGGACACATAATCATATTAGGACACATCCACGGGAGAGTCCATTTCAACTCAGCCTCCTCGGTTGCTCCCCCAGATCCAGCAGATCTAACCTGTCTTGTTGCTTGGAGACAATTGGAATGCGAGGTGGGCTACCCAGCCATCCATCCTTAGAACCCTGCTCGGAATCGTTGTCCTGGAGCCAACCAACAGGTCTCAATTGTCCTGCAGAAGAATCTTTGCAGTTTGGAGCTTCTCAGAACACCCATAGTGGGAAAACCCCCATGGCCTCGTGATCCACCCACCCTTCAAGAAGGGGCCATCAGGGACAGAATGTCCAACCTGAGCGATCGTTGGATTCTCGCCCTGACTTCAGATGCACGAGATCTCGATTCAGGTCTGTAGATTGTGCCTGCCATATCCTCACCCAGAAACCTAGGCCTAGCTTGGGTTCTCAGACTTCCGGCCTCAGACTAGTGGCCCACAAGCCCTCCAGTTTGGCAATCCAGAACTACAATGCAACACTCTGCCTGCCCTCCATAAAAAAAAAAAAATTGTCCTCTGGGGCTACCCAGAAACCCCAAATTAGGATCAACCTGCACGCCATTCGGCTGTACCCCAAATATATAGGCTGACCTGGGCACTAATGCCATTTCTGACACAGCCTGCGACTGGATCTCCTGGCCCCACCCAAACAGATGGCCGCACACTGAGCACATCGAACAAGTCATGACCTTAGGTCATCATCCCTTCCCTACCTCAGTTTTCAGGCTTCAGAACCTAGACCTTATCTCCAATCACTGCCCAGGGGTGACTGTGATGCAGAAATCAGAACTCTTCATTACCCATGGCAGGAAACCTTGTGGTTGGCATGTTGTCCAACGTTCAGTGTAGGAGAAACAAGCATTCAGCCTGTGACCCGCCCATTCTTGAGTGCGACGAGGGCATAAACACGCATTGTGACCCTCAGCATGAGTCCTGTCCTCTAGTACGTCCTCTCAGTGGCCGGAACATTAGATGTCATAATGGGCTTGACATGTCCCTAGGCCCCAATTTTTAACCAGATTTTTGGTTGTCCAGTCGCCCCTCCCCAGGGCTCTACTCTAGAATCCCTCATTTGGTGGGACACCTGAGGTTGAAAAACAAAACAATACAAATCAACAACAACAGAACAACGGACTTCTTCCATCCCACGGAATGACCCCAAACTCTTTGGAACGGGCCAAACCCCGAGATTAAGACTCGTCCATTTCCCATGAAGTCACTCGGAAATTTCACGACCATGAGTGACACGATATCCAGAGACAAAAACTTGAGCAAGAGCCTCACACTCGCCCTTTTTTCATATCCCGAAGATTCCTCCTCATGGTCTGTAGATCAGTCCTGCCATACCTATGACCCGAAACATAAGCCGAGTTTGTGTTTTCAGACAACTGTCCTAACAGCCCTGGCCTACACACCCTACAGGCTCAGGACCCTGGAGCCAAACCCGACGACTGTGCTTGCACTCTCCAAGGGAATTGTATGTGCCCATTCCAATGGCCTCAACCCTACTAATATGATAAAGCTCCAAAGTCCCTGAGGCCCTCCCAATATTTGTGGCTTCCCAGGACAAACAGGGGCAATCTGGGCCCATCTGAGCCCCTACCGGCGCTGAGACCCGTAGACTGATATCCCCAGAGGTAAAAAGGAACGAACACGCCCATAGGCACATATCGGATCTATTGCTTTGGTTTCCAGGCATCTCTCCTTAGAGATCCTTAGAACCCTTAGAAACCTGCTCTTGCGTCGTTTCTTATGGGGCATCCTTGAGCCATCCAACAGGTGTCGACTGTCCCACAGGAATCCTTGTGCATGGATCACCTCACAACTCATATTATGGAAAGCTTCCATGTTCACATGATGCCCCCAATCTTCATGAAGTCGGATCATGGAAAGAAACTCCAACCTGAACCAATGGCTGATCTTCGCCTTGACTTCAGATGCACGAGATCTTGATTAAGCTCTTCAGAGTGCACCTGCTGTGCACTCACCCCAAAACCTAAGCATAGCTGGTGTTCTCAGACTTCCGTCCTCACTCTCCTGGACCATACGCCCTCCATTTTGGGATTTCCGATGACACAGTGTTGCACTCTGCCTGCCCTCTAGAAGAAAAACGTTGCCCTATGGGTCTACCCAGAAACCTCAAATGAGGATAAACCTGCATGCCACTCAACTGTACACCAATTATATAGTCTAGCCTGTGCACTAATGCCCTGTCTGACACAACCTGAGGCCTGAATTCCCAACCGACACCCCGACAGCTTGCCGTACACTGAGAACATCTGAACCGCCATGGCCTTAGGTTGCCATCTCTTTCCAACCTGGTTTTCAGGCTACAGAAACTTAGACCTTATCTCTACTCATTTCCCATGGGTGAACGTGATGCAGAAATCATAACTCCTCCTTCCCTCTCGCCAGAATCTTGTGGTTGGCATCTTATCCAAATTTCAGTGTAGGACACCTGTAGGGCCTACAGGAGTAGTAGGAGGGCGCCTGAGGGTAGTGTAGGGTCCCTGAGGCCTTCCCATGCTCAAGAGCTGCGGTGGGCACAAACACACATTGGGACCCTCAGTTTGAGCCCTGTCCTCAAGTAAAGCCTCTCAGTGGCTGGACCATGAGCCCGCATATGGGGCCTGCCATGCACCAAGTCACCCAATCTTAACCAGATTTAGAGACATCTAGTCACCCCTACTCAGGGCTCTGCTCTGGAATCCCTCTTTGTTGGGACATTTGAGGTAAGTAAACACAGAAAGGATTCCTGCCACACACAGAATGACCCCAATCACTTGGGATCAGGCCATCCCCAGAGAGAAAGACACCTCCATGGCCCATGAGGCCAGCCCGACATTCCACGGCCACTATTGACACAAAATCCAGAGACATAAGCCTCACCCTTAGGTCATAGCCCAAAAAATTCTCCTCATAGTCTGTAGATCGGGCCTGCCATACCTACTTCCCCAAACCGTGTTTTCAGACTTCTATCCTGACATCCCTGTCCCACACACCCTCCAGGCTGAGGCCCCTGGAGCCACACCTCAGGACTGTGCCTGCCCTCTCCAAGGAAATTCTTCCCATTCCATTGGCCACAACCCTACAGATTAGGAGAAACCTCCAAAGTCCCAGAGGCCATTCCAATAGTGTAGGCCGCCCAGTACAAAGAGGGGTGATCTGTCACAAGTTGAGCAACGACCTCACCTCACCCGTAGACAGATATCCCAAGAGAAAGGTATTAAATTGGAGAGGCCCCTAGAACGTAATTGGTTCCATTGCTTTTGTTTCTAAGCATCTCTCCTCAGAGGCCTCTTTTCCAATACCAGCATATGGGGGATTCCAGAGATACCAATCAGAACAAATCTTGTCTCCACATGGGAAACTTATCCTTTGGAGCTCTGTAAAAAACCTCCAGTTAGGAGAAACCTTCACGTAACTGGAGCCACCGCCCTATTCCAAGGTCTCCATGGACACAAACCCGCATTATGACCATTCGGCAGGAGAGTACATTTCAACTCAGCCCCGTTGATTACTCCCCCAGAGCCAGAATATCAAACCTGCCTTGTCGCTAGGAGACAACTGGAATGCAAAGCAGACTCTCTAGGCATCCATTGTTGGAATCCTGCTCTGGCGCCGTTCCATATGGGATGTCCTGGGAGCCTTCCAACAGGTCTTGACTGTCCTGCAGAAGGAATCCTTGCAGATTGGAGTATCTCACAACTCCTATCGTGGGAAAACCTACATGGCCTCATGAGATGCTCCCCTTTATAAAGGGGCCATCATGGACAGAAACTCCAACGTGAGCCAACTTCTGATCCATTGCTTTGGTTTCTATGTATCTCTCCTCAGAGGCCTGGTTTCCAATATCAGAATATGGGGGTTTCCTAAGGAAACAATCAGAACAGATCTCATCTCCACATGAGAAACTTGCTCTTTGGAGCTGTGTCAATACCTCAGGTTAGGAGGATCCTTCAGGGCGCTGGCACCATGGCCCAATTCCAAGGTCTCCAAGGACACAAACTTACATTATGATCCATCCTCAGGAGAGTCCATTTCAAATCATTTAAGACCATCCTCAGGAAAGTCCATTCCAACTCAGCCCCCTCTGATGCTACCCCAAGCCAGCAGGTCAAACGTTTCTTGTTACTAGGAGACAATTGGAATTGAGGCTGTCTGCCCAGGCATCCATACTTAGAACCCTGTTCTGGAAAAATACCTTAAGAGACGTCCTGGAGCCATCTAACAAATCTTAATTGTCCCACAGAAGGAATCCTTGCGGTTTGGAGCATCTCACAACTCTAATAGTGGGAAAACCCCCATGGCCTCATAACCCCCCCCTTGATGAAGTGTCCAACATGGACAGAAACTCAAACCTGAGACAAAGTCTGATCCTCGACCTGACTTCAGACTCATGAGATCTCAATTCAGCTCTGCAGAGTGTGCCTGCCATGTCCATTCCCCAAAACCTAAGCCTAACTTGTGTTCTCAGACTTCCGTCCTCACTCTCCTGGCCCACAAGCCCTCCAGTTTGGGAATTCCGAAGCCACAATGCAGCACTCTGCCTGCCCTCCAGAAGAAAAACTTTGCCCTATGCTGCTAATAAGAAACCCCAAATGATTATCTAATGCATGCCACTCGACTGTAAAGCAATTATACAGCCTACCCTGAATACTAATGCCCTGTCTGGCACAGCCTGAGACAAGACATCCCAAACGACACCTAGACAGCTGGCTCCAACCTGGACACAAGGGACCCGCTATGGCTGTGGTTCGTCATCTCTTCCCAACCTCGGTTTTCAGGCTTCAGAACCTAGACCTTATCTCCAATCACTGCCCAGGGATGAACGTGATGCAGAAATTAGAATTCCTCCTTCCCCATGGCCAGAAACCTTGTGGTTGGCATATTGTCCAACGGTCAATGTGGGAAAACCTGCATTGTCGGAAAGGCCCCGCCAGTGCTTGAGGGCCGCCGAGGGCACAGACATGCATTGTGACCTGTAGTGTCAGTCCCATATTAAAGAAACGCCTCTCAGTGGCTGGACCAATTTCCTGCATATGGGGCTTGTTATATCCATAGGCCCCCAGGCTTAACCAGAGAGCGAGTATTCCAGTTGTCAGTACCCACTTCTTGCTCCAGAATCCCTCTACTGGGGGGACACATGAAGCAGAAAACAGGACTCTTCCCTTCCCACAGAATGACCCCATACTCTTGGGGGCTGGACAAACTACCAGAGAGGGAGACTTCTACGACCCATGAGGCAACTCCTACATTAAATGGCCATTGTGGACAAAATATCCAGAGACAAAATACTGAGCGACTGCCTCCCACTCACCCTTCTTTCATATCCAGAGGAGCTCCCCTCACGGACTGTAGATCAGGCCTGCCATAACCTCGGCCCCAAACCTGAGCTGAGTTTGGGTTTTTGGATGTCTGTCTGCACAGCCGTGGCCCACACCGCCTCCAGGCTGGGGTCTCTGGAGCCACACCACAGAACTGTGCCTGCTCTCTCCTAAGAAACTGCCCGTTCCATTGGCCACAACTCTACAAAATAGTAGAAACCTCAAGGTCCCCAAGGACATCCCACTACCGCAAGCCGCACTGGACAAACAGGGGCATTATGACACCAGCTGAGCAACTACTACCTCCATGCAGACACACAGACTGATATCCGCAGAGACAGAAGATTGAACCAGACTGGCCCCTAGGCCCTATTATGAACTCTTGCTTTGGTGTCCAGGTATCACTCCTCAGAGGTCTGGGTCCGAAGACCAGCATATGGGGCTATCCTGAGGCACCAGACAGAACACCTCTCATCTCCACATGGAAAGCTTCCTTGTTGGAGTTGTGTCAAACCCTTCGGGTTGGAGAATCCTGCAGAGTCCCTTAGCTACTGCCACATTCCAAGGTCTCCATGGCCACCAACCCACATTATGACTCATCCTCAGGAAAGTCCATTTAAACTCAGCCTTCTGGGTAGCTCACCCAAGAGCCCGCAGATTGAGCATGCCTTGTCTCGACCAGGGAATGGGAAGGGGATTTGGCGTTTCTCGGCATCCATGCTTAGGCCCCTGTTCTTGAGTCTTTCTGTATGGGGTATCCTGGAACCATCCAATAGTACTCGACTGTCCTGAAGAAGGAAACTTTGACGTTTGGAGCTGCTCACAACTCCCAGCGTAGGGAAACCTCCCTGGCCTCATGACGCCCCCACCCCCTTCAGGAAGGGGCCGTCACGGACACAAACTCCAGCTTGAGGCAACATCTGATATTCGCCCTGACCTCAGATGCAGGAGATCTCGATTCAGCCTCTGCACAGTGGGCCCAAACCTCATGCTACCTTGTGTTTTCAGACTTCCTTCCTCACACTCCTGGCAAACATGTCCTCAAGACTTGGAATTCTGGAACCAAAATGCAGCCCTATGCTGGCCCTCCAGAAGAAAAACGTTGCTCTATTGTGATCTCCATAAACCCCAAATGAGGATCAACCTGCTCGGTTCTCGACCTCACACCAATTGGATTGTTCGGGTTGTCCATTCATCCCTCCCCAGAGCTCTGCTTTGGAATCCCTCTTTTGGTGGGACACCTGAGGTAACAAAACTAAAAGGACTCCTCCCATCCTTCAGATTGACCCCAAACAATTGGGATTGGACCAAATTCACAGAGAGGAAGTCTCGTCCATGGCCCATGAGGCCTCCCCGAGATTCCACAGCCATCGTTGACAACAAATCCAGAGACAAAAGTCTGAGCAAGCGCCTCACACTCGCTCTTTTGTCGTATCCCGAAGAGTGCTCCTCAAGTCTGTATATCGGGCCTGCCATACTTACTTCCCAAACCTAAGACGAGTTTGTGTTTTCAGACTTCTGTCCCCACATTCCTGGCCCACAGACCCTTCAGGCTGGGGCCCCTGGAGCCACACATCAGGACTGTGCCTGTCCATACCACGGGAATTCTGCCCATTCCATTGTTCACAATCGTACAAATTAGGAAAAACCTCCAGAGTCCCCAAGGACATCCCAATAATGTAGGCCGCCCAGGACAAACAAGGGTCATCTGAAACCAGCTGAGCATCTACCTCTACTCAGCGTAGATGGATGTCCCCAGAGAAGAAGATTGAATCAGACAGGCCCCTAGGCCTGAATCAGATTCATTGCTTTCGGTTACAGGTATCTCTCCTCAGAGGCCTGGTTTCGAATATTAGCATATGGGGATTTCATGAGGCAGCAATCAGAACAAATCTCTTCTCCACATGGGAAAATTATCCTTTGAAGATGTCTCAAAACCTCCAGTTAGGAGAATCCTTCAGGGCCTGTGTGCCACTGCCCCATTACAAGGTCTCCATAGATACAAAAACACATTAGGACCCATCCACAGGAGAGTCCATTTCAACTCAGCGTATTCGGTTGCTCCGCGAGATCCAGCAGATCTAACTTGTCTTTTGCTAGAAGACAATTGGAATGTGAGGTGGCCTACCCCGCCATCCATCCTTAAAACCCTGCTCGGAATCGTTGGCCTGGAGCCAACCAACAGGTCTCAATTGTCCTGCAGAAGAATCTTTGCAGTTGGGAGCTTCTCAGAACTCCCATCGTGAGAGAACCCCCATAGCCACATGATCCCCCCCCTTCATAAAGGGGCCATCAGGGACATAATGTCCAACCTGAGCGATCGTCTGATCCTCACCCTGACTTCAGATGCACGGGATCTCGGTTCAGGTCTGTAGATTGTGCCTGCCATGTCCTCACACAGAAACCTAAGCCTAGCTTGTGTCCTCAGACTCTGTCCACAGACTACTGGCTCAGAAGTCCTCCAGTTTGGCAATCCAGAACTACAATGCAGCACTCCACCTGCCCTGAGAAGAAATACATTGCCCTCTGGGGCTACCTAGAAACCCCAAATGAAGATCAACCTGCACGACACTTGGCTATACACAAAATATATAGGATGACCTGGGCAATAATGCCCTTTCTGACACAGCCTGAGCCTGGACCTCCTAGGCCCACCCAGACAGCTGGCTAAAAACTGAGAACATCTGACCCCCCATGGCCATAGGTCGTTATCCCTTCCCAACCTCAGTTTTCAGGCTTCAGAACCTAGTCCTTATACCCATTCACTGCCCAGGTTTGAAAATGATGCAGAAATCAGAATTCCTTCCCGATGGCACGGAAACTTGTGGTTGGCATTCACCCTGAGGCCCCGCCCATTCTTGAGTGCGACGAGGGCTTAAACACGCATTGTGACCCTAGCGTGAGTTCTGTCCTTTGGTAAGTCCTCTCAGTGCCTGGACCATTAGATGTCATAATGGGCTTGACATGTCCCTAGGCCCCATTTTTAACCAGATTTCTGGTTGTCCAGTCGCCCCTCCCCAGGGCTTTACTCTGGAATTCCTCTTTTGGTGGGACACGTAAGGTTAAAAAACAAAAGAAAACAAAACAACAACAACAACTACAAAAACGGACTTCTTCCATCCCACAGAATGACCTCAAACTCTTTGGACAAGGCCAAACCCAAGAGAATAAGACTCATCCATTTCCCATGAAGTCTCCCGGAAATTTCACGACCATGAGTGACACGATATCCAGAGACAAAAACTGAGCAAGTGCCTCACACTCGCCCTTTTTTCATATCCTGAAGAGTTCACCTCAAGGTCTGTAGATCAGTCCTGCCATACCTATGACCCGAAACATAAGCCGAGTTTCTGTTTTCAGACAACTGTCCAAACAGCCCTGGCCTAAACACCCTACAGGTTCAGGCCCCTGGAGCCAACCTGAGGACTGTACTTGCCCTCTCCACGGGAATTCTGTGTGCCCATTCCAATGGCCACAACCCTAATAATAGGATAAATCTACAAAGTCCCTGAGGCCATCCCAATAGTGGTGGCTTCCCAGGACAAACAGGAGTAATCTGAGCCCATCCGAGAACCTACCTGCACTAAGACCCGAAGACTGATGTTCCTAGAGGTAAAAAGGAACGAACAGGCCCCTACGCACTAATCGGACCCATTGCTTTGGTTTCCAGGCATCTTCCTCAGAGGCCTGGATTTCAATACCAGCATATGGCTGTTTCTTGACTCACACATCAGTACAAATCTCATCTACACATGGGAAACTTGCACGTGGGAGCTGTGTGAAAGCCTCTCTTTAGGAGAACCCTTCAGGGCCCCATTGCCACCGCTTCATTCCAAGGTCTCCATAGACACAAAAACACATTAGGACCCATCCAAAGGAGAGTCCATTTCGAATGAGCGTATTCGGTTGCTCTACGAGATCCAGCAGCTCTAACTTGTCTTGTTGCTAGGAGACAATTGGAATGCGAGGTGGGCTACCAAGCCATCCATCCTTAAAACCTTGCTCAGAATCGTTGGCCTGGAGCCAACCTACAGGTATCATTTGTCCTGCAGAGGATTCTTTACAGTTGGGAGCTTCTCACAACTCCCATCGTGAGAGAACCCCCATGGCCTCGTGATCCCCCCCCCCCTTCATAAAGGGGCCATCAGGGACATAAGGTCCAAACTGAGTGATCATCTGATCCTCACCCTGACTTCAGATGCACGAGATCTCGGTTCAGGTCTGCAGTTTGTGCCTGCCATGTCCTCACCCAGAAACCTAAGCCTAGCTTGTGTCCTCAGGCCTCTGTCCACAGACTACTGGCTCACAACCCTCCAGTTTGGCAATCCAGAACTACAATGCAGCACAATACCTGCCCTGCAGAAGAAATACATTGCCCTCTGGGGCTACCTAAAAACACCAAATGAAGATCAACCTGCACGACACTTGGCTATACCCAAAATATACAGGATGACCTGGGCAATAATGCCCTTTCTGACACAGCCTGGGCCTGGACCCCCTGTCCCACTCAGACAGCTGGCTACAAACTGAGAACATCAGACCCCCCATGGCCTTAGGTCGTTATCCCTTCCCAACCTCAGTTTTCAGGCTTCAGAACCTAGACCTTATCTCCAATCACTGCCCAGGTTTGAAAATGATGCAGAAATCAGAACTCCTTTCGGATGGCACAAAAACTTGTGGTTGGCTTGTTGTCCAACGTTCAGTGTAGTGGAAACCAGTGTGTCCCTTGAGGCCCCGCCATTGCTAGAGGGCCAGATAGGTAGCAAACACACATTCTGACCCTCAGCCTTAGCCCAGTCCTCAGGTAAGGCCTCTCAGTGGCTGGATGAAGAGACAGCATATTGGGCTTGCCATGCCCCTAGGCCCCAATTTTTAACCATAGTTCGTGTTGTCCCTTCACTCTTCCCCAGGGCTCTGCTTGGAATTCCTCTTTTGGTGGGACACCTGATGTAACAACCCTGAAAGGAGTCCTCCATCCAACAGATTGACGAAAAACAATTGGGATCGGGCCAAATCCACAGAGAGCAAGATTCGTCCATGGCCCATGAGGCCTCCTCGACTTTCCACGGCCATCGCTGATACAAAATCCAGAGACAAAAGCCTAAGCAAGCGCCTCAGACTCCCACTATCTTCATATGCTGAAGATGTCTTCTCATGGTTTGTAGATCGGGCCTGCCATACCTACGTCCCCAAACATATGCTGAGTTTGTGTTTTCAGACTTCTGTCCTCAAAGTCCTGGGCAACACACCATCCAGGCTGGGGACCCTGGAGCCACACATTAGGACTGTGCCGACCCAATCCATGGGAATTCTGCCCATTCCATTGTCCTAAATCGTACAAATTAGGAGAACCCTCCAAAGTCCCTGAGGCCATCTCAATAGTATAGTTCACCCGGGACAAAAAAGGGCAGTCTGACACAAGCTGAGCATCTACCCCCACTCATACCCTAGATGGATGTCCCCAGAGAAGAAGATTGAACCAGACAGGACCTTAGGCCAAAATCGGATCCATTGCTTTGGTTTACAGGCATGTTTCCTCAAAACCCTGGGTTCCAATACCAGCATTGGGGTTTTCCAGAGGCACCCATCAGAACAATCCTCGTCTCCACAAGGAAACTTGTGCATGGGAGCTATGTCAAAAGCTTAGGAGAATACTTCAGGTTCCCAGTGCCACCGCCCCATTCCAAGGCCCTCATGGACACAAACACACATTAGACCCATCCTCAGGAAAGTCCATTTCAACTCAGCCACCCCGGTTGCTCCCGCAGAGCCATCAGATCTAAACTGTCTTGTCGCTAGGAGACAATTGGAATGCGAGGCAGGCTTCCCAGGCATCCATCCTCGAACTTTGGTCTGGAATCATCCATATGGGATGTCCTGGAGCTGTCCAACAGGTCTCAATTGTCCCGCAGAGGGAATCCTAGGAGGGGGCATCCCACCACTCCCAACGTGGGAAAACCTGCATGGCCTCGAGATTCGGCTCCCTTTATGAAGGGGCCGTCATGAACAGAAAATCCAAGCTGAGCCAACGTCTGATCCTCGCTCTGACTTCAGATGCATGAGATATTGCTTCAGATCTTCTGGGGGTACATTACGTGCCCTCGCCATGAAACCCAAGTCTATCTGTCCCTAGGCCCCAATTTTAACCAGATTTCTAGTTGTCCAATCGCCCCTCCCCAGGGCTCTACTCTGGAATCCCTCATTTGGTGGGACCCCTGAGTTTGAAAAACAAAACAAAACAAAACAACAACAACAAAAAAAACGGACTTATTCCATCCCACAGAATGACCCCAAACTCTTTGGACTGGGCCAACCCCCCAGGGAGTAAACTCGTCCATTTCCCATGAAGTCACCCGGAAATTTCACGACCATGAGTGACACGATAACCAGAGACAAAAACTTGAGCGGAGCTTCACACTCGCCCTTTTTTCATATCCCGAAGTGGTCTCCTCATGGTCTGTAGTTCAGTCCTGCCATACATATGACCCGAAACATAAGCCGAGTTTCTGTATTCAGACAACTGTCCAAACAGCCCTGGCCTACACAGCCTATAGGCTTAGGCCCCTGGAGCCAAGCTGAGGACTCTACTTGCCCTCTCCAAGGGAATTCTGTGTGCCCATTACAATGGCCAAAACGCTACTAATAAGATAAACCTCCAAAGTCCCTGAGGCCATCCCAATAGTGGTGGCTACGCAGGACAAACAGGAGCAATCTGAGCCCATCTGCGAACCTACCTGCACTCAAAATGTAGACGGATATCCCCAGTGGTAAAAAGGAACGAACAGGCCCCTAGGCCCTAATCGGATCCATTGCTTTGGTTTCAAGGCATCTCTCCTCAGAGGCCTGGGTTTCAGTACCAGCATAAAACTGTTTCTTGACTGACCCATCAGAACAAATCTCATCTACACATGGGAAACTTGCACGTGGGAGCGATATCAAAGCCTTTGTTTAGTAGAACCCTTCATGGCCCCAGTGCCACCGTGTCATTCCAAGGTATCCATAGACACAAAAACACATTAGGACCCATCCACAGGGGAGTCCATTTCAACTCAGCGTATTCGGTTGCTCCGCGAGATCCAGCAGATCTAACTTGTCTTGTTGCTAGGAGACAATTGGAATGCGAGGTGGCCTACCCCCCGCCATCCATCCTTAGAACCCTTTCCGGAATCGTTGGACTGGAGCCAACCAACAGGTCTCAATTGTCCTGCAGAAGAATCTTTACAGTTGGGAGCTTCTCACAACTCCCATCGTGAGAAAACACCCATGGCCTTGTGATTCCCCCCCCCCCCTTCATGAAGGGGCCCTCAGGGACATAAGGTCTAAACTGAGTGATTGTCTGATCCTCACCCTGACTTCAGATGCACGAGATCTTGGTTCAGGTCTGTAGATTGTGCCTGCGATGTCCTCAACAGAAACCTAAGCCTAGCTTGTGTCTTCAGACTTCCATCCTCAGACTAATGGCCCACAAGCCCTCCAGAATTATAATGCAGCACTCTCCCTGCCCTCCAGAAGATAAACATTGCATTCTGGGGCTACCCAGAAACCCCAAATGAAGATCAACTTCCACGCCCCTTGGTTGTACCCAAAATATATAGGCTGACCTGGGCAATAATGCCCTTTCTGACAGAGGCTGAGCCTGGACCTCCAGGCTCATCCAAACAGCTGGCCGCTCACTGAGCACATCGGACCAGCCATTGCCTCAGGTCATTGTCTCTTCCCCAGCCTCGGTTTTCAGGATTTAGAATCTAGACCATATCTCCAATCACTGCCCATGTTTGAAAATGATGCAGAAATCAGAACTCCTTCCCGATGGCAAGAAACCTTGTGTTAGGCTTGTTTGTATAATGTTAAGTGTAGTGGATACCTGTGTGTCCGATGAGACCCCACCATTGCTCGCGGGCCACATAGGTGGCAAACACACATTGTGACCCTCAGCCTTAGCCCAGTCCTCAGGTAAGGCCTCTCAGTGGCTGGATGAAGAGACAGCATATTGGGCTTGCGATGCCCATAGGCCCCAATTTTTAACCATAGTTCGGGTTGTCCCTTCACTCTTCCCCAGGGCTCTGCATTGGAATTCCGCTTTTGGTCGGACACCTGAGGTATCAACCCTGAAAGGAGTACTCCATCCAGGAGATTGACGAAAAACAATTGGGATCGGGCCAAATCCACGGAGAGCAAGATACGTCCATGCCCCATGAGGCCTCCTCGACATTCCACGACCATCGCTGATACAAAATCCAGAGACAAAAGCCTGAGCAAGCGCCTCAGACTCGCACTATCTTCATATCCTGAAGATGTCTTCTCATGGTTTGTAGATCGGGCCTGCCATACCTACGTCCCCAAACATAAGCTGAGTTTGTGTTTTCAGACTTCTGTCCTCAAAGTCCTGGGCCACATACCCTCTAGGCTGGGGACCCTGGAGCCACACATTAGGACTGTGCCTACCCAATCCACGGGAATTCTGCCCATTCCATTGTCCAAAATCGTACAAATTAAGAGAACCCTCCAAAGTCCCTGAGGCCATCCCAATAGTATAGGTCACCCGGGACAAAAAGTTCAGTCTGTCACCAGCTGAGCATCTACCTCCACTCATACCCTAGATGGATGTCCTCAGAGAAGAAGATTGAACCAAGCAGGACCCAAGGCCAAATTCGGATCCATTGCTTTGGTTTACAGGCATGTCTCCTCAAAACCCTGGGTTCCCATACCATAATTGGGGTTTTCCTGAGGCACCCATCAGAACAAACCTCGTCTCCACAAGGAAACATGTGCATGGGAGCTATGTCAAAAGCTTAGGAGAATACTTTAGGGTCCCAGTGCCACCGCCCCATTCCAAGACCCTCATGGACACAAACACACATTAGACCCATCCTCAGGAAAGTCCATTTCAACTCAGCCACCCCGGTTGCTCCCGCAGAGCCATCAGATCTAAGCTCTCTTGTCGCTAGGAGACAATTGGAATGCGAGGCGGTCTTTCCAGGCATCCATCCTCAAACGTTGGTCTGGACTCATCCATATGGGATGTCCTGGAGCTGTCCAACAGGTCTCAATTGTCCCGCAGAAGGAATCATAGGAGGGGGCCTTCCACCACTCCCAACGTGGGAAAACCTCCATGGCCTCGAGATTCGGCTCCCTTCATGAAGGGTCCGTCATGAACAGAAAATCCAAGCTGAGCCAACGTCTCTTCCTCGCTCTGACTTCAGATGCATGAGATATTGCTTCAGATCTTCAGGAGGTACATGTCGTGCCCTAGTCCCTGAATCCCAAGTCTAGCTTGTTTTCTCAGAATTCCGTCCTCACACTCCTGGCCCCGAAGCCCACAAGTTTGGCAATACCGGACCATCATTGCAGCACTCTGCCTGCCCTCTAGAAACAAAATATTGCCTAATGAGCTACCCGGGAACATTAAATGAGAATAAACCTATACGGCACTCGAATGTACCCATATTATATAGTCTAACCTGGGCAGTAATGCACGGTCTGACACAACCTGAGCCGGGACATCCTGAGCAACACCCAGACACTGAGGGCACCCTGAGACTATAAGACCCGCAGTGGCCTTAGGTCATCATTTCTTCCCTACCTAAGTATTCAGGCTTCAGAACCTAGACCTTATCTCCAATCACTGTCCAGGGGTGAGTGTGATGCAGAAATCAGAACTCCTCTTTATCCACGACGAGAAACCTTGTGGTTGCCATGTTGTCCAAGGTTCAGTGTAGGAGAAACAAGCATTCACCCTGAGGTCCCGCCCATTCTTGAGTGCGACGAGGGCATAAACACGCATTGTGACCCTCAGCATGAGTCCTGTCCTCTAGTAAGTCCTTTCAGTGTCTAGAACATTAGATGCCATAATGGTTTGACATGCCCCTAAGCCCCAAATTTAAACCAGATTTCTTTGGTCCAATCGCCCCTCCCCAGGGCTCTACTCTGGAATCCCTCATTTGGTTAGACAACTGAGTTTGAAAAACAAAACAAAACAAAGCAACCACAACAAAAAAAACGGACTTCTTCCATCCCACAGAATGACCCCAAACTCTTTGGACGGGGCCAAACCTCCAGAGAGTAAGACTCGTCCATTTCCCATGAAGTCACCCGGATATTTCATGACCATGAATGGCACGATATCCAGAGATAAAAACTTGAGCAGAGCTTCACACTCGCCCTTTTTTCATATCCCGAAGTGGTCTCCTCATGGTCTGTAGTTCAGTCCTGCCATACATATGACCCGAAACATAAGCCGAGTTTCTGTATTCAGACAACTGTCCAAACAGCCCTGGCCTACACAGCCTATAGGCTTAGGCCCCTGGAGCCAAGCTGAGGACTCTACTTGCCCTCTCCAAGGGAATTCTGTGTGCCCATTACAATGGCCAAAACGCTACTAATAAGATAAACCTCCAAAGTCCCTGAGGCCATCCCAATAGTGGTGGCTACGCAGGACAAACAGGAGCAATCTGAGCCCATCTGCGAACCTACCTGCACTCAAAATGTAGACGGATATCCCCAGTGGTAAAAAGGAACGAACAGGCCCCTAGGCCCTAATCGGATCCATTGCTTTGGTTTCAAGGCATCTCTCCTCAGAGGCCTGGGTTTCAGTACCAGCATAAAACTGTTTCTTGACTGACCCATCAGAACAAATCTCATCTACACATGGGAAACTTGCACGTGGGAGCGATATCAAAGCCTTTGTTTAGTAGAACCCTTCATGGCCCCAGTGCCACCGTGTCATTCCAAGGTATCCATAGACACAAAAACACATTAGGACCCATCCACAGGGGAGTCCATTTCAACTCAGCGTATTCGGTTGCTCCGCGAGATCCAGCAGATCTAACTTGTCTTGTTGCTAGGAGACAATTGGAATGCGAGGTGGCCTACCCCGCCATCCATCCTTAGAACCCTTTCCGGAATCGTTGGACTGGAGCCAACCAACAGGTCTCAATTGTCCTGCAGAAGAATCTTTACAGTTGGGAGCTTCTCACAACTCCCATCGTGAGAAAACACCCATGGCCTTGTGATTCCCCCCCCCCCTTCATGAAGGGGCCCTCAGGGACATAAGGTCTAAACTGAGTGATTGTCTGATCCTCACCCTGACTTCAGATGCACGAGATCTTGGTTCAGGTCTGTAGATTGTGCCTGCGATGTCCTCAACAGAAACCTAAGCCTAGCTTGTGTCTTCAGACTTCCATCCTCAGACTAATGGCCCACAAGCCCTCCAGAATTATAATGCAGCACTCTCCCTGCCCTCCAGAAGATAAACATTGCATTCTGGGGCTACCCAGAAACCCCAAATGAAGATCAACTTCCACGCCCCTTGGTTGTACCCAAAATATATAGGCTGACCTGGGCAATAATGCCCTTTCTGACAGAGGCTGAGCCTGGACCTCCAGGCTCATCCAAACAGCTGGCCGCTCACTGAGCACATCGGACCAGCCATTGCCTCAGGTCATTGTCTCTTCCCAGCCTCGGTTTTCAGGATTTAGAATCTAGACCATATCTCCAATCACTGCCCATGTTTGAAAATGATGCAGAAATCAGAACTCCTTCCCGATGGCAAGAAACCTTGTGTTAGGCTTGTTGTATAATGTTAAGTGTAGTGGATACCTGTGTGTCCGATGAGACCCCACCATTGCTCGCGGGCCACATAGGTGGCAAACACACATTGTGACCCTCAGCCTTAGCCCAGTCCTCAGGTAAGGCCTCTCAGTGGCTGGATGAAGAGACAGCATATTGGGCTTGCGATGCCCATAGGCCCCAATTTTTAACCATAGTTCGGGTTGTCCCTTCACTCTTCCCCAGGGCTCTGCATTGGAATTCCGCTTTTGGTCGGACACCTGAGGTATCAACCCTGAAAGGAGTACTCCATCCAGGAGATTGACGAAAAACAATTGGGATCGGGCCAAATCCACGGAGAGCAAGATACGTCCATGCCCCATGAGGCCTCCTCGACATTCCACGACCATCGCTGATACAAAATCCAGAGACAAAAGCCTGAGCAAGCGCCTCAGACTCGCACTATCTTCATATCCTGAAGATGTCTTCTCATGGTTTGTAGATCGGGCCTGCCATACCTACGTCCCCAAACATAAGCTGAGTTTGTGTTTTCAGACTTCTGTCCTCAAAGTCCTGGGCCACATACCCTCTAGGCTGGGGACCCTGGAGCCACACATTAGGACTGTGCCTACCCAATCCACGGGAATTCTGCCCATTCCATTGTCCAAAATCGTACAAATTAAGAGAACCCTCCAAAGTCCCTGAGGCCATCCCAATAGTATAGGTCACCCGGGACAAAAAGTTCAGTCTGTCACCAGCTGAGCATCTACCTCCACTCATACCCTAGATGGATGTCCTCAGAGAAGAAGATTGAACCAAGCAGGACCCAAGGCCAAATTCGGATCCATTGCTTTGGTTTACAGGCATGTCTCCTCAAAACCCTGGGTTCCCATACCATAATTGGGGTTTTCCTGAGGCACCCATCAGAACAAACCTCGTCTCCACAAGGAAACATGTGCATGGGAGCTATGTCAAAAGCTTAGGAGAATACTTTAGGGTCCCAGTGCCACCGCCCCATTCCAAGACCCTCATGGACACAAACACACATTAGACCCATCCTCAGGAAAGTCCATTTCAACTCAGCCACCCCGGTTGCTCCCGCAGAGCCATCAGATCTAAGCTCTCTTGTCGCTAGGAGACAATTGGAATGCGAGGCGGTCTTTCCAGGCATCCATCCTCAAACGTTGGTCTGGACTCATCCATATGGGATGTCCTGGAGCTGTCCAACAGGTCTCAATTGTCCCGCAGAAGGAATCATAGGAGGGGGCCTTCCACCACTCCCAACGTGGGAAAACCTCCATGGCCTCGAGATTCGGCTCCCTTCATGAAGGGTCCGTCATGAACAGAAAATCCAAGCTGAGCCAACGTCTCTTCCTCGCTCTGACTTCAGATGCATGAGATATTGCTTCAGATCTTCAGGAGGTACATGTCGTGCCCTAGTCCCTGAATCCCAAGTCTAGCTTGTTTTCTCAGAATTCCGTCCTCACACTCCTGGCCCCGAAGCCCACAAGTTTGGCAATACCGGACCATCATTGCAGCACTCTGCCTGCCCTCTAGAAACAAAATATTGCCTAATGAGCTAGCTACCCGGGAACATTAAATGAGAATAAACCTATACGGCACTCGAATGTACCCATATTATATAGTCTAACCTGGGCAGTAATGCACGGTCTGACACAACCTGAGCCGGGACATCCTGAGCAACACCCAGACACTGAGGGCACCCTGAGACTATAAGACCCGCAGTGGCCTTAGGTCATCATTTCTTCCCTACCTAAGTATTCAGGCTTCAGAACCTAGACCTTATCTCCAATCACTGTCCAGGGGTGAGTGTGATGCAGAAGAAATCAGAACTCCTCTTTATCCACGACGAGAAACCTTGTGGTTGCCATGTTGTCCAAGGTTCAGTGTAGGAGAAACAAGCATTCACCCTGAGGTCCCGCCCATTCTTGAGTGCGACGAGGGCATAAACACGCATTGTGACCCTCAGCATGAGTCCTGTCCTCTAGTAAGTCCTTTCAGTGTCTAGAACATTAGATGCCATAATGGTTTGACATGCCCCTAAGCCCCAAATTTAAACCAGATTTCTTTGGTCCAATCGCCCCTCCCCAGGGCTCTACTCTGGAATCCCTCATTTGGTTAGACAACTGAGTTTGAAAAACAAAACAAAACAAAGCAACCACAACAAAAAAACGGACTTCTTCCATCCCACAGAATGACCCCAAACTCTTTGGACGGGGCCAAACCTCCAGAGAGTAAGACTCGTCCATTTCCCATGAAGTCACCCGGATATTTCATGACCATGAATGGCACGATATCCAGAGATAAAAACTTGAGCAAGAGCCTCACACTCGCCCTTTTTTCATATCCCGAAGAGTTCTCCTCAAGGTCTGTAGATCAGTCCTGCCATACCTATAACCCGAAACATAATCCGAGTTTGTGTTTTCAGACAACTGTCCAAACAGCCCAGGCCTACACACCCTGCAGGCTCAGGCCCCTGGAGCCAACTTGAGGACTGTACTTGCCCTCTCCAAGGGAATTCTGTGTGACCATTGCAATGGCCACAACCCTACTAATAGGATAAACCTCCAAAATCCCTGAGGCCATCCCAATAGTGGTGGCTTCCCAGGACAAACAGGTGCAATCTGAGCCCATCTGAGAATCTACCTGCCGTCAGACTCGTAGACTGATATCCCCAGAGGTAAAAAGGAACGAACAGGCCCCTAGGCCCTAATCGGATCCATTGCTTTGGTTTCCAGGCATCATCCTCAGAGGCCTGGATTTCAGTACCAGCATATGGCTGTTTCTTGACTGACCCATCAGAACAAATCTCATCTACACATGGGAAAAATGCACGTGGGAGATGTGTCATGCCTCTTTTTAGGAGAAACCTTCAGGGCCCCAGTGCCACCGCTTCATGCCAAGATCTCCATAGACACAAAAACGCATAAGGAACCATCCACAGGAGGATCCATTTCAACTCAGCATATTCGGTTGCTCCGCGAGATCCAGCAGATCTAAATTGTCTTATTGCTAGGAGACAATTGGAATGCGAGGTGGCCTACCCTGCCATCCATCCTTAGAACCCTGCTCGGAATCGTTGGCCTGGAGCCAACCAACAGGTCTCAATTGTTCTGCAGAAGAATCTTTGTAGTTGGGAGCTTCTCACAACTCCCATCGTGAGAAACACCCATGGCCTCGTGATCCCCCCCCCTTCATGAAGGGGCCATCAGGGAAATAAAGTCCAACCTGAGAAATAGTCTGATCCGCACCCTGACTTCAGATGCACGAGATCTCCATTCAGGTCTGTATATTGTGCCTGCCATGTCCTCACCCAGAAACCTAAGCCAAGCTTGTGTCCTCAGACTTCCGTCCTCAGACTAATGGCCCACAAGCCCTCCAGTTTGGCAATCCAGAATTACAATGCAGCACTCTGCTTGCACTCCAAAAGAAAAACATTGCCCTCTGGCGCTACCCAAAAACCCCAAATGAAGATCAACCAGCACGCCACTTGGCTGTACCCAAAATATATAGGCTGACCTGGGGAATAATGCCCTTTCTGTCAGAGCCTGAGCCTGGACCTCCTGGCCCCACCCAGACAGCTTACCGCTCACAGAGCACATAGGACCAGCCATTGCCTTAGGTCGTTATCTCTTCCCAATCTCAGTTTTCAGGATTCAGATCCTAGACGTTATCTCCAATCACTGCCCAGGTTTGAAAATGATGCAGAAATCAGAACTCCCGCTCAATGGCAAGAACCTTGTGGTTGGATTGTTATCCAACGTTCAGTGTAGTGGAAACATGTTTGTCGGATGAGGCCCCGCCATTGCTTGCGGGCCACATAGGTGGCAAACTCACATTGTGACCCTCAGCCTTAGCCCAGTCCTCAGGTAAGGCCCCTCGGTGGCTGGATGAAGAGACAGCATAATGGGCTTTCCATGCCCATAGGTCCCAATTTTTAACCATAGTTCGGGTTGTGTCTTCCCCAGGGCACTGCTTTGGAATTCCGCTTTTGGTAGGACACCTGAGGTAACAACCCTGAAAGGAGTCCTCCCATCCCACAGATTGACGAAAAACAATTGGGATCGGGCCAAATCCACAGAGAGCAAGATTCGTCCATGGCCCATGAGGCCTCTCCAACATTCCACAGCCATCTCTGATACAAAATCCAGAGACAAAAGCCTGAGCACGTGCCTCAGACTCGCTCATTCTTCATATCCTGAAGAGTTCTTCAGATAAGAACCTACAAGGCACTCAAAGGCACCCAAAATATATAGTCTAACCTGGGCACTAATGCACTGTCTGACATCCTGAGCCCGGACCTCGTGACCAACACCCAGACAGCTGACGCCCACTGAGCACATCAGACCCGCCATGGCCTAATTCATCATCTCTTCCCTATCTCAGTTTTCAGGCTTCAGATCCTAGACCTTATCTCCAATCACTGCCCAGGGGTGACTGTGATGCAGAAATCAGAACTCTCCCTAACCGCGGCAAGAAACCTTCTGGTTGGCATGTTGTCCAAAGTTCAGTGTAGGAGAAACCAGCATTCACCCTGAGGCCCCGCCCATTCTTGAGTGCGACGAGGGTGTAAGACGCATTGTGACCCGCAGCCTGAGTCCTGTCCTCTAGTTAATCCTCTCAGTGGCTGTACCATTAGATGTCATAATGGGCTTGACATATCCCTAGGCCCCAATTTTTAACCAGATTTCTGGTTGTCCAGTCGCCCCTCCCCAGGGCTCTACTCTGGAATCCCTCATTTTGTGGGAAACCTGAGGTTGAAAAACAAAACAAAACAAATCAACAACAGAGCAACGGATTTCTTCCATCCCACAGAATGACCCCAAACTCTATGGACTGGGCCAAACCCCCAGACCGTAACTCGTCCATTTCCCATGAAGTCACCCGGAAATTTAACGACCATGAGTGACACGATATCCAGAGACAAAAACTTGAGCAAGAGCCTCACACTCGCCCTCTTTTCATATCCCGAAGTGTTCTCCTCATGGTCTGTAGATCAGTCCTGCCATACCTATGACCCGAAACATAAGATGAGTTTGTGTTTTCAGACATCTGTCCAAACAGCCCTGGCCTACACACCTACAGGCTCAGGCCCCTGGAGCCAAACCTGACGACTGTGCTTGCCCTCTCCAAGGGAATTGTATGTGCCCATTCCAATGGCCACAACCCTACTAATAGGATAAACTTTCAATGTCCCTGAGGCCATCCCAATATTTGTGGCTTCCCAGGACAAACAGGTGCAATCTGGGCCCATCTGAGCACCTACCTGCACTCAGACGCGTAGACTAATGTCCCCAGATGTAAAAAGGAACGAACAGGTCTAGGATCCTATCGGATCCATTTGTTTGGTTTCCAGGCATCTCTCCTCAGAGGCCTGGATTTCAATAACAGCATATGGCTGTTCTTGACTCACCCATTAGAACAAATCTCATCTACACATGGGAAACTTTCACGATGGAGCTGTGTGAGCGCCTCTCTTTATGAGAACCCTTCAGGGCCCCAGTGCCACCGCTTCATTCCAAGATCTCCATAGACAAAAAATCATATTAGGACACATCCACGGGAGAGTCCATTTCAACTCAGCCTCCTCGGTTGCTCCCCCAGATCCAGCAGATCTAACCTGTCTTGTTGCGTGGAGACAATTGGAATGCGAGGTGGGCTACCCAGCCATCCATCCTTAGAACTCTGCTCGGAATCGTTGTCCTGGAGCCAACCAACAGGTCTCAATTGTCCTGCAGAAGAATCTTTGCAGTTGGGAGCTTACACAACTACCATCGTGGGAAAACACCCATGGCGTCGTGATCCAACCCCCTTCAAGAAGGAGCCATCAGGGACAGAATGTCCAACCTGAGCGATTGTCTGATCCTTGCCCTGACTTCAGATGCCCGAGATCTCGATTCAGGTCTGTAGATTGTGCCTGCCATATCCTCACCCAGACATACTAGACCTAGCTTGGGTTCTCAGACTTCTGTCCTCAGACTACTGGCCCACAAGTCCTCCACTTTGGCAATCCAGAACCACAATGCAGCACTCTGCCTGCCCTCCAGAATAAAAACATTGCCCTCTGGGGCTACCTTTAAGCCCCAAATGAGGATCAACAGGGCACGCCATTCGGCTGTACCCCAAATATATAGGTTTACCTGGGCACTAATGCCCTTTCTGACACAGCCTGAGCCTGGAACTCCTGGCCTCACCCAGAGAGCTGGCCGCACACTGAGCACATTGGACCCGCCATGGCCTTAGGTCGTCATCTCTTCTCAACCTCGGTTTTCAGGCTTCAGAACCTAGACCTTATCTCCAATCAAGGCCCGGATTTGAAATCAGACCTCTTTCCCTATGGCAAGAAACCTTGTGGTTGGCATGTTGTCCAAGGTTCAGTGTACTTGAAACCACTGTGGCCCATGAAGCCCCGCCCATGTTTGTGGGCCCCATTGGTCACAAACACACATTGTGACCCTCAGCCTGAGCCCAGTCCTCAGGTAAGGCCTCTCAGTGGCTGGATGGAGAGACAGCATATTGGGCTTGCCATGCCCCTAGGCCAAAATTTTTAACGATAGTTCGCGTTGTCCCTTCGGTCTTCCACAGGGCTCTGCTTTGGAATTCCTCTTTGGTGGGACGCCCTACGAAATAAACCTGAAAGGAGTCCTCCCACCCACAGATGACGAAAAATAATTGGGATAGGGCCAAGTCCACAGAGAGCATGATTCGTCCATGGCCCATGAGGCCTCCGCAACATTCCACGGCCATCGCTGATATAAAATCCAGAGACAAAAGCCTGAGCACGCGCCTCAGACTCGCTCATTCTTCATATCCTGAAGAGTTCTTCATATAAGAACCTACACGGCACTCGAATGCACCCAAAATATATAGTCTAACCTGGGCACTAATGCACTGTCTGACAACCTGAGCCCGGACCTCGTGACCAACACCCAGACAGCTGACGGCACACTGAGCCCATCAGACCCGCCATGGCCTTAGGTCAACATCTCTTCCCTACCTCAGTTTTCAGGCTTCAGAACCTAGATCTTATCTACAATCACTTCCCATGGGTCACTGTGATGTAGAAAACAGAAATCTTCCTTTCACATGGCAAGAAACCTTGTGGTTGGCATGTTGTCCAACGTTCAGTGTAGGAAAAACCAGCTTTCACCCTGAGGCCCTGCCCATTCTTTATTGCGACGAGGGCATAAACACGCATTGTGACCCTCAGCGTGATTCCTGTCCTCTACTACGTCCTCTCAGTGGCTGGACCATTACATGTCATAATGGGCTTGACATGTCCCTAGGCCCCAAATTTTAACCAGATTTCTCGTTGTCCAGACGCCTCCCCCAGGGCTCTACTCTGGAATCCTTCATTTGGTGGGACACCCGAGGTTGAAATTCAAAAAAAAAAAAAAAAAAAAAACAAATCAACAACAACAGAACAACGGACTTCTTCCATCCCACAGATTGACCCCAAACTCTTTGGACGGTGCCAAACACCCAGAGAGTAAGACTCGTCCATTTCCCATGACGTCACCCAGAAATTTAACGACCATGAGTGACACGAAATCCAGAGACAAAAACTTGAGCAAGAACCTCACACTCACCCCTTTTTCATAACCCGAAGAGTTCTCCTCATGGTCTGTAGATCAGTCCTGCCATACATATGACCTGAAACATAAGCCAAGTTTGTGTTTTCAGACAACTGTCCAAACAGACCTGGCCTATAAACCCTACAGGCTCAGGCCACTGGTGCCAAACCTGACGATTGCGATTGCCCTTTCCAAGGGAATTGTATGTGCCCATTCCAAAGCCACAACCCTACTAAGAAGATAAACCTCCAAAGTCCCTGAGGCCATCCCAATATTTGTGTCTTCCCAGGACAAACGGGGCAATCTGGGCCCATCTGAGCACCTACCAGCACTCAGACCCGTAGACTGTTGTCCCCAGAAGTAAAAAGGAACGAACAGGCCCTTAGGCACATATCGGATTCATTGCTTTGGTTTCCAGGCATCTCTCCTCAGAGGGCTGTATTTCAATAACAGCATATGGCTGTTTCTTGACTCACCCATCAGAACAAATCTCATCTCCACATGGGAATCTTGCACGATGGAGCTATGTGAAAGCCTCTCTTTAGGAGAACACTTCAGGGCCCCAGTGCCTCCGCTTCATTCCAAGGTCTCCATAGACACAAAATCATATTAGGACACATCCACGGGAGAGTCCATTTCAACTCAGCCTCCTCGGTTGCTCCCCCAGTTCCAGCTAATCTAACCTGTCTTGTTGCTTGGAGACAATTGGAATGCGAGGTGGGCTACGAAGCCATCCATCCTTAGAACCCTGCTCGGAATCGTTGTCCTGGAGCCAACCAACAGGTCTCAATTGTCCTGCAGAAGAATCTTTGCAGTGGGGAGCTTCTCACAACTACATCGTGGGCAAACACCCATGGCCTCGTTATCCACCCCCCCTTCAAGAAGGGGCCATCAGGGACAGAGTGTCCAACCTGAGTGATCTTCTGATCCTCGCCATGACTTCAGATGCACGAGACCTTGATTCAGGTCTGTAGATTGTGACTGCCATATTATAACCCAGAAACCTAGGCCGAGCTTGGGTTCTCAGACTTCCGTCCTCAGACTGCTGGCTCATAAGCCCTCCAGTTTGGCAAAACAGAACTACAATGCAGCACTCTGCCTGCCCTCCAGAATAAAAATATTGCCACATGGGGCTACCCAGAAACCCAAAAAGAGGATCAACGGGGCACGCCATTCGGCTGTACCCCAAATATATAGGCTGACCTGGGCATTAATGCCCTTTCTGACACAGCCTGAGCCTGGACCTCCTGGCCTCACCCAGACAGCTGGCCGTACACTGAGCACATCGGACCCGCCATGGCCATAGGTCGTCATCTCTTCTCAACCTGGGTTTTCAGGCTTGAGAACCTAGACCTTATCTCCAATCAAGGCCCAGATTTGAAATCAGACCTCTTTCCCTATGGCAAGAAACCTTGTGTTTGGTGTTGTCCAAGGTTCAGTGTAGTTGAAACCACTGTGGCCCATGAGGCCCGCCCATGCTTGCGGGTCACATTGGTCACAAACACACATTGTGACCCTCATCCTGAGCCCAGTCCTCAGGTAAGGCCTCTCAGTGGCTGGATGGAGAGACAGCATATTTGGCTTGCCATGCCCCTAGGCCCCAATTTTTAACCATAGTTCGGGTTGTCCCTACACTCTTCCCCAGGGCTCTGCTTTGGAATTCCTCTTTGGTGGGACACCTGACGAAACAAACCTGAAAGGAGTCCTCCCATCCCACAGATTGACGAAAAGCAATTGGGATCGGGCCAAATCCATAGAGAGCAACATTCGTCCATGGCCCTTGAGGCCTCCGCCATTCCACAGCCATCGCTGATACAAAATCCAGAGAAAAAAGCCTGAGCATGCGCCTCAGACTAGCTCATTCTTCATATCCTGAAGAGTTCTTCAGATCAGAACCTACACGGCACTCAAATGCACCCAAAATATATAGTCTAACCTGGGCACTAATGCACTGTCTGACATCCTGAGCCCGGACCTCGTGACCAACACCCAGACAGCTGACGCACACTGAGCACATTAGACCCGCCATGGCCTTAGGTCATCATCTCTTCACTACCTCAGTTTTCAGGCTTCAGAACCTAGACCTTATCTCCAATCACTGCCCAGGGGTGACTGTGATGCAGAAATCAGAACGCTTCCTTACCCATGGCAAGAAACCTTGTGGTTGGCATGTTGTCCAACGTTCAGTGTAGGAGAAACCAGCATTCACCCTGAGGCCTCGCCCATTGTTGAGTGCGAGGAGGGCATAAACACGCATTGTGACCCTGAGCATGAGTCCTGTCCTCTAGTACGTCCTCTCAGTGGCTGGAACATTAGATGTCATAATGGGCTTGACATGTCCCTAGGCCCCAAGTTTTAACCAGATTTCTGGTTGTCCAGTCGCCCCTCCCCAGTGCTCTACTCTGGAATCCCTCATTTCGTGGGACACCTGAGGTTGAAAAACAAAACAAAACAAATCAACAACAACATAACATTGGACTTCTTCCATCCCACAGAATGACCCCAAACTCTTTGGACGGGGCCAAACCCCCAGAGAGTAAGACTCGTCCGTTTCCCATGAAGTCATCCGGAAATTTCATGACCATGAGTGACACGATATCCAGAGACAAAAACTTGAGCAAGAGCCTCACACTCGCCCTTTTTTCATATCCCGAAGAGTTCTCCTCATGGTCTGTAGATCAGTCCTGCCATACCTATGACCCGAAACATAAACCAAGTTTGTGTCTTCAGACAACTGTCCAAACAGCCCTGGCCTACACACCCTACAGGCTCAGGCCCCTCGAGCCAAACCTGACGACTGTGCTTTCCCTCTCCAAGGGAATTGTATGTGCCCATTCCAATGGCCACAACCCTACTAAGAGGATAAACATCCAAAGTCCCTGAGGCCATCCCAATATTTGTGGCTTCCCAGGACAAACAGGGACAATCTGGGGCCATTTGAGCACCTACCTGCACTCAGACTCGTAGAATGATGTCTCCAGAGGTAAAAAGGCAGGAACCTGCCCCTAGGCCCTATCGGATCCATTGCTTTGGTTTCCAGGCATATATCCTCAGAGGCTTGGATTTCAATAACAGCATATGGCTTTTTCTTGACTCACCCATCAGAACAAATCTCATCTACACATGGGAAACTTGCACGATGGAGCTGTGTGAAAGCCTCTCTTTAGGAGAACCCTTCAGGGCCCCAGTGCCACTGCTTCATTCCACGTCTCCATAGACGCAAAGTCATATAGGACACATCCACGGGAGAGACCATTTCAACTCAGCCTCCTCGGTTTCTCCCCCAGATCCAGCAGACCGGTCATGGTCTTAGTTCGTCATCTCTTCTCAATCTCGGTTTTCAGGCCTACACACCCTACAGGCTCAGGCCCCTGGAGCCAAACATCAAGAATGTGCTTGCCCTCTCCAAGGGAATTGTATGTGCCCATTCCAATGGCCACAACCCTACTAATAGGATAAACCACCAAAGTCCCTGAGGCCATCCCAATATTTGTGGCTTCTCAGTACAAGCAGGGGCAATCTGGGCCCATCTGAGCACCTACTGCCACTCAGACCCATAGACTGATGTCCACAGAGGTAAAAAGGAACGAGCAGGCCCATAGGCACCTATCGGATCTATTGCTTTGGTTTCCAGGCATCTCCTCTTAGAGATCCTTAGAACCCTTAGAACCCTGTCTTGCGTCGTTCCTTATGGGACATCCTTGAGCCATCCAACAGGTGTCGACTGTCCCACAGGAGTCCGAACCCTTAGAACCCTGTCTTGCGTCGTTCCTTATGGGACATCCTTGAGCCATCCAACAGGTGTCGACTGTCCCACAGGAGTCCTTGTTCCTGGACCACCTCACAACTCATATCATGGAATGCTTCCAAGGTCACATGATGCCCCCAAACTTCATGAAGCCGGATCATGGAAAGAAACTCCAACCTGACCCAACGGCTGATCTTCGCCATGACTTCAGATGCACGAGATCTTGATTAAGCTCTTCAGAGTGTACCTGCTGTGCCCTCACCCCAAAACCTAAGCATAGCTAGTGTTCTCAGACTTCCGTCCTCACTCTCCTGGACCACACGACCTCCATTTTGGGATTTCCGATGACACAGTGCTGCACTCTGCCTGCCCTCTAGAAGAAAAACGTTGCCCTATGGGTCTACCCAGAAACCTCAAATGAGGATAAACCTGAATGCCTCTCAACTGTACACCAATTATATAGTCTAGCCTGTGCACTAATGCCCTGTCTGACACAACCTGAGGCCTGAATTCCCAAACGAAACCCAGACAGCTTGCCGTACACTGAGAACATCTGAACCGCCATGGCCTTAGGTTGCCATCTCTTTCCAACCTGGTTTTCAGGCTACAGAAACTTAGACCTTATCTCTACTCATTTCTCATGGGTGAACGTGATGCAGAAATCATAACTCCTCCTTCCCTCTCGCCAGAATCTTGTGGTTGGCATCTTATCCAAAGTTCAGTGTAGGACCCCTGTAGGGCCTACAGGAGTAGTAGTAGGGCCCCTGAGGGTAGTGTAGGGTCCCTGAGGCCCTGCCCATGATTAAGAGCTGCGGTGGGCACAAACACACATTGGGACCCTCAGTTTGAACCCTGTCCTCAAGTAAAGCCTCTCAGTGGCTGGACCATGAGCCCACATATGGGGCCTGCCATGCCCCAAGTCACCCAATCTTAACCAGAGGTAGAGACATCTAGTCACCCCTACTCAGGGCTCTGCTCTGGAATCCCTCTTTGGTGGGACATTTGAGGTAAGTAAACACAGAAAGGATTCCTCTTACCCACAGAATGACCCCAATCACTTGGGATCAGGCTATCCCCAGAGAGAAAGACTCCTCCATGGCCCATGAGGCCAGCCCGACATTCCACGGCCACTATTGACACAAAATCCAGAGACATAAGCCTCACCCTTAGGTCATAGCCCAAAAAATTCTACTCATAGTCTGTAGATCGGGCCTGCCATACCTACGTCCCCAAACCGTGTTTTCAGACTTCTATCCTGACATCCCTGTCCCACACACCATCCAGGCTGAGGCCCCTGGAGCCACACCTCAGGACTGTGCCTGCCCTCTCCAAGGAAATTCTTCCCATTCCATTGGCCACAACCCTACAGATTAGGAGAAACCTCCAAAGTCCCAGAGCCCATTCCAATAGTGTAGGCCGCACAGTACAAAGAGGGGTGATCTGTCACCAGCTGAGCAACGACCTCAACTCACCTGTAGACAGATATCCCAAGAGAAAGGTATTAAACTGGACAGGCACCTAGAACGTAATTGGTTCCATTGCTTTTGTTTCTAAGCATCTCTCCTCTGACGCCTGTGTTCTAATACCAGCATATTGGGGATTCCAGAGATACCAATCAGAACAAATCTTGTCTCCACATGGGAAACTTATCCTTTAGAGCTCTGTAAAAACCTCCAGTTAGGAGAAACCTTCAGGTAACCGGAGCCACTGCCCTATTCCAAGGTCTCCATGGACACAAACCCGCATTATGACCATTCGGAAGGAGAATACATTGCAACTCAGCCCCGTTGATTACTCCCCCAGAGCCAGAATATCAAACCTGCCTTGTCGCTAGGAGACAACTTGAATGCAAGCAGACTCTCTAGGCATCCATCGTTGGAATCCTGCTCTGGCGCTGTTCCATATGGGATGTCCTGGGAGCCTTCCAACAGGTCTTGACTGTCCTGCAGAAGGAATCCTTGCAGAATGGAGCATCTCACAACTCCTATCGTGGGAAAACCTACATGGCCTCATGAAGTGCTCCCCTTTATAAAGGGGCCATCATGGACAGAGACTCCAACCTGAGCCAACTTCTGATCTCTTGCTTTGGTTTCTATGTATCTCTCCTCAGAGGCCTGGTTTCCAATATCAGAATATGGGGGTTTCCTAAGGAAACAATCAGAACAGATCTCATCTCCACACGAGAAAATTGCTATTTGGAGCTGTGTCAATACCTCAGGTTAGGAGGATCCTTCAGGGCGCTGGCACCATGGCCCAATTCCAAGGTCGCCAAGGACACAAACTTACATTATGATCCATCCTCAGGAGAGTCCATTTCAAATCAGGTCTCTCGGCTGCTCACCCAGAGCCAGCAGATCAAACCTGCCTTGTCACTAGGAGACAGTTGGAATGCGAGGTGGGCTGCCCAGGCATCCATTCTTAGAACCCTGCTCTGGAGAATTACTTTATGGGACGTCTTGAATCCAACCAACCAGTCTTGACTGTCTCGCAGAATGAATCCTTGTGGTTTGAAGCATCACACAATCCCACTGTGAGAAAACCTCCATTTCCTCATGATGCCCCACACCTTCATAAATGGGCCATCATGGACAGAAACTCCATCCTAAGCCAAAGTCTGATCCGCGCCCTGAATTCAGAAGCACGAGATCTCGATTCAGCACTTGAGAGTGTGCCTGCTGTGCCCTCGCCCCGAAACCTAAGCCTAACTTGTGTTCTCAGATTTCCGTCTTCCTGGCCACACCCCTCCAGTTTGGCAATTCTGGAGACACAATGCAGCACTCTGCCTGCCCTCCAGAAGAAAAATGTTGCCCTATAGGGCTAACCAGAAACGCCAAATGAGTAACAACCTGCATGCCACTCGACCATACCCCAACTATACAATCTAGACTGTGCTCTAAAGCCCTGTCTGACACAGCCTGAAGGCAGACCTCCAGTCCAACACCCAGACAGCTGGCCGTACACTGAGCATATCAAACCTACAATGGCTTTCGGCCATCATCTCTACCCAACCTCAGTTTTCACCTTCAGAACCTAGACCTTATCTCCACTCACTGCTCAGGAGTGATCGTGATACAAGAATCAGAACTTCTCCTTCGCCATGGCAAGAAAACTTGTGGTTGGCATGTGGTCCAACGTTCATTGTAGGAGAAAGCAGCATGGACTATGAGGCCCCACCTATCCCTGAGGGCTACAATTTGCACAAACACACATTGTGACCCTCAGCGTGAGCCCTATCCTCATGTAAAGCCTCTTAGTGACTGGAACAACAGCCCACATATGGGACTTGCCAAGCCCCTAGTCCCCCAATCTCAACCAGAGTTAAAGATGTCTAGTCACCCCTACTCAGGGCACTGCTCTGGAATCCCTCTTTGGTGGGACACCTGAGGTAAAAAAAAAAAAAAAATACAGAAAGGACTCTTCCCATCCACAGAATGATCCCAACCACTTGGGGTCAGGCCAAATCACCAGAGAAAGTCTTGTCCATGGCCCTTGAGGACACCCCGACGTTCCACGGCCACCGTAGGCACAAAATCCAGAGACAAAAGCCTGAGCAAACGCCACATACTCGCCCTTTGTTCATAGCCCGGAAACACATCCCCAAACCTAAGCTGAGTTTGTATTTTCAGACTTCTGTCCCCACAGTCCTGGCCCACACACCATCCAAGTTGGGGCCCCTGGAGCCACACCTGAGGACTGTGGCTTCCCTCTCCAGGGGAATTCTGCCTTTTCCATTGGCCACAACCCTATAGATTAGGAGAAACTTCCAAACTCACCGAGGCCATCCCAATAGTTTTGGCTGCCCAGGACAAACAGGGATGATCTTTCACAAGTTAGGAAACTACCTCCACTCAGACCCAGAGACAGATATCCCCATAGAATAAGATTGAACTGGACAGGCACTTAGGCCCTAATCAGATCCATTGCTTTTGTTTCCAGGCATCTCTCCTCAGAGGCCTAGTTACCAATACCAGCATATGGGGGATTACTGAGGCACTCATAGAAAAATCTCGTCTCCACATAGGAAATGTACTCTTTGGAGCTCTATAAAAACCTCTGTTTTAGAGAATCTTTCAGGGCCCCGGATCAAGCGCCCCATTCCAAGGTATCCATGGACTTAAACCCACATTATGATCTATCCTCGGTAGAGTCCATGTCAACTCATCCCCCTTGGTTTCTCCCCCAGGGCCTGCAGATCAAACCTGCCTTGTTGCTAGGAGACAACTAGAATGGGAGGCGGGCTGCCCAGGCATCCATCTTTAGAACCCTACTCTGGAGTCGTTCCATATGGGACATCCTAGAGCGATCCAACAGGTCTCAACTGTCCCACAGAAGGAATCTTTGCAGTCTGGTGCATCTCACAACTCCTATTGTGGGAAAATCTTCATGGCCTCTTGAGACACTCCACTTTATAAAGGGGCCATCATGGACAGAAACTCCAACCTGAGCAAACGTCTGATATTCGCCCTGGCTTCAGGTGCATGAGATCTTCATTCAGGTCTGCAGAGTGTGCCTTCTGTGCCCTCACGCCAAAAACTAAGCCTAGCTTGTATTCTCAGACTACCGTCCTCACACCCCTGGCCCAAAAGCCCTACAATTTGGCAATACTGGGGCCACAATGCAGCACTCTGCCTGCCCTCCAGAAGAAAAACTTTGCCCTATGCTGCTAATAAGAAACCCCAAATGATTATCTAATGCATGCCACTCGACTGTAAAGCAATTATTCAGCCTACCTTCAATACAAATGCCCTGTCTGGCACAGCCTGAGACAAGACATCCCAAACGACACCTAGACAGCTGGCTCCAACCTGGACACAAGGGACCCGCTATGGCTGTAGTTCGTCATCTCTTCCCAACCTCGGTTTGCAGGCTTCAGAACCTAGACCTTATCTCCAATCACTGCCCAGGGGTGAACGTGATGCAGAAATTAGAATTCCTCCCTCCCCAGGGCCAGAAACCTTGTGGTTGGCATGTTGTCCAACGTTCAATGTGGGAAAACCAGCATTGTCGGAAAGGCCCCGCCAGTGCTTCAGGGCCGCCTATGGCACAGACATGCATTGTGACCTGTAGCGTGAGTCCCGTATTAAAGTAACGCCTCTCAGTGGCTGGACCAAGATCCTGCATATGGGGCTTATCATATCCATAGGCCCCCAGGCTTAACCAGAGAGCGAGTATTCCAGTTGTCAGTACCCACTTCTTGCTCCAGAATCCCTCTACTGGGGGGACACATGACGCAGAAAACAGGACTCTTCCCTTCCCACAGAATGACCCCAAACTCTTGGGGGCTGGACAAACTACCAGAGAGGGAGACTTCTACGACCCATGAGGCAACTCCTACATTAAACGGCCATTGTGGACAAAATATCCAGAGACAAAAGACTGAGCGACTGCCTCCCTCTCACCCTTCTTTCATATCCAGAGGAGCTCCCCTCACGGACTGTAGATCAGGCCTGCCATAACCTCGGCCCCAAACCTGAGCTGAGTTTGGGTTTTTGGATGTCTGTCTGCACAGCCGTGGCCCACACCGCCTCCAGGCTGGGGTCTCTGGAGCCACACCACAGAACTGTGCCTGCTCTCTCCTAAGAAACTGCCCGTTCCATTGGCCACAACTCTACAAAATAGTAGAAACCTCAAGGTCCCCAAGGACATCCCACTACCGCAAGCCGCACTGGACAAACAGGGGCATTATGACACCAGCTGAGCAACTACTACCTCCATGCAGACACACAGACTGATATCTGCAGAGACAGAAGATTGAACCAGACAGGCCCCTAGGCCCTATTAGGAACTCTTGCTTTGGTGTCCAGGTATCACTCCTCAGAGGCCTGGGTTCGAAGACCAGCATATGGGGCTATCCGGAGGCACCAGACAGAACACCTCTCATCTCCGCATGGAAAGCTTCCTTGTTGGAGTTGTGTCAAACCCTTCGGGTTGGAGAATCCTGCAGAGTCCCTTAGCTACTGCCACATTCCAAGGTCTCCATGGCCACCAACCCACATTATGACTCATCCTCAGGAAAGTCCATTTAAACTCAGCCTTCTGTGTAGCTCACCCAAGAGCCCGCAGATTGAGCGTGCCTTGTCTCGACCAGGCAATGGGAAGGTGAGTTGGCGTTTCTCAGCATCCATGCTTAGGCCCCTGCTCTCGAGTCTTTCTGTATGGGGTATCCTGGAACCATCCAATAGTACTCGACTGTCCTGAAGAAGGAAACTTTGAAGTTTGGAGCAGCTCACAACTCCCAGCGTAGGGAAACCTCCCTGGCTTCATGACGCCCCCACCCCCTTCAGGAAGGGGCCTTCATGGACACAAACTCCAGCTTGAGGCAACATCTGATACTCGCCCTGACCTCAGATGCAGGAGATCTCGATTCAGCCTCTGCACAGTGGGCCCAAACCTCGTGCTACCTTGTGTTTTCAGACTTCCTTCCTCACACTCCTGGCAAACATGTCCTCAAGACTTGGAATTCTGGAACCAAAATGCAGCCCTATGCTGGCCCTACAGAAGAAAAACGTTGCTCTATGGGGATCTCCATAAACCCCAAATGAGGATCAACCTGCTCGGTTCTCGACCTCACCCCAATTGGATTGTTCGGGTTGTCCATTCATCCCTCCCCAGAGCTCTGCTTTGGAATCCCTCTTTTTGTGGGACACCTGAGGTAACAAAACTAAAAGGACTCCTCCCATCCTTCAGATTGACCCCAAACAATTGGGATTGGACCAAATTCACAGAGAGCAAGATTCATCCATGGCCCATGAGGCCTCCTCGACATTCCACGGCCATCGCTGAAACAAAATCCAGAGACAAAAAACTGAGCAAGCGCCTCAGACTCGCACTATCTTCATATCCTGAAGATGTCTTCTCATGGTTTGTAGATCGGGCCTGCCATACCTACGTCCCCAAACATAAGCTGAGTTTGTGTTTTCAGACTTCTGTCCTCAAAGTCCTGGGCCACACACCATCCAGGCTGGGGACCCTGGAGCCACACATTAGGGCTGTGCCTACCCAATCCATGGGAATTCTGCCCATTCCATTGTCCAAAATCGTACAAATTAGGAGAACCCTCCAAAGTCTCTGAGGCCATCCCAATAGTATAGGTCGCCCGGGACAAAAAAGGTCAGTCTGTCACCAGCTGAGCATCTACCTCCACTCATACCCTAGATGGATGTCCCCAGAGAAGAAGATTGAACCAGACAGGACCCTAGGCCAAAATCGGATCCATTGCTTTGGTTTAAAGGCATGTCTCCTCAAAACCCTGGATTCCAATACCAGCATTGGGGTTTTCCTGAGGCACCCATCAGAATAAACCTCGTCTCCACAAGGAAACTTGTGCATGGGAGCTATGTCAAAAGCTTAGGAAAATACTTCAGGGTCCCGGTGCCACCGCCCCATTCCAAGGCCCTCATGGACAAAAACACTCATTAGACCCATCCTCAGGAAAGTCCATTTCAACTCAGCCACCCCGCTTGCTCCCGCAGAGCCATCAGATCTAAACTTCCTTGACGCTAGGAGACAATTGGAATGCGAGTCGGGCTTCCCAGGCATCTATCCTCGAACGTTGGTCTGGACTCATCCATATGGGATGTCCTGGAGCTGTCCAACAGGTCTCAATTGTCCCGCAGAAGGAATCCTAGGAAGGGGCATCCCACCACTCCAAACGTGGGAAAACCTCCACGGCCTCGAGATTCGGCTCCCTTCATGAAGGGGCCGTCATGAACAGAAAATCCAAGCTGAGTCAACGTCTGATCCTCGCTCTGACTTCAGATGCATGAGATATTGCTTCAGATCTTCAGGAGGTAAATGCCGTGCCCTCGCCCTGAAACCCAAGTCTAGCTTGTGTTCTCAGACTTCCGTCCTCACACTCCTGACCCCGAAGCCCACAAGTTAGGCAATTCCGGACCATCATTGCAGCACTCTGCCTGCCCTCGAGAAACAAAATATTGCCCAATGAACTGCCCGGGCACATTAAATGAGAATAAACCTACACGGCACTCGACTGTACCCAAATTATGTAGTCTAACCTGGGCAGTAATGCACTGTCTGACACACCCTGAGCCTGGAAATCCTGAACAACACCCAGACAGCTGACCGCACCCTGAGCCCATAAGACCCGCCGTCGCCTTAGGTCATCATCTCTTCCCTAACTCAGTTTTCAGGCTTCAGAACCTAGACCTTATCTCCAATCACTGCCCAGGGGTGAGTGTGATGCATAAATCAGAACTCTTCCTTACCCATGGCAAGAAACCTTATGGTTGGCATGATGTCCAACGTTCAGTGTAGGGGAAACCAGCATTCACCCTGAGGCCCCGCCCATTCTTGAGTTCGACGAGGGCATAAACACGCATTGTGACCCTCAGCGTGAGTCCTGTCCTCTAGTACGTCCTCTCAGTGGCTAGACCATTAGATGCCATAATGGCTTGACATGTCCCTAGGCCCCAAATTTAAACCAGATTTTTGGTTGTCCAATCGCCCCTCCCCAGGGTTCTACTCTGGATTCCCTCATTTGGTGGAGTTTGAAAAACAAAACAAAACAACAACAACAACAACAAAAAAAAAAAAAACGGACTTCTTCCATCCCACAGAATTACCCCAAACTCTTTGGACGGGGCCAAACCCCCAAAGAGTACGACTCGTCCTTTTCCCATGAGGACACCCGGATATTTCATGACCATGAATGGCACGATATCCAGAGATAAAAACTTGAGCAAGAGCCTCACACTCGCCCATTTTTCATATCCCGTAGTGTTCTCAACATGGTCTGTAGATCAGTCCTGCCATACCTATGACCCGAAACATAATCCGAGTTTGTGTTTTCAGACAACTGTCCATACAGCCCAGGCCTACACACCCTACAGGCTCAGGCCCGTGGAGCCAACCTGAGGACTCTACTTGCCCTCTCCAAGGGAATTCTGTGGGCCCATTCCAATGGCCACAACCCTACTAATAGAATAAACCTCCAAAGTCCCTGAGGCCATCCCAATAGTGGTGGCTTCCCAGGACAAACAGGAGCAATCTGAGCCCATCTGAGAACCTACCTGCACTCAGACTCGTAGACTGATATCCCCAGAGGTAAAAAGGAATGAACTGCCCCATAGGCCCTAATCGGATCCATTGCTTTGGTTTCCAGGCATCTTCCATAGAGGCCTGGATTTCAGTACCAGCATATGGCTGTTTCTTGACTCACCCATCAGAACAAAACTCATCTACACATGGGAAACTTGCACGTGGGAGGTGTGTCAAAGCCTCTTTTTAGGAGAACCCTTCATGGCCCCAGTGCCACCGTTTCATTCCAAGATCTCCATAGACACAGAATCATATTAGGACACATGCACGGGAGAATCCAATTCAACTCAGCATATTCGGTTGCTCTGCGAGATCCAGCAGATCTAACTTGTCTTGTTGCTAGGAGACAATTGGAATGCGAGGTGGGCTACCCTGCCATCCATCCTTAGAACCCTGCTCAGAATCATTGGCCTGGAGCCAACCAACAGGTCTCAATTTTCCTGCAGAAGAATCTTTGCAGTAGGGAGCTTCTCACAACTCCCATCGTGAGAAACTCCCATGGCCTCGTGATAACCGCCCCTTCATGAAGGGGCCATCATGGACATAAGGTCTATCCTGAGAAATAGTCTGACCCTCACCCTGACTTCAAATGAACGAGATCTCGAATCAGGTCTGTATATTGTGCCTGCCATGTCCTTACCCAGAAACCTAAGCCTAGCTAGTGTCCTCAGACTTCCGTCCTCAGACTAATGGCCCACAAGCCCTCCAGTTTGGAAATCCAGAATTATAATGCAGCACTCTGCTTGCCCTCCAGAAGAAAAACATTGCCCTCTGGGGCTACCCAGAAACCACAAATGAAGATCAACATGCACGCCAATTGGCTGTACCCAAAATATATAGGCTGACATGGGCAATAATGCCCTTTCTGACAGAACCTGAGCCTGGACCTCCTGGCCCCACCCAGACAGCTTGCCGCTCACTGAGCACATAGGACCAGCCATTGCCTTAGGTTGTTATCTCTTCCCAACCTCGGTTATCAGGATTCAGGTCCTAGACCTTATCTCCAATCACTGCCCAGGTTTGAAAATGATGCAGAAATTAGAACTCCTTCCCAATGGCAAGAACCTTGTGGTTGGCTTGTTGTCCAATGTTCAGGGTAGTGGAAACCTGTTTGTCCGATGAGGCCCCGCCATTGCTCACGGGCCACATAGGTGGCAAACTCACATTGTGACCCACAGCCTTAGCCCAGTCCTCAGGTAAGGCCTCTCAATGGCTGGATGAAGAGACAGCATATTGGGCTTGCCATGCCCATAGGCCCCAATTTTTAACCATAGTTTGGGTTGATCCTTCTTTCTTCCCCAGGGCTCTGCTTTGGAATTCCTCTTTTGGTGGGACACCTGATGTAAAAACCCTGAAAGGAGTCCTCCATCCAACAGATTGACGAAAAACAATTTGGATCGGGCCAAATCCATAGAGAGCAAGATTCGTCCATGGCCCATGAGGCCTCCTCGACATTCCACGGCCATTGCTGAAACAAAATCCAGAGACAAAAGTCTGAGCAAGCACCTCAGACTCGCACTTTCTTCATATCCTGAAGATGTCTTCTCATGGTTTGTAGATCGGACTGCCATAACAACGTCCCCAAACCTAAGCTGAGTTTGTGTTTTCAGACTTCTGTCCTCAAAGTCCTGGGCCACACACCATCCAGGCTGGGGACCCTGGAGCCACACATTAGGACTGTGCCTACCCAATCCATGGGAATTCTGCCCATTCCATTGTCCAAAATCGTACAAATTAGGAGAACCCTCCAAAGTCCCTGAGGCCATCCCAATAGTATAGGTCGCCCGGGAAAAAAAGGTCAGTCTGACACCAGCTGAGAATCTACCTCCACTCATACCCTAGATGGATGTCCCCAGAGAAGAAGATTGAACCAGACAGGACCCTAGGCCAAAATCGGATCCATTGCTTTTGTTTACAGGCATGTCTCCTCAAAACCCTGGATTCCAATACCAGCATTGGGGTTTTCTTCAGGCACCCATAAGAACCAAACTCGTCTCCACAAGGTAACTTGTGCATGGGAGCTATCTCAAAAGCTGAGGAGAATACTTCAGTGTCCCGGTGCCACCGCCCCATTCCAAGGCCCTCATGGACACAAACACACATTAGACCCATCCTCAGGAAAGTCCATTTCAACTCAGCCACCCCCGTTGCTCCCGCAGAGCCATCAGATCTAAACTGTCTTGTCGCTAGGAGACAATTGGAATGCGAGGCAGGCTTCCCAGGCATCCATCCTCGAACGTTGGTCTGGACTCATCCATATGGGATGTCCTGGAGCTGTCCAACAGGTCTCAATTGTCCCGCAGAAGGAATCCTTGGAGGGGGCATCCCACCACTCCCAACATGGGAAAATCTCCGCGCTCTCGAGAATCCACTCCCTTCATGAAGGGTCCGTCATGAACAGAAAATCCAATCTGAGCCAACGTCTGATTCTCGCTCTGACTTCAGAAGCATGAGATATTGCTTCAGATCTTCAGGGGGTACAAGCCGTGCCCTCGCCCAAAAACCCAAGTCTAGCTTGTGTTCTCAGACTGCCATCCTCACACTCCTGGCCCAGAAGCCTACACGTTTGGCAATTCCGGACAATCATAGCAGCACTCTGCCTACCCTCCAAAAAAAATAGATTCCCTAATGAGCTACACGGGCGCATTAAATGAGAATAAACCTACACGGCACTCGAATGTACCCAAATTATATAGTCTAACCTGGGCAGTAATGCACTGTCTGACACAACCTGAGCCGGGACCTCCTGAGCAACACACAGACAGCTGACCGCACACTGAGCACATCAGACACGCCATGGCCTTAGGTCATCATCTCTGCCCTACCTCAGTTTTCAGGCTTCAGAACCTAGAACTTATCTCCAATCACTGCCCAGGGGTGACTTTGATGCAGAAATCAGAACTCCTGCTTACCCAAGGCAAGAAACCTTGTGGTGGCCATGTTGTCCTACGTTCAGTGTAGGAGAAACCAGCATTCACCCTGAGGTCACGCCCATTCTTGAGTGCGACGAGGGCATAAATACGCATATTTACCCTCAGCGTGATACCTGACCTCTAGTAAATCCTCTCATTGGCTGGACCATTAGATGTCATAATGGGCTTGACATGTCCCTAGGCCCCAATTTTTAACCAGATTTCTGGTTGTCCAGTCACAACTCCCCAGGGCTCTACTCTGGAAACCCTCATTTGGTGGGACAAATGAGGTTGAAAAACAAAACAAAACAAATCAACAACAACAAAAAAAACGGACTTCTTCCATCCCACTTAGTGACCCCAAACTCCTTGGACTGGGCCAAACCCCCAGAGAGTAAGAATCGTCCATTTCCCATGAAGTCACCCGGAAATTTCACGACAATGAGTGACACAATATCTAGAGACAAAAAGGTGACCAAGAGCCTCACACTCACCCATTTTTCATATTCCAAACTGTCCTCCTCATGGCCTGTAGATCAGTCCTGCCATATCTATGACCTGAAACATAAGCCGAGTTTGTGTTTTCAGACAACTGTCCTAACAGCTCTGGCCTACACACCCTACAGGCTCAGGCCCCTGAGCTCAAACCTGAAGACTGTGCTTGCCCTCTCCAAGGGAATTGTATGTGCCCATTCCAATGGCCACAACCCTACTAAGAGGATAAACCTCCAAAATTCCTTAGGCCATCCCAATAGTGGTGGCTTCCCAGGACAAACAGGGGCAATCTGAGCCCATCTGAGCACCTACCTGCACTCAGACCCGTAGACTGATATCCCCAGAGGTAATAAGGAACGAATAGGCCCCTAGGCAACTATCAGATCCATTGCTTTGGTTTCGAGGAATCTCTCCTCAGAGGCCTGGATTTCAATAACAGCATATGACTGTTTCTTGACTCACCATCAGAACAAATCTCATCTACACATGGGAAACTTGCACGATGGAGCTGTGTGAAAGACTCTCTGTACGAGAACCCTTCAGGGCCCCAGTGCCACCGCTTCATTCCAAGGTCTCCATAGACACAAAATCATATTAGGTCACATCCAGGAGAGTCCATTTCAACTCAGCCTCCTTGGTTGCTCCCCTAGATCCAGCCGATCTGACCTGTCTTGTTGCTTGGAGACAATTGGAATGCGAGGTGGGCTACCCAGCCATCCATACTTAGAACCCTGCTCGGAATCGTTGTCCTGGAGCCAACCAACAGGTCTCAATTGTCCTGCAGAAGAATCTTTGCAATTGGGACCTTCTCACAACTCCCATCGTTAGAAAACCCCCATGGCCTCGTGATCCCCCCCCTTCAATAAGGGGTCCTCAGGGACAGAATTTGCAACCTGAGCGATCGTCTATTCCTCGCCCTGACTTCAGATGCACGAGATCTAGATTCAGGACTGTAGATAGTGCCTGCCATATCCTCACCCAAAACCTAGGCCTAGCTTGGGTTCTCAGACTTCCGTCCTCAGACTACTGGCACAAAAAACCTCCAATTTGGCAATTCAGAACTACAATGCAGCACTCTGCCTGCCCTCCAGAAGAAAAACATTGCCACATGGGGCTACCCAGAAACCCCAAATGAGGATCAACCTGCACGCCATTTGGCTGTACCCCAAATATATAGGCTGACCTGGGCACTACTGCCCTTTCTGACACAGCCTGATCCTGGACCTCCTGGACCCACGCAAGCAGCTGGCCGCACACTGAGCACATCGGACCCGCCATGGCCTTAGGTCGTCATCTATTCTCAACCTCGGTTTTCAGGCTTCAGAACCTAGACCTTATCTCGAATCACGGCCCGGGTTTGGAAATGATGCAGAAATCAGAACTCTTTCCCCATGGCAAGAAACCTTGCGGTTGGCATGTTGTCCAAGATCCGTGTAGTTGAAACCAGTGTGGCCCATATGGCCCCGCCAATGCTTGCGGGCCACATTGGTCACAAACACACATTGTGACCCTCAGCCTGAGCCCAGTCCTCAGGTAAGGCCTCTCAGTGGCTGGATGGAGAGAGAGCATATTGGGCTTACCATGCCCTTAGGCCCCAATTTTTAACCATAGTTCGGGTTGTCCCTTCACTCTTCCCCAGGGCTCTGCTTTGGAATTCCTCTTTTGGATGGACTCCTGAGGTAACAAACCTGAAAGGAGTCCTCCCATCCCACAGATTGACGAAAAACTATTGGGATCGGGCCAAATCCACAGAGAGCAAGATTCGTCCATGGCCCATGAGGCCTCCCCAACATTCCACGGCCATCGCTGACACAAAATCCAGAGACAAAAGCCTGAGCACGCGCCTCAGACTCGCTCATTCTTCAAATCCTGAATAGTTCTTCAGATAAGAACCTACCCGGCACTGGAATGCACCCAAAAAATATAGTCTAACCTGGGCACTAATGCACTGTCTGACAACCAGAGCCCGGTCCTCGTGACCAACACCCAGACAGCTGACCGCACACTGAGCACATCAGACCCGCCATGGCCTTAGGTCATCATCTCTGCCCTACCTCAGTTTTCAGGCTTAAGAACCTAGACCTTATCGCCAATCATGTCCAGGTGTGACTGTGATGCAGAAATCAGAACTCTTCCTAAACCATGGCAAGAAACCTTGTGGTTGGCATGTTGTCCAACGTTCTGTGTAGGAGAAACCAGCATTCACCCTGAGGCACCGCCCATTCTTGAGTGCGACGGGGGCATAAACACGCATTGTCACCCTGAGCGTGAGTCCTGTCCTCTAGTACGTCCTCTAAGTGGTTGTACCATTAGATGTCATAATGGGCTTGACATGTCCCTAGGCCCCAATTTTTAACCAGATTTCTGGTTGTCCATTCACAACTTCCCAGGGCTCTACTCTGGAATCCCTCATTTGGTGGGACACCTGAGGTTGAAAAACAGAATAAAACAAACCAACAACAACAGAACAACGGACTTCTTCCATCCCACAGAATGACCCCAAACTCTTTGGACGGGGCCAAACCCCCAGAGAGTAAGACTCGTCCATTTCCCATGAAGTCACTCAGAAATTTCAGGACCATGAGTGACACGGTATCTAGAGACAAAAACTTGAGCTAGAGCCTCACACTCGTCCTTTTTTCATATCCCGAAGAGTTCTCCTCATGTTCTGTAGGTCAGCCTGCTATACCTACGACCCGAAACATAAGCCAAATTTATGTTTTCAGACAACTGTCCAAACAGCCCTGACCTATACACCCTACAGGCTCAGGCCCCTGGAACCAAACCTGACGACTGTGCTTGACATCTACAAGGGAATTGTATGTACCCTTTCCAATGGCCAGAACACTACTAATAGGATAAACCTCCAAAGTCCCTGAGGCCATCCCAATATTTGTGGCTTCCCAGGACAATCAGGGGCAATCTGGGCCCATCTGAGCACATACCGGCTTCAGACCCGTAGACTGCTGTCCCCAGAGGTAAAAAGGAACGAACAGGCCCGAAGACACGTATTGGATCCATTGCTTTGGTTTCCAGGCATCTCTCCTCAGAGGCCTGGACTTCAATAACAGCATATGGCTATTTCTTGCCTCACCCATCAGAACAAATCTCATCTATACATGGGAAATTTGCACGATGGAGCTGTGTGAAAGCCTCTCTTTAGGAAAACCCTTCAGGGCCCCAGTGCCACCACTACATTCCAAGGTCACCTTAGACACAAAATCATATTAGGAAACATCCACGGGAGAGTCCATTTCAACTCAGCCTCCTCAGTTGCTCCCCCATTTCCAGCAGATCTAACCTGTCTTTTTGCTTGGAGACAATTGGAAGGCGAGGTGGGCTACCCAGACATCCATACTTAGAACCCTGCTCAGAATTGTTGTCCTGGAGCCAACCAACAGGTCTCAATGGTCCTGCAGAAGAGTATTTGCAGTTGGGAGCTTCTCACAACTCCCATCGTGGGAAAACCCCCACGGCCTCGCGATCCGACCCCCCTTCAAGAAGGGGCCATCAGGGACTGAATGTCCAACCTGAGCGATCGTCTGATTCTCGCCCTGACTTCAGAAGCATGAGATCTAGATTCAGGTCTGTAGATTGTGCCTACCATATCCTCACCCAGAAACCTGGACCTGGCTTGGGTTCTATGACTTCCATCCTCAGACTACTGAACCACAAACCCTACAGTTTGGCAATGGAGAACTACAATGCAGCACTCTGCCTGCCTCCAGAAGAAAAACATTGCCCTCTGGGGCTACCCAGGAACCCAAATGATGATCAACCTGCACGCCGTTCGACTGTACCCCAAATATATAGGCTGACCTGGGCACTAATGCCGTTTGTGACAAGGCCTGATCTTGGACCTCCTGGCCCCACCCAGACAGCAGGCCGCACACTGAGCACATCGGACCCGCCATGGCCTTAGGTCGTCATCTCTTCTCAATCTCGGTTTTCAGGCTTCAGAACCTAGACCTTATCTCCAATCACGGCCTGGGATTGAAAATGATGCAGTAATCAGAACTCTTTCGCCATGGCAAGAAAACTTGTGGTTGGCATGTTGTCCAAGGTTCAGTGTACTTGAAACCAGTGTGGGCCATGAGGCCCCGCCCATGCTTGTGCGCCCCATTGGTAACAAACACACATTGTGACTTTCAGCCTGAGCCCAGTCCTCAGGTAAGGCCTCTCAGTGGCTGGATAGAGAGAAAGCATATTGGGTTTGCCCTGCCCCCAGGCCCCAATTTTTAACCATAGTTCGGGTTGTCCCTTCACTCTTCCCCAGGGCTCTATTTGGAATTCCTCTTTTGGTGGCACACCTGAGGTAACAAACCTGAAAGGTGTCCTCCCATCCCACCGATTGACGAAATACAATTGGGATCAGGCCAAGTCCACAGAGAGCAAGATTCGTCCATGGCCCATGAGGCCACCCCAACATTCCACGGCCATCGCTGACACAAAATCCAAAGACAAAAGCCTGAGCACGCGCCTCAGATTCGCTCATTCTTCATATCCTGAAGAGTTCTTCAGTTAAGAACCTACACGGCACTCGAATGCACCCAAAATATATAATCTAACCTGGGCACTAATGCACTGTTTGACAACCTGAGCCCGAACCTCGTGACCAACACCCAGACAGCTGACCGCACACTGAGCCCATCAGACCCGCCATGGCCTTAGGTCATCATCTCTTCCCTACCTCAGTTTTCAGGCTTCAGAACCTAGACCTTATCTCCAAACACTGCCCAGGGGTGACTGTGATGCTGAAATCAGAACTCTTCCTTACCCATGGCAAGAAACCTTGTGGTTGGCCTGTTGTCCAACGATCAGTGTAGGAGAAACCAGCATTCACCCTGAGGCCCCGCCCATTCTTGAGTGCGACGAGGGCATAAACACGCATTGTGACCCTCATATTGAGTCCTGTCCTCTAGTACGTCCTCTCAGTGGCTGGACCATTAGATGTGATAATGGGCTTGTTATGTCCCTAGGCCTCAATTTTTAACCAGATTTCTCGTTGTCCAGTCGCCCGCCCCAAGGCTCTACTCTGGAATCCCTCATTTGGTGGGACACCTGAGGTTGAAAAACAAAACAAAACAAATCAACAACAACAGAACAACGGACTTCTTCCATCCCACAGAATGACCCCAAACTCTTTGGACTGGGCCAAACCCCCAGAGAGTAAGACTCGTCCATTTCCCATGAAGTCACCCGGAAATTTCACGACCATGAGTGACACGATAACCAGAGAAAAAACTTGAGCAAGAGCCTCACACTCGCCCTATTTTCATATCCCGAAGAGTTCTCCTCATGGTCTGTCGATCAGTCCTGCCATACCTATGACCCGAAACATAAGCCGAGTTTGTGTTTTCAGACAACTGTCCAAACAGCCCTGGCCTAAAAACCCTGCAGGCTCAGGCCCCTGGAGCCAAACCTGACGACTGTGCTTGCCCTCTCCAAGGGAATTGTAAGTGCCATTCCAATGGCCACAACCCTACTTAAAGGATAAACCTACAAAGTCCCTGAAGCCATCCCTGTATTTGTGGCTTCCCAGGACAAACGGGGCAATCTGGGCCCATCTGAGCACCTACCGGCACTCAGACCCGTAGACTGTTGTCCCCAGAAGTAAAAAGGAGAGAACAGGCCTTTAGGCACATATCGGATCCATTGCTTTGGTTTCCAGGCATCTCCCCTCAGAGGCCTGGATTTCAATAACAGCATATGGCTGTTCTTGACTCACCCATCAGAACAAATCTCATCTACACATGGGAAACTTGCACGATGGAGCTGTGTGAAAGCCTCGCTTTACAAGAACCCTTCAGGGCCCCAGTGCCACCGCTTCATACCAAGGTCTCCATAGACACAAAATCATATTAGGACACATCCACGGGAGAGTCCATTTCAACACAGCCTCCTCGGTTGCTCCACCAGATCCAGCAGATCTAACCTGTCTTGTTGCCTGGAGACAATTGGAATGCGATGTGGGCTACCCAGCCATCCATCCTTAGAACCCTGCTCGGAATCATTGTCCTGGAGCCAATCAACAGGTCTCAATTGTCCTGCAGAAGAATCTTTGCAGTTGAGAGCTTCTCAGAACTACCATCGTGGGAAAACCAGCATGGCCTCGTGATCACCCCCCCCCCCTTCAAGAAGGGGCCATCAGGTATAGAATGTCCAACCTGAGTGATCGTCTGATCCTCCCCCTGACTTCAGATGCACGAGATCTCGATTCAGGTCTGTGGATTGTACCTGCCGTATCCTCACCAAGAAACCTTGGCCTAGCTTGGGTTCTCAGACTTCCGTCCTCAGACTGCTGGCCCACAAGCCCTCCAGTTTGGCAATCCAGAACTACAATGCAGCACTCTGCCTACCCTCCAGAAGATAAACATTACCCTCTGGGGCTACCCAGAAACTCCAAATGAGGATCAACGGGGCACGCCATTCGGCTGTATCCCAAATATATAGGCTGACCTGGGCACTAATGCCCTTTCTGACACAGCCTGAGCCAGGACCTCCTGGCCCCACCCAGGCAGCTGGTCGCACACTGAGCACATTGGACCCGACATGGCCTTAGGTCCTCATCTCTTCTCAATCTCGGTTTTCAGGCTTCAGAACCTAGACCTTATCTCCAATCACAGCCTGGGTTTGAAAATAATGCAGAAATCAGAACTCTTTCCCCATGGCAAAAAGCCTTGTGGTTGGCATGTACTCCAAGTTTCAAGTACTTGAAACCAGTGTGGCCCATGTGGCCCCGCCCATGCGTGGCGGCCACATTGGTCACAAACACACAGTGTGACCCTCAGCCTGAGCCCAGTCCTCAGGTAAGGCCTCTCACTGGCTGGATGGAGAGAAAGCATATTGGGCTTGCCATGCCCCTTGGCCCCAATTTTTAACCATAGTTCGAGTGTCCCTACAATATTCCCCAGGGCTCTGCTTTGGAATTCCTCTTTTGGTGGGACCCCTGAGGTAACAAACCTGAAAGGAGACCTCCCATCCAACAGATTGACGGAAAAAAATTGGGATCGGGCCAAATCCACAGAGACCAAGATTCGTCCATGGCCCATGAGGCCTCCCCAACATTCCACGGCCATCGATGATACAAAATCCAGAGACAAAAGCCTGAGCACGTGCCTCAGACTCGCTCATTCTTCATACCCTGTAGAGTTCTTCAGATCAGAACCTACACGGCACTCGAATGCACCCAAAATATATAGTCTAACCTGGGCACTAATGCACTGTCTGACAACCTGAGCCCGGACCTCGTGACCAACACCCAGACAGCTGACCGCACACTGAGCACATCAGACCCACCATGGCCTTAGGTCATCATCTCTTCCCTACCTCAGTTTTCAGGCTTAAGAACCAAGACCTTATCTCCAATCACTGCCCAGGGGTGACTCTGATGTAGAAATCAGAACTCTTCCTTACCCATGGCAAGAAACCTTGTGGTTGGCATGTTGTCCAACGTTCAGTGTAGGAGAAACAAGCATTCACCCTGAGGCCCCGCCCATTCATGAGTGCGACGAAGGCATAAACACGCATTGTGACCCTCAACATGAGTCCTGTCCTCTAGTAAGTCCTCTCAGTGGTTGGACCATTATATGTCATAATCGCTTGACATGTCTCTAGGCCCCAATTTTTAAGCAGATTTCTGGTTGTACAGTCGCCCCTCCCCAGGGCTCTACTCTGGAATCCCTCATTTGGTGGGACACCTGAGGTTAAAAAACAAAAGAAAACAAATCAACAACAACAGTACTTCGTACTTCTTCCAACCCACAGAATGACCCCAAACTCTTTGGACTGTGCCAAACCCACAGAGAGGAAGACTCGTCCATTTCCCATGATGTCACCCGGAAATTTCACGACCATGAGTGACAAGATATCCAGAGACAAAAACTTGAGCAAGAGCCTCACACTCGCCCTTTTTTCATATCCCGAACAGTTCTCCTCATGGTCTGTAGATCAGTCCTGCCCTACCTATGACCCGAAACGGAAGCCGAGTTTGTGTTTTCAGTCAACTGTCCAAACAGCCCTGACCTACACACCCTACAGGCTCAGGACCCTGGTGCCCAACCTGACGACTCTGCTTACCCTCTCCAAGAGAATTGTGTGTGCCCATTCCAATGGCCAAAACCCTACTAATAGGATAAACCTCCAAAGTCCCTGAGGCCATCCCAATATTTGTGGATTCCCATGACAAACACGGGCATATGGGCCCATCTGAGCACCTACCTGCACTCAGAACCGTAGACTGATGTCCCCAGAGGTAAAAAGGAATGAAGAGGCCCTAGGCACCTATCGAATCCATTGCTTTGTTTTCCAGGCATCGCTCCTCAGAGGCCTGGGTTTCAATAACAGCATATGGCTGTTTCTTGACTCACCCATCAGAACAAATCTCATCTACACATGAGAAACTTGCACGATGCAGCTGTGTGAAAGCCTCTCTTTAGGAGAACCCTTCAGGGCCCCAGTGCCACCGCTTCATTCCAGTGGCTCTAAGGAGAGACAGCATATTGGACTTGCCATGCCCCTAGGCCCCAATTTTTAACTATATTTCGGGTTGTCCCTTCACTCTTCCCCAGGGCTCTGCTTTGGAATTCCTCTTTTAGTGGGACACCTGATGTAACAAACCTGAAAGGAGTCCTCCCATCCCACAGATTGACGAAAAACAATTGGGATCGGGCCAAATCCACAGAGAGCAAGATTCGTCCATAGCCCATGAGGCCTCCCAAACATTCCACGGCCATCGCTGATAAAAAATCCAGAGACAAAAGCCTGAGCATGCACCTCAGACTCGCTCATTCTTCATATCCTGAAGTTCTTCAGATAAGTACCTACACGGCACTCGAATGCACCCAAAATATATAGTCTAACCTGGGCACTAATGCACTTTCTGACAACCTGAGCTCGGACCTCGTGACCAACACCCAGACAGCTGACCGCACACTGAGCACATCAGACCCGCCATGGCTTTAGGGCATCATCTCTTCCCTACCTCTGTTTTCAGGCTTCAGAACCTAGACCTTATCTCCAATCACTGCCCAGGGGTGACTGTGATACAGAAATCAGAACTCTTCTTTACCCATGGTTAGAAACCTTGTGGTTGGCATGTTGACCAAAGTTCAGTGTAGGAGAAACCAGCATTCACCCTGAGGCTCTGCCCATTTTTGAGTGCGACGAGGGCATAAACACGCATTGTCACCCTCAGCGTGAGTCCTGTCCTCTAGTACGTCCTCTCAGTGGCTGTACCATTAGATGTCATAATGGGCTTGACATGTCCCTAGGCCCCAATTTTTAACCAGATTTCTGGTTGTCCAGTCGCCCCTCCCCAGGGCTCTACTCTGGAATCCCTCATTTGGTCGGACACCTGAGATTGAAAAACAAAACAAAACACATCAACAACAACAGAACAACGGACTTCTTCCATCCCACAGAATGACCACAAACTCTTTGTACTGGGCCAAACCCCCAGAGAGGAAGACTCATCCATTTCCCATGAAGTCACCCAGAAATTTCACAACCATGAGTGACACGATATCCAGAGACAAAAACTTGAGCAACAGCCTCACACTCGCCCTTTTTTCATATCCGGAAGAGTTCTCCTCATGTTCTGTAGGTCAGTCCTGCTATACCTATGACCCGAAACATAAGCCAAATTTATGTTTTCAGACAAATGTCCAAACAGCCCTGGCCTACGCACCCTACAGGCTCAGGCCCCTGCAGCCAAACCTGACGACTGTGCTTGCCCTCTCCAAGGGAATTGTATGTGCCCATTCCAAAGGCCACACTCTATAATAGGATAAACATCCAAAGTCCCTGAGGCCATCCCAATATTTGTGGCTTCCCAGGACAAACAGGGGCAATCTGTGCCATCTGAGCACCTACCTGCACTCAGACCCGTAGACTGATGTCCCCAGATGTAAAAAGGAACGAACAGGCCCCTAGGCTCCTATCGGATCCATTGCTTTGGTTTCCAGCTATCTCTCCTCAGAGGCCTGGATTTCAATAACAGCATATGACTGTTTCTTGACTCACCCATCAGAACAAATCTCATCTACACATGGGAAACTTGCACGATGGAGCTGAGTGAATGCCTCTCTTTACGAGAACCCTTCAGGGACCCAGTGCCACCGCTTCAATCCAAGGTCTCCATAGACACAAAATCATATTAGGACACATTCACGGGAGAGTCCATTTCAACTCAGCCACCTCGGTTGCTACCCCAGATCCAGCAGATCTAACTTGTCTTGTTGCTTGCAGACAATTGGAATGCGAGATGGGCTACCCAGCCATCCATCCTTAGAACCCTGCTCGGAATCGTTGTCCTGGAGACAACCAACAGGTCTCAATTGTCCTGCTGAAGAATCTTTGCTGTTGGGAGCTTCTCACAACTACCATCGTGGAAAAACGCCCATGGCCTCGTGATCCACCCCCCCTTCAAGAAGGGGCCATCAGGGACAGAATGTCCAACCTGAGCGATCGTCTGATCCTCGTCCTGACTTCAGATGCACGAGATCTCGATTCAGGTCTCACCCAGAAACCTAGGGCTATCTTGGGTTGTCAGACGTCCGTCCTCAGACTATTGGCCCACAAACCCTCCAGTTTGGCAATCCAGAACTACAATGCAGCACTCTGCCTGCCCTCCAGTAGAAAAACATTGCCCTCTGGGGCTACCCAGAAACACCAAATGAGGGTCAACCTGCATGCCATTCGGCTGACCTGGGCAGTAATGCCCTTTCTGACACAGCCTGAGCCTGGACCTCCGGGCCCCAACCAGACAGCTGGCCGCACACTAAGCACATCGGACCCGCCATGGCCTTAGGTCGTCATCTCTTCTCAACCTCGGTTTTCAGGCTTCAGAACCTAGACGTTAACTCCAATCATGGCCCGGGTTTGAAAATGATGCAGAAATCAGAACGCCTGTTCCCAGTCCTCAGGTAAGGCCTCTCAGTGGCTGGATGGAGAGACAGCATATTGGGCTTGCCATGCCCCTAGGCCCCAATTTTTAACCATAGTTCGGGTTGTGCCTTCACTCTTCCCCGGGGCTCTACTTTGGAATTCCTCTATTGGTGGGACACCTGAGGTAACAAACCTGAAAGGAGTCCTCCCATCCCACAGATTGACGAAAAACAATTGGGATCGGGCCAAGTCCACAGAGATCAAGATTCGTCCATGGCCCAAGAGGCGTCCCCACCGTTCCACGGCCATCGCTGATACAAAATCCAGAGACAAAAGCCTGAGCACGCGCTTCAGACTCGCTCATTCTTCATATCCTGGGGAGTTCTTCAGATAAGAACCAACACGGCACTCGAATGCACCCAAAATTAATAGTCTAACCTGGGCACTAATGCACTGTCTGACAACCAGAGCCCGGACCTCGTGACCAACACCCAGACAGCTGACCGCACACTGACCACATCAGACCCGCCATGGTGTTAGGTCATCATATCTTCCCTAGCTCAGTTTTCAGGTCAGAACCTAGACCTTATCTCCAATCACTTCACAGGGGTGACTGTGATGCAGAAATCAGAACTCATCCTTACCCACGGCAAGAAACCTTGTGGTTGGCATGTTGTCCAACGTTCAGTGTAGGAGGAACCAGCATTCACCCTGAGGCCCCACCCAATCTTGAGTGCGACGAGGGCATAAACACGCATATTGACCCTCAGCATGAGTCCTGTCCTCTAGAACGTCCTCACAGTGGCTGGACCAATATGTCATAATCGGCTTGACATGTCCCTAGGCCCCAATTTTTAACCAGATTTCTGATTGTCCAGTCGCCTCTCCCCAGGGCTCTACTCTGGAATCCCTCATTTGGTGGGACACCTGATTGAAAAACAAAACAAAACAAAATCAACAGCAACAGAACAAAGGACTTCTTCCATCCCTCAGAATGACCCCAAATTCTTTGGACGGGGCCACAGACCCAGAGAGTAAGAGTCGTCCATTTGCCATGAAGTCACCCGGAAATTTCACGGCCATCACTGACACGATATCCAGAGACAAAAACGTGAGCAAGAGCCTCACACTCGCCCATTTTTCATACCCCGAAGAGTTCTCCTCATGGTCTGTAGATCATTCCTGCCATACCTATGAGCCGAAAATAAGCCGAGTTTGTGTTTTCAGACAGCTGTCCAAACAGCCCTGGCCTACACACCCTACAGGCTCAGGCCCCTGGAGCCAAACCTGACGACTATGCTTGCCCTCTCCAAGGGAATGTATGTGCCATTTCGAATGGCGAAAACCCTACTAATATAATTAAACTCCAAAGTCCCTGAGGCCATTCCAATATTTGTGGCTTCCCAGGACAAACAGAGGCAATCTGGGCCCATCTGAGCACCTACCGGCACTCAGACCCGTAGACTGATGTCCCCAGAGGTAAAAAGGAACGAACAGGTCCCTAGGCACCTATCGGATCCATTGCTTTGGTTTCCAGGCATCGCTCTTCAGAGGCCTGGATTTCAATAACAGCATATGGCTGTTTCTTGACTCTCCCATCAGATCAAATCTCATCTACACCTAGGAAACTTGCACGATGGAGCTGTGTGTAAACCTCTCTTTAGGAGAACCCTTCAGGGCCCCAGTTCCACCGCTTCATTCCAAGGTCTCCATAGACACAAAATCATATTAGGACACATCCACGGGAGAGTCCATTTCAACTCAGCCTCCTTGGTTGCTCCCCCAGGTCCAGCACATCTAACCTGTCTTTTTTCTTGGACACAATTGGATTGCGAGGTGGGCTACCCAGCCATTCATCCTTAGAACCCTGCTTGGAAATGTGGTCCTTGTGCCAACCAACAGGTCTCAATTGTCCTGTAGAAGAATCTTTGCAGTTGGGAGTTCACAAAACTCCCATCGTGGGAAAACCCCATGGCCTCGTGATCCACCCCCCCTTCAAGAAGGGGCCATCAGGGTCAGAATGTCCAACCTGAGCGATCGTCTGATCCTCGCCCTGTCTTCAGATGCACAAGATCTCGATTCAGGTCTCACCCAGAAACCTAGGCCTAGCTTGGGTTGTCAGACTTCCGTCCTCAGACTATTGGCCCAGAAGCCCTCCAGTTTGGCAATCCAGAACTAAAATGCAGCACTCTGCCTGCCCTTCAGAAGAAAAACATTGCCCTCTGGGGCTACCCAGAAACCCCAAATGAGGATCAACCTGCACGCCATTCGGCTGTACCCCAAATATATAGGCTGACCTGGGCACTAATGCCCTTTCTGAGACAGCCTGAGTCTGGACCTCCTGGCCCAACCCAGACAGCTGGCCGCACACTGAGCTCATATGACCTGCCATGGCCTTAGGTCTTCATCTCTTCTCAATCTCGTGTTTCTGGCTTCAGAACCTAGACATTATCTCCAATCACGGCCCGGGTTTGAAAATGATGCAGAAATCAGAACGCTTTCCCCATGGCAAGAAACCTTGTGGTTGGCATGTTGTACAAGGTTCAGTGTTGTTGAAACCAGTGTGGCCCATGAGGCCCCGCCCATGCTTGCGGGCCACATTTGTCACAAACACACATTGTGAACCTCAGCCTGAGCCCAGTTCTCAGGTAAGGCCTCTCAGTGGCTGGATGGAGAGACAGCATATTGGGCTTACCATGCCCCTAGGCCCTAATTTTTAACCATAGTTCGGGTTGTGCCTTCACTCTTCCCCGGGGCTCTACTTTGGAATTCCTCTTTTGGTCGGACACCTGAGGTAACAAACCTAAAAGGAGTCCTCCCATCCCACAGATTGACGAAAAACAAATGGGATCGGGCCAAGTCCACAGAGAGCAAGATTCGTCCATGGCCCATGAGGCCTCCCCAACATTCCACGGCCATCGCTGATACAAAATCCAGAGACAAAAGACTGAGCACGCGCCTCAGACCCGCTCATTCTTCATATCCTGAAGAGTTCTTCAGATAAGAACCTACACGTCACTCGAAGGCACCCAAAATATATAGTCTAACCTGGGCACTAATGCATTGTCTGACAACCTGAACCCGGACCTCGTGACCAACACCCAGACAGCTGTCCGCACACTGAGCACATCAGACCCGCCACGGCCTTAGGTCATCATCTCTTACCTACCTCAGTTTTCAGTCTTCAAAACCTAGACCTTATCTCCAATCGCTGCCCAGGGGTGACTACGATGCAGAAATCAGAACTCTTCCTTACCCAAGGCAAGAAACCATGTGGTTGGCATGTTGTCCAACGTTCAGTGTAGGAAAGAAACCAGCATTCACCCTGACGCCCTGCCCATTCTTGAGTGCGAGGAGGGCATAAACACGCATTGTGACCCTCAGTGTGAGTCCTGTCCTCTAGTACGTCCTCTCAGTGGCTGGACCATTAGATGTCATAATGGGCTTGACATGTCCCCAAGGCCCCAATTTTTAACCAGATTTCTGGTTGTCCAGTCGCCCCTCCCAGGGCTCTACTCTGGAATCCCTCATTTGCTGGGACACCTGAGGTTGAAAAACAAAACAAAACAAATCAACAACAACAGTACTTCGTACTTCTTCCAACCCACAGAATGACCCCAAACTCTTTGGACTGGGCCAAACCCACAGAGAGGAAGACTCGTCCATTTCCCATGAAGTCACCCGGAAATTTCACGACTATGAGTGACACGATAACCAGAGATAAAAACTTGAGCAAGAGCCTCACACTCGCCCTATTTTCATATCCCGAAGAGTTCTCCTCATGGTCTGTAGATCAGTCCTGCCATACCTATGACCCGAAACATAAGCCGAGTTTGTGTTTTCAAACAACTGTCCAAATAGCCCTGGCCTACACACCCTACAGGCTCAGGCCCCTGGAGCCAAACCTGGCGACTGTGCTTGCCCTCTCCAAGGGAATTTTGTGTGCCCATTCCAATGGCCACAACCCAACTAAGAGGATAAACCTCCAAAGTCCCTGAGGCCATCCCAATATTTGTGGCTTCCCAGGACAAACAGGGGCAATCTGGGCCCATCTGAGCACCTACCGGCACTCAGACCCGTAGACTGATGTCCCCAGAGGTAAAAAGGAACGAACAGGCCCCTAGGCACATATCCGATCCATTGCTTTGGTTTCCAGGCATCTCTCCTCAGAGGAATGGATTTCAATAACAGCATATGGCTCTTTCTTGACTCACCATTCAGAACAAATCTCATCTACACATGGGAAACTTGCACGATGGAGCTGTGGGAAAGCCTCTCTTTAGGAGAACCCTTCTGGGCCCCAGTGCCACCGCTCCATTCCAAGGTCTCCATAGACATATTATCATATTAGGACACATCCACGGGAGAGTCCATTTCAACTCAGCCTCCTCGGTTGCTCCCCCAGATCCAGCAGATCAAACCTGTCTTGTTGCTTGCAGACAATTGGAATGCGAGATGGGCTACCCAGCCATCCATCCTTAGAAACCTGCTCGGAATCGTTGTCCTGGAGCCAACCAACAAGTCTCAATTGTCCTGCAGAAGAATCTTTGCAGTTCGGAGCTTCACACATCTCCCATCTTGGGAAAACCCGCATGGCCTCGTGATCCACGCCCCCCTTCAAGAAGGGGCCATCAGGGACAGAATGTCCAACCTGAGCGATCGTCTGATCCTCGCACTGACTTCAGATGCACGAGATCTAGATTCTGGTTTCAGCCAGAAACCTAGGCCTAGCTTGGGTTCTCAGACTTCCGTCCTCAGACTACTGGCCCACAAGCCCTCCAGTTCGGCAATCCAGAACTACAATGCAGCACTCTGCCTGCCCTCCAGAAGAAAAACATTGCCGTCTGGGGCTACCCAGAAACCCCAAATGAGATTCAACCTGCACGCCATACGGCTGTAACCAAAATATATAGGCTGACCTGGGCACTAATGCCCTTTCTGAGACAGCCTGAGTCTGGACCTCCTGGCCCCACCCAGACAGCTGGCCGCACACTGTGCTCATATGACCTGCCATGGCCTTAGGTCTTTATCTCTTCTCAATTCTGGGTTTCAGGCTTCAGAACCTAGACATTATCTCCAATCACGGCCCGTTTTTGAAAATGATGCAGAATTCAGAAAGCTTTGGCATGGCAAGAAACCTTGTGTTTGGCATGTTGTCCAAGGTTCAATGTACTTGAAACCAGTGTGGCCCATGAGGCCCCGCCCATGCTTGCGGGCCACATTGGTCACAAACACACATTGTGACCCTCAGCCTGAGCCCAGTCCTCAGGTAAGGACTCTCAGTGGCTGGATGGAGAGACAGCATATTGGGCTTCCCATGCCCCTAGGCCCCAATTTTTAACCATAGTTCGGGTTGTCCCTTAACTCTTCCCCAGGGCTCTAATTTGGAATTCCTCTTTTGGTCGGACAGCTGAGGTAACAAACCTAAAAGGAGTCCTCCCATCCCACAGATTGACGAAAAACAATTGGGATCGGGCCAAGTCCACAGAGAGCAAGATTCGTCCATGGCCCATGAGGCCTCCCCAACATTACACGGCCATCGCTGATACAAAATCCAGAGACAAAAGCCTGAGCACGCGCCTCAGTCTCGCTCATTCTTCATATCCTGAAGAGTTCTTCAGATAAGAACGTATACGTCACTCGAAGGCACCCAAAATATATAGTCTAACCTGGGCACTAATGCACTGTCTGACAACCTGAGCCCGGACCTCGTGACCAACACCCGGACAGCTGACCGCACACTGAGCACATCAGACCCGTCATGGCCTTAGGTCATCATCTCTTACCTACCTCAGTTTTCAGTCTTCAAAACCTAGACCTTATCTCCAGTCACTGCCCAGGGGTGACTCTGATGCAGAAATCAGAACTCTTCCTTACCCAAGGCAAGAAACCATGTGGTTGGCATGTTGTCCAATGTTCAGTGTAGGAGAAACCAGCATTCACCCTGACGCCCCGCCCATTCTTGAGTGCGACGAGGGCATAAACACGCATTGTGACCCTCAGTGTGAGTCCTGTCCTCTAGTACGTCCTCTCAGTGGCTGGACCATTAGATGTCATAATGGGCTTGACATGTCCCAAGGCCCCAATTTTTAACCAGATTTCTGGTTGTTAAGTCGCCCCTCCCAGGGCTCTACTCTGGAATCCCTCATTTGCTGGGACACCTGAGGTTGAAAAACAAAACAAAACAAATCAATAACAACAGAACAACGGACTTCTTCCATCCCACAGAATGACCCCCAACACTTTGGACGGGGCCAAACCCCCAGAGAGTAAGACTCGTCCATTTCCCATGAAGTCACCCGGAAGTTTCACGACCATGAGTGACACGATAACCAGAGATAAAAACTTGAGCAAGAGCCTCACACTCGCCCTATTTTCATATCCTGAAGAGTTCTCCTCATGGTCTGTAGATCAGTCCTGCCATACCTATGACCCGAAACATAAGCCGAGTTTGTGTTTTCAAACAACTGTCCAAACAGCCCTGGCCTACACACCCTACAGGCTCAGGCACCTGGAGCCAAACCTGACGACTGTGCTTGCCCTCTCCAAGGGAATTGTGTGTGCCAATTCCAATGGCCACAACCCAACTAAGAGGATAAACCTCCAATGTCCCTGAGGCCATCCCAATATTTGTGGCTTCCCTGGACAAACAGGGGCAATCTGGGCCTATCTGAGCACCTACCGGCACTCAGACCCGTAGACTGATGTCCCCAGAGGTAAAAAGGAACGTACAGGCCCCTAGGCACATATCCGATCCATTGCTTTGGTTTTCCAGGCATCTCTCCTCAGAGGAATGGATTTCAATAACAGCATATGGCTCTTTCTTGACTCACCATTCAGAACAAATCTCATCTACACATGGGAAACTTGCACGATGGAGCTGTGTGAAAGCCTCTCTTTAGGAGAACCCTTCTGGGCCCCAGTGCCACCGCTCCATTCCAAGGTCTCCATAGACATATTATCATATTAGGACACATCCACGGGAGAGTCCATTTCAACTCAGCCTCCTCGGTTGCTCCCCCAGATCCAGCAGATCTAACCTGTCTTGTTGCTTGCAGACAATTGGAATGCGAGATGGGCTACCCAGCCTTCGATCCTTAGAACCCTGCTCGGAATCGTTGTCCTGGAGCCAACCAACAGGTCTCAATTGTCCTGCAGATGAATCTTTGCAGTTGGGAGCTTCTCACAACTCCCATCTTGGGAAAACCCGCATGGACTCGTGATCCACGCCCCCCTTCAAGAAGGGGCCATCAGGGACAGAATGTCCAACCTGAGCGATCGTCTGATCCTCGCACTGACTTCAGATGCACGAGATCTAGATTCTGGTCTCAGCCAGAAACCTAGGCCTAGCTTGGTTTCTCACACTTCCGTCCTCAGACTACTGGCCCACAAGCCCTCCAGTTCGGCAATCCAGAACTACAATGCAGCACTCTACCTGCCCTCCAGAAGAAAATCATTGCCGTCTGGGGCTACCCAGAAACCCCAAATGAGATTCAACCTGCACGCCATTCGGCTGTACCCCAAATATATAGGCTGACCTGGGCACTAATGCCCTGTCTGAGACAGCCTGAGTCTGGACCTCCTGGCCCCACCCAGACAGCTGGCCGCACACTGTGCTCATATGACATGCCATGGCCTTAGGTCTTCATCTCTTCTCAATTCTGGGTTTCAGGCTTCAGAACCTAGACATTATCTCCAATCACGGCCCGGGTTTGAAAATGATGCAGAATTCAGAACGCTTTCCGCATGGCAAGAAACCTTGTGTTTGCCATGTTGTCCAAGTTTCAATGTACTTGAAACAAGCGTGGCCCATGAGGCCCCGCCCATGCTTGCGGGCCACATTGGTCACAAACACACATTGTGACCCTCAGCCTGAGCCCAGTCCTCAGGTAAGGACTCTCAGTGGCTGGATGGAGAGACAGCATATTGGGCTTGCCATGCCCCTAGGCCCACATTTTTAACCATAGTTCCGGTTGTCCCTTCACTCTTCCCCAGGGCTCTGATTTGGAATTCCTCTTTTGGTCGGACACCTGAGGTAACAAACCTAAAAGGAGTCCTCCCATCCCACAGATTGACGAAAAACAATTGGGATCGGGCCAAGTCCACAGAGAGCAAGATTCGTCCATGGCCCATGAGGCCTCCCCAACATTCCACGGCCATCGCTGATACAAAATCCAGAGACAAAAGCCTGAGCACGCGCCTCAGTCTCGCTCATTCTTCATATCCTGAAGAGTTCTTCAGACAAGAACCTATACGTCACTCGAAGGCACCCAAAATATATAGTCTAACCTGGGCACTAATGCACTGTCTGACAACCTGAGCCCGGACCTCGTGACCAACACCCGGACAGCTGACCGCACACTGAGCACATCAGACCCGTCATGGCCTTAGGTCATCATCTCTTACCTACCTCAGTTTTCAGTCTTCAAAACCTAGACCTTATCTCCAGTCACAGCCCAGGGGTGACTATGATGCAGAAATCAGAACTCTTCCTTACCCAAGGCAAGGAACCATGTGGTTGGCATGTTGTCCAATGTTCAGTGTAGGAGAAAACAGCATTCACCCTGACGCCCTGCCCATTCTTGAGTGAGACGAGGGCATAAACACGCATTGTGACCCTCAGTGTGAGTCCTGTCCTCTAGTACGTCCTCTCAGTGGCTGGACCATTAGATGTCATAATGGGCTTGACATGTCCCTAGGCCCCAATTTTTAACCAGATTTCTCGTTGTCCAGTCGCCCCTCCCAGGGCTCTACTCTGGAATCCTTCATTTGCTGGGACACCTGAGGTTGAAAAACAAAACAAAACAAATCAATAACAACAGAAAACGGACTTCTTCCATCCCACAGAATGACCCCAAACTCTTTGGACGGGGCCAAACCCCCAGAGAGTAAGACTCGTCCATTTCCCATGAAGTCACCCGGAAATTTCACGACCATGAGTGACACGATAACCAGAGATAAAAACTTGAGCAAGAGCCTCACACTCGCCCTATTTTCATATCCCGAAGAGTTCTCCTCATGGTCTGTAGATCAGTCCTGCCATACCTATGACCCGAAACATAAGCCGAGTTTGTGTTTTCAAACAACTGTCCAAACAGCCCTGGCCTACACACCCTACAGGCTCAGGCCCCTGGAGCCAAACCTGGCGACTGTGCTGGCCCTCTCCAAGGGAATTTTGTGTGCCCATTCCAATGGCCACAACCCAACTAAGAGGATAAACCTCCAAAGTCCCTGAGGCCATCCCAATATTTGTGGCTTCCCAGGACAAACAGGGGCAATCTGGGCCCATCTGAGCACCTACCGGCACTCAGACCCGTAGACTGATGTCCCCAGAGGTAAAAAGGAACGAACAGGCCCCTAGGCACATATCCTATCCATTGCTTTGGTTTCCAGGCATCTCTCCTCAGAGGAATGGATTTCAATAACAGCATATGGCTTTTTCTTGACTCACCCATCAGAACAACTCTCATCTACACATGGGAAACTTGCACGATGGAGCTGTGGGAAAGACTCTCTTTAGGAGAACCCTTCTGGGCCCCAGTGCCACCGCTCCATTCCAAGGTCTCCATAGACATATTATCATATTAGGACACATCCACGGGAGAGTCCATTTCAACTCAGCCTCCTCGGTTGCTCCCCCAGATCCAGCAGATCTAACCTGTCTTGTTGCTTGCAGACAATTGGAATGCGATATGGGCTACCCAGCCATCCATCCTTAGAACCCTGCTCGGAATCGTTGTCCTGGAGCCAACCAACAGGTCTCAATTGTCCTGCAGAAGAATCTTTGCAGTTGGGAGCTTCTCACAACTCCCATCTTGGGAAAACCCGCATGGCCTCGTGATCCACGCCCCCCTTCAAGAAGGGGCCATCAGGGACAGAATGTCCAACCTGAGCGATCGTCTGATCCTCGCACTGACTTCAGATGCACGAGATCTAGATTCTGGTTTCAGCCAGAAACCTAGGCCTAGCTTGGGTTCTCACACTTCCGTCCTCAGACTACTGGCCCACAAGCCCTCCAGTTCGGCAATCCAGAACTACAATGCAGCACTCTGCCTGCCCTCCAGAAGAAAAACATTGCCCTCTGGGGCTACCCAGAAACCCCAAATGAGATTCAACCTGCACGCCATTCGGCTGTAACCCAAATATATAGGCTGACCTGGGCACTAATGCCCTTTCTGAGACAGCCTGAGTCTGGACCTCCTGGCCCCACCCAGACAGCTGGCCGCACACTGTGCTCATATGACCTGCCATGGCCTTAGGTCTTTATCTCTTCTCAATTCTGGGTTTCAGGCTTCAGAACCTAGACATTATCTCCAATCACGGCCCGTTTTTGAAAATGATGCAGAATTCAGAAAGCTTTGGCATGGCAAGAAACCTTGTGTTTGGCATGTTGTCCAAGGTTCAATGTACTTGAAACCAGTGTGGCCCATGAGGCCCCGCCCATGCTTGCGGGCCACATTGGTCACAAACACACATTGTGACCCTCAGCCTGAGCCCAGTCCTCAGGTAAGGACTCTCAGTGGCTGGATGGAGAGACAGCATATTGGGCTTGCCATGCCCCTAGGCCCACATTTTTAACCATAGTTCCGGTTGTCCCTTCACTCTTCGCCAGGGCTCTAATTTGGAATTCCTCTTTTGGTCGGACAGCTGAGGTAACAAACCTAAAAGGAGTCCTCCCATCCCACAGATTGACGAAAAACAATTGGGATCGGGCCAAGTCCACAGAGAGCAAGATTCGTCCATGGCCCATGAGGCCTCCCCAACATTCCACGGCCATCGCTGATACAAAATCCAGAGACAAAAGCCTGAGCACGCGCCTCAGTCTCGCTCATTCTTCATATCCTGAAGAGTTCTTCAGATAAGAACGTATACGTCACTCGAAGGCACCCAAAATATATAGTCTAACCTGGGCACTAATGCACTGTCTGACAACCTGAGCCCGGACCTCGTGACCAACACCCGGACAGCTGACCGCACACTGAGCACATCAGACCCGTCATGGCCTTAGGTCATCATCTCTTACCTACCTCAGTTTTCAGTCTTCAAAACCTAGACCTTATCTCCAGTCACTGCCCAGGGGTGACTCTGATGCAGAAATCAGAACTCTTCCTTACCCAAGGCAAGAAACCATGTGGTTGGCATGTTGTCCAATGTTCAGTGTAGGAGAAACCAGCATTCACCCTGACGCCCCGCCCATTCTTGAGTGCGACGAGGGCATAAACACGCATTGTGACCCTCAGTGTGAGTCCTGTCCTCTAGTACGTCCTCTCAGTGGCTGGACCATTAGATGTCATAATGGGCTTGACATGTCCCTAGGCCCCAATTTTTAACCAGATTTCTGGTTGTCCAGTCGCCCCTCCCAGGGCTCTACTCTGGAATCCCTCATTTGCTGGGACACCTGAGGATGAAAAACAAAACCAAACAAATCAATAACAACAGAACAACGGACTTCTTCCATCCCACAGAATGACCCCAAACTCTTTGGACGGGGCCAAATCCCCAGAGAGTAAGACTCGTCCATTTCCCATGAAGTCACCCGGAAGTTTCACGACCATGAGTGACATGATAACCAGAGATAAAAACTTGAGCAAGAGCCTCACACTCGCCCTATTTTCATATCCCGAAGAGTTCTCCTCATGGTCTGTAGATCAGTCCTGCCATACCTATGACCCGAAACATAAGCCGAGTTTGTGTTTTCAAACAACTGTCCAAAGAGCCCTGGCCTACACACCCTACAGGCTCAGGCCCCTGGAGCCAAACCTGACGACTGTGCTTGCCCTCTCCAAGGGAATTGTGTGTGCCCATTCCAATGGCCACAACCCAACTAAGAGGATAAACCTCCAAAGTCCCTGAGGCCATCCCAATACTTGTGGCTCCCCAGGACAAACAGGGGCAATCTGGGCCCATCTGAGCACCTACCGGCACTCAGACCCGTAGACTGATGTCCCCAGAGGTAAAAAGGAACGAACAGGCCCCTAGGCACATATCCGATCCATTGCTTTGGTTTCCAAGCATCTCTCCTCAGAGGAATGGATTTCAATAACAGCATATGGCTCTTTCTTGACTCACCCATCAGAACAACTCTCATCTACACATGGGAAACTTGCACGATGGAGCTGTGTGAAAACCTCTCTTTAGGAGAACCCTTCTGGGCCCCAGTGCCAACGCTCCATTCCAAGGTCTCCATAGACATATTATCATATTAGGACACATCCACGGGAGAGTCCATTTCAACTCAGCCTCCTCGGTTGCTCCCCCAGATCCAGCAGATCTAACCTGTCTTGTTGCTTGCAGAGAATTGGAATGCGAGATGGGCAACCCAGCCATCCATCCTTAGAACCCTGCTCGGAATCGTTGTCCTGGAGCCAACCAACAGGTCTCAATTGTCCTGCAGAAGAATCTTTGCAGTTGGGAGCTTCTCACAACTCCCATCTTGGGAAAACCCGCATGGCCTCGTGATCCACGCCCCCCTTCAAGAAGGGGCCATCAGGGACAGAATGTCCAACCTGAGCGATCGTCTGATCCTCGCACTGACTTCAGATGCACGAGATCTAGATTCTGGTTTCAGCCAGAAACCTAGGCCTAGCTTGGGTTCTCACACTTACGTCCTCAGACTACTGGCCCAAAAGCCCTCCAGTTCGGCAATCCAGAACTACAATGCAGCACTCTGCCTGCCCTCCAGAAGAAAAACATTGCCGTCTGGGGCTACCCAGAAACCCCAAATGAGATTCAACCTGCACGCCATTCGGCTGTACCCCAAATATATAGGCTGACCTGGGCACTAATGCCCTTTCTGAGACAGCCTGAGTCTGGACCTCCTGGCCCCACCCAGACAGCTGGCCGCACACTGTGCTCATATGACATGCCATGGCCTTAGGTCTTCATCTCTTCTCAATTCTGGGTTTCAGGCTGCAGAACCTAGACATTATCTCCAATCACGGCCCGGGTTTGATTATGATGCAGAATTCAGAAAGCTTTCCGCATGGCAAGAAACCTTGTGTTTGGCATGTTGTCCAAGTTTCAATGTACTTGAAACAAGTGTGGCCCATGAGGCCCCGCCCATGCTTGCAGGCCACATTGGTCACAAACACACATTGTGACCCTCAGCCTGAGCCCAGTCCTCAGGTAAGGACTCTCAGTGGCTGGATGGAGAGACAGCATATTGGGCTTGCCATGCCCCTAGGCCCACATTTTTAACCATAGTTCGGGTTGTCCCTTCACTCTTCGCCAGGGCTCTAATTTGGAATTCCTCTTTTGGTCGGACAGCTGAGGTAACAAACCTAAAAGGAGTCCTCCCATCCCACAGATTGACGAAAAACAATTGGGATCGGGCCAAGTCCACAGAGAGCAAGATTCGTCCATGGCCCATGAGGCCTCCCCAACATTCCACGGCCATCGCTGATACAAAATCCAGAGACAAAAGCCTGAGCACGTGCCTCAGTCTCGCTCATTCTTCATATCCTGAAGAGTTCTTCAGATAAGAACGTATACGTCACTCGAAGGCACCCAAAATATATAGTCTAACCTGGGCACTAATGCACTGTCTGACAACCTGAGCCCGGACCTCGTGACCAACACCCGGACAGCTGACCGCACACTGAGCACATCAGACCCGTCATGGCCTTAGGTCATCATCTCTTACCTACCTCAGTTTTCAGTCTTCAAAACCTAGACCTTATCTCCAGTCACTGCCCAGGGGTGACTCTGATGCAGAAATCAGAACTCTTCCTTACCCAAGGCAAGAAACCATGTGGTTGGCATGTTGTCCAATGTTCAGTGTAGGAGAAACCAGCATTCACCCTGACGCCCCGCCCATTCTTGAGTGCGACGAGGGCATAAACACGCATTGTGACCCTCAGTGTGAGTCCTGTCCTCTAGTACGTCCTCTCAGTGGCTGGACCATTAGATGTCATAATGGGCTTGACAGGTCCCTAGGCCCCAATTTTTAACCAGATTTCTCGTTGTCCAGTCGCCCCTCCCAGGGCTCTACTCTGGAATCCCTCATTTGCTGGGACACCTGAGGTTGAAAAACAAAACAAAACAAATCAATAACAACAGAACAACGGACTTCTTCCATCCCACAGAATGACCCCAAACTCTTTGGACGGGGCCAAACCCCCAGAGAGTAAGACTCGTCCATTTCCCATGAAGTCACCCGGAAATTTCACGACCATGAGTGACACGATAACCAGAGATAAAAACTTGAGCAAGAGCCTCACACTCGCCCTATTTTCATATCCCGAAGAGTTCTCCTCATGGTCTGTACATCAGTCCTGCCATACCTATGACCCGAAACATAAGCCGAGTTTGTGTTTTCAAACAACTGTCCAAACAGCCCTGGCCTACACACCCTACAGGCTCAGGCCCCTGGAGCCAAACCTGACGACTGTGCTTGCCCTCTCCAAGGGAATTTTGTGTGCCCATTCCAATGGCCACAACCCAACTAAGAGGATAAAACTCCAAAGTCCCTGAGGCCATCCCAATATTTGTTGCTTCCCAGGACAAACAGGGGCAATCTGGGCCCATCTGAGCACCTACCGGCACTCAGACCCGTAGACTGATGTCCCCAGAGGTAAAAAGGAACGAACAGGCCCCTAGGCACATATCCGATCCATTGCTTTGGTTTCCAGGCATCTCTCCTCATAGGAATAGATTTCAATAACAGCATATGGCTCTTTCTTGACTCACCCATCAGAACAACTCTCATCTACACATGGGAAACTTGCACGATGGAGCTGTGTGAAAGCCTCTCTTTAGGAGAACCCTTCTGGGCCCCAGTGCCACCGCTCCATTCCAAGTTCTCCATAGACATATTATCATATTAGGACACATCCACGGGAGAGTCCATTTCAACACAGCCTCCTCGGTTGCTCCCCCAGATCCAGCAGATCTAACCTGTCTTGTTGCTTGCAGACAATTGGAATGCGAGATGGGCTACCCAGCCATCCATCCTTAGAACCCTGCTCGGAATCGTTGTCCTGGAGCCAAGCAACAGGTCTCAATTGTCCTGCAGAAGAATCTTTGCAGTTGGGAGCTTCTCACAACTCCCATCTTGGGAAAACCCGCATGGCCTCGTGATCCACGCCCCCCTTCAAGAAGGGGCCATCAGGGACAGAATGTCCAACCTGAGCGATCCTCTGATCCTCGCACTGACTTCAGATGCACGAGATCTAGATTCTGGTCTCAGCCAGAAACCTAGGCCTAGCTTGGGTTCTCAGACTTCCGTCCTCAGACTACTGGCCCACAAGCCCTCCAGTTTGGCAATCCTGAACTACAATGCAGCACTCTGCCTGCCCTCCAGAAGAAAAACATTGCCGTCTAGGGCTACCCAGAAACCCCAAATGAGATTCAACCTTCACGCCATTTGGCTGTACCCCAAATATATAGGCTGACCTGGGCACTAATGCCCTTTCTGAGACAGCCTGAGTCTGGACCTCCTGGCCCCACCCAGACAGCTGGCCGCACACTGTGCTCATATGACCTGACATGGCCTTAGGTCTTCATCTCTTCTAAATCTCGGGTTTCAGGCTTCAGAACCTAGACATTATCTCCAATCACGGCCCGGGTTTGAAAATGATGCAGAATTCAGAACGCTTTCCGCATGGCAAGAAACCTTGTGTTTGGCATGTTGTCCAAGGTTCAATGTACTTAAAAACAGTGTGGCCCATGAGGCCCGCCCATGCTTGCGGGCCACATTGGTCACAAACAAACATTGTGATCCTCAGCCTGAGCCTAGTCCTCAGGTAAGGCCTCTCAGTGGCTGGATGGTGAGACAGCATATTGGGCTTGCCATGCCCCTAGGCCCCAATTTTTAACCATAGTTCGGGTTGTCCCTTCACTCTTCCCCAGGGCTCTGATTTGGAATTCCTCTTTTGGTCGGACACCTGAGGTAACAAACCTAAAAGGAGTCCTCCCATCCCACAGATTGACGAAAAACAATTGGGATCGGGCCAAGTCCACAGAGAGCAAGATTCGTCCATGCCCTATGAGGCCTCCCCAACATTCCACGGCCATCGCTGATACAAAATCCAGAGACAAAAACCTGAGCACGCGCCTCATACTCGCTCATTCTTCATATCCTGAAGAGTTCTTCAGATAAGAACCTATACGTCACTCGAAGGCCCCCAAAATATATAGTCTAACCTGGGCACTAATGCACTGTCTGACAACCTGAGCCCGGACCTCGTGACCAACACCCAGACAGCTGACCGCTCACTGAGCACATCAGACCCGTCATGGCCTTAGGTCATCATCTCTTACCTACCTCAGTTTTCAGTCTTCAAAACCTAGACCTTATCTCCAATCACTGCCCAGGGGTGACTGTGATGCAGAAATCAGAACTCTTCCTTACACATGGCAAGAAACCTTGTGGTTGGCATGTTGTCCAACGTTCAGTGTAGGAGAAACCAGCATTCACCCTGAGGCCCCGCCCATTCTTGAGTGCGAAGAGGGCATAAACACGCATTGTGACCCTCAGTGTGAGTCCTGTCCTCTATTACGTCCTCTCAGTGGCTGGACCATTAGATGTCATAATGGGCTTGACATGTCCCTAGGCCCCAATTTTTAACCAGATTTCTGGTTGTCCAGTCGCCCCTCCCAGGGCTCTACTCTGGAATCCCTCATTTGCTGGGACACCTGAGGTTGAAAAACAAAACTAAACAAATCAATACAACAGAACAACGGACTACTTCCATCCCACAGAATGACCCCAACTCTTTGGACGGGGCCATACCCGAGAGAGTAAGACTCGTCCATTTCCCATGAAGTCACCCGGAAGTTTCACGACCATGAGTGACACGATAACCAGAGATAAAAACTTGAGCAAGAGCCTCACACTCGCCCTATTTTCATATCCCGAAGAGTTCTCCTCATGGTCTGTACATCAGTCCTGCCATACCTATGACCCGAAACATAAGCCGAGTTTGTGTTTTCAAACAACTGTCCAAACAGCCCTGGCCTACACACCCTACAGGCTCAGGCTCCTGGAGCCAAACCTGACGACTGTGCTTGCCCTCTCCAAGGGAATTGTGTGTGCCCATTCCAATGGCCACAACCCAACTAAGAGGATAAACCTCCAAAGTCCCTGAGGCCATCCCAATATTTATGGCTTCCCAGGACAAACAGGGGCAATCTGGGCCCATCTGAGCACATACCGGCACTCAGACCCGTAGACTGATGTCCCCAGAGGTAAAAAGGAACGAACAGGCCCCTAGGCACATATCCGATCCATTGCTTTGGTTTCCAGGCATCTCTCCTCAGAGGAATGGATTTCAATAACAGCATATGGCTGTTGCTTGACTCACCCATCAGAACAAATCTCATCTACACATGGGAAACTTGCACGATGGAGCTGTGTGAAAGCCTCTCTTTAGGAGAACCCTCTGGGCCCCAGTGCCACCGCTCCATTCCAAGGTCTCCATAGACATATTATCATATTAGGACACATCCACGGGAGAGTCCATTTCAACTCAGCCTCCTCGGTTGCTCCCCCAGATCCAGCAGATCTAACCTGTCTTGTTGCTTGCAGACAATTGGAATGCGAGATGGGCTACCCAGCCATCCATCCTTAGAACCCTGCTCGGAATCGTTGTCCTGGAGCCAACCAACAGGTCTCAATTTTCCTGCAGAAAAATCTTTGCAGTTGGGAGCTTCTCACAACTCCCATCTTGGGAAAACCCGCATGGCATCGTGATCCACGCCCCCCTTCAAGAAGCGGCCATCAGGGACAGAATGTCCAACCTGAGCGATCGTCTGATCCTCGCACTGACTTCAGATGCACGAGATCTAGATTCTGGTCTCAGCCAGAAACCTAGGCCTAGCTTGGGTTCTCAGACTTCCGTCCTCAGACTACTGGCCCACAAGCCCTCCAGTTTGGCAATCCTGAACTACAATGTAGCACTCTGCCTTCCCTCCAGAAGAAAAACATTGCCGTCTGGGGCTACCCAGAAACCCCAAATGAGATTCAACCTGCACGCCATTTGGCTGTACCCCAAATATATAGGCTGACCTGGGCACTAATGCCCTTTCTGAGAGAGCCTGAGTCTGGACCTCCTGGCCCCACCCAGACAGCTGGCCGCACACTGTGCTCATATGACCTGCCATGGCCTTAGGTCTTCATCTCTTCTCAATCTCGGATTTCAGGCTTCAGAACCTAGACATTATCTCCAATCACGGCCCGGGTGTGAAAATGATGCAGAATTCAGAACGCTTTCCGCATGGCAAGAAACCTTGTGTTTGGCATGTTGTCCAAGGTTCAATGTACTTGAAAACAGTGTGGCCCATGATGCCCCGCCCATGCTTGCGGGCCACATTGGTCACAAACACACATTGTGATCCTCAGCCTGAGCCTAGTCCTCAGGTAAGGCCTCTCAGTGGCTGGATGGTGAGACAGCATATTGGGCTTGCCATGCCCCTAGGCCCAAATTTTTAACCATAGTTCGGGTTGTCCCTTCACTCTTACCCAGGGCTCTGATTTGGAATTCCTCTTTTGGTCGGACACCTGAGGTAACAAACCTAAAAGGAGTTCTCCCATCCCAAAGATTGACGAAAAACAATTGGGATCGGGCCAAGTCCACAGAGAGCAAGATTCGTCCATGCCCCATGAGGCCTCCCCAACATTCCACGGCCATCGCTGATACAAAATCCAGAGACAAAAGCCTAAGCACGCGCCTCAGACTCGCTCATTCTTCATATCCTGAAGGGTCCTTCAGATAAGAACCTATACGTCACTCTAAGGCACCCAAAATATATAGTCTAACCTGGGCACTAATGCACTGTCTGACAACCTGAGCCCGGACCTCGTGACCAACACCCAGACAGCTGACCGCACACTGAGCACATCAGACCCGTCATGGCCTTAGGTCATCATCTCTTACCTACCTCAGTTTTCAGTCTTAAAAACCTAGACCTTATCTCCAGTCACTGCCCAGGGGTGACTCTGATGCAGTAATCAGAACTCTTCCTTACCAAAGGCAAGAAACCATGTGGTTGGCATGTGTCCAACGTTCAGTGTAGGAGAAACCAGCATTCACCCTGACGCCCCGCCCATTCTTGAGTGCGACGAGGGCATAAACACGCATTGTGACCCTCAGTGTGAGTCCTGTCCTCTAGTACGTCCTCTCAGTGGCTGGACCATTAGATGTCATAATGGGCTTGACATGTCCCTATGCCCCAATTTTTAACCAGATTTCTGGTTGTCCAGTCGCCCGTCCCAGGGCTCTACTCTGGAATCCCTCATTTGCTGGGACACCTGAGGTTGAAAAACAAAACAAAACAAATCAATAACAACAGAACAACGGACTACTTCCATCCCACAGAATGACCCCAAACTCTTTGGACGGGGCCATACCCCAGAGAGTAAGACTCGTCCATTTCCCATGAGGTCACCCGGAAGTTTCACGACCATGAGTGACACGATAACCAGAGATAAAAACTTGAGCAAGAGCCTCACACTCGCCCTATTTTCATATCCCGAAGAGTTCTCCTCATGGTCTGTAGATCAGTCCTGCCATAACTATGACCCGAAACATAAGCCGAGTTTGTGTTTTCAAACAACTGTCCAAACAGCCCTGGCCTACACACCCTACAGGCTCAAGCCCCTGGAGCCAAACCTGACGACTGTGCTTGCCCTCTCCAAGGGAATTGTGTGTGCCCATTCCAATGGCCACAACCCAACTTAGAGGATAAACCTCCAAAGTCCCTGAGGCCATCCCAATATTTGTGGCTTCCCAGGACAAACAGGGGCAATCTGGGCCCATCTGAGCACCTACCGGCACTCAGACCCGTAGACTGATGTCCCCAGAGGTAAAAAGGAACGAACAGGCCCCTAGGCACATATCCGATCCATTGCTTTGGTTTCCAGGCATCTCTCCTCAGAGGAATGGATTTCAATAACAGCATATGGCTGTTTCTTGACTCACCCATCAGAACAAATCTCATCTACACATGGGAAACTTGCACGATGGAGCTGTGTGAAAGCCTCTCTTTAGGAGAACCCTTCAGGGTCCCAGTGCCACCGCTTCATTCCAAGGTCTCCATAGACATATTATCATATTAGGACACATCTACGGGAGAGTCCATTTCAACTCAGCCTCCTCGGTTGCTCCCCCAGATCCAGCAGATCTAACCTGTCTTGTTGCTTGCAGACAATTGGAATGCGAGATGGGCTACCCAGCCATCCATCCTTAGAACCCTGCTCGGAATCGTTGTCCTGGAGCCAACCAACAGGTCTCAATTGTCCTGCAGAAGAATCTTTGCAGTTGGGAGCTTCTCACTACTCCATCTTGGGAAAACCCGCATGGCCTCGTGATCCACGCCCCCCTTCAAGAAGGGGCCATCAGGGACAGAATGTCCAAACTGAGAGATCGTCTGATCCTCGCCCTGACTTCAGATGCACGAGATCTAGATTCTGGTCTCAGCCAGAAACCTAGGCCTAGCTTGGGTTCTCACACTTCCGTCCTCCGCCTACTGGCCCACAAGCCCTCCAGTTCGGCAATCCAGAACTACAATGTAGCACTCTACCTGCCATCCAGAAGAAAAATATTGCCGTCTGGGGCTACCCAGAAACCCAAATGATATTCAAACTGCACGCCATTTGGCTGTACCCCAAATATATAGGCTGACCTGGGCACTAATGCCCTTTCTGAGACAGCCTGAGTCCGGACCTCCTGGCCCCACCCAGACAGCTGGCCGCTCACTGAGCTCATATGACCTGCCATGGCCTTAGGACTTCATCTCTTCTCAATCTCGGGTTTCAGGCTTCAGAACCTAGACATTATCTCCAATCACCGCCCGGGTTTGAAAATGATGCAGAAATCAGAACGCTTTCCGCATGGCAAGAAACCTTGTGTTTGGCATGTTGTCCAAGGTTCAATATACTTGAAACCAGTGTGGCCCATGAGGCCCCGCCCATGCTTGCGAGCCACATTGGTCACAAACACACATTGTGACCCTCAGCCTGAGCCCAGTCCTCAGGTAAGACCTCTCTGTGGCTGGATGTAGAGACAGCATATTGGGCTTGCCATGCCCCTAGGCCCCCATTTTAAACCATAGTTCGGGTTGTCCCTTCACTCTTCCCCAGGGCTCTGATTTGGAATTCCTCTTTTGGTCGGACACCTGAGGTAAAAAACCTAAAAGGAGTCCTCCCATCCCACAGATTGACGAAAAACAATTGGGATAGGGCCAAGTCCACAGAGAGCAAGATTCGTCCATGCCCCATGAGGCCTCCCCAACATTCCACGGCCATCGCTGATACAAAATCCAGAGACAAAAGCCTGAGCACGCGCCTCAGACTCACTCATTCTTCATATCCTGAAGGGTTCTTCAGATAAGAACCTACACGGCACTCGAAGGCACCCAAAATATATAGTCTAACCTGGGCACTAATGCACTGTCTGACAACCTGAGCCCGGACCTCGTGACCAACACCCAGACAGCTGACCGCACACTGAGCACATCAGACCCGCCACGGCCTTAGGTCATCATCTCTTACCTACCTCAGTTTTCAGTCTTCAAAACCTAGACCTTATCTCCAATCACTGCCTAGGGGTGACTATGATGCAGAAATCAGAACTCTTCCTTACGCAAGGCAAGAAACCATGTGGTTGGCATGTAGTCCAACGTTCAGTGTAGGAGAAAACAGCATTCACCCTGACGCCCCGCCCATTCTTGAGTGCGACGAGGGCATAAACATGCATTGTGACCCTCAGTGTGAGTCCTGTCCTCTAGTGCGTCCTCTCAGTGGCTGGACCATTAGATGTCATAATGGGCTTGACATGTCCCTAGGCCCCAATTTTTAACCAGATTTCTGGTTGTCCAGTCGCCCCTCCCAGGGCTCTACTCTGGAAACCCTCATTTGCTAGGACACCTGAGGTTGAAAAACAAAACAAAACAAATCAATAACAACAGAACAAAGGACTTCTTCCATCCCACAGAATGACCCCAAACTCTTTGGACGGGGCCAAATCCCCAGAGAGTAAGACTCGTCCATTTCCCATGAAGTCACCCGGAAATTTCACGACCATGAGTGACACGATAACCAGAGATAAAAACTTGAGCAAGAGCCTCACACTCGCCCTATTTTCATAACCCGAAGAGTTCTCCTCATGGTCTGTAGATCAGTCCTGCCATACCTATGACCCGAAACATAAGCCGAGTTTGTGTTTTCAAACAACTGTCCAAACAGCCCTGCCTACACACCCTACAGGCTCAGGCCCATGGAGCCAAACCTGACGACTGTGCTTGCCCTCTCCAAGGGAATTGTTTGTGCCCATTCCAATGGCCACAACCCAACTAAGAGGATAAACCTCCAAAGTCCGTGAGGCCATCCCAATATTTGTGGCTTCCCAGGAAAAACAGGGGCAATCTGGGCCCATCTGAGCACCTACCGGCACTCAGACCCGTAGACTGATGTCCCCAGAGGTAAAAAGGAACGAACAGGCCCCTAGGCACATATCTGATCCATTGCTTTGGTTTCCAGGCATCTCTCCTCAGAGGAATGGATTTCAATAACAGCATATGGCTGTTTCTTCACTCACCCATCAGAACAAATCTCATCTACACATCGGAAACTTGCACGATGGAGCTGTGTGAAAGCCTCTCTTTAGGAGAACCCTTCAGGGCCCCAGTGCCACCGCTTCATTCCATGGTCTCCATAGACGCAAAATCATATTAGGACACATCCACGGGAGAGTCCATTTCAACTCAGCCTCCTCGGTTGCTCCCCCAGATCCAGCAGATCTAAGCTGTCTTGTTGCTTGCAGACAATTGGTGCGAGATGGGCTACCCCCCGTCATCCATCCTTAGAACCCTGCTCAGAATCATTGGCCTGGAGGCAACCAACAGGTCTCAATTTTCCTGCAGAAAAATCTTTGCAGTTGGGAGCTTCTCACAACTCCCATCGTGAGAAACGCC